>NC_142346.1:1897045-2211136 GCF_054954075.1 Amborella trichopoda | reverse complement strand
GAGCAGCAACAGCAGCAACTGTGGACAATCTGGGTGGAAAGGTAGCAACAGCAGCCTAAGAATTTTCGAGGGTAAAGAAAACTCAGCCACAACCACAATGGATCGGATCAAGGCTATAGTATTCATTGGGGCCACAAACTGTAAAAAGTTTAGACACTACCAATAACTTTCTCCAAGACTAGCAGGCCAATTTGGAAACTGTGCCCACCAACATCCCTCGATCCTCAGTTTGGCTCCAGCCAAAACCTGGTTCTCTCAAGCTCAATTTCGGTTGTTGTTCCCTTGGCAACCCAGGTCCGGTGGGTTCTGGTGGCCTTTTCAGAGATCACAGAGGTGACATGCTCCTATCCTACCCTGGGCTCATTCACAAGATGGATTCCACTACTGCTGAGGCTATAGAAGGATCCGAATGGCTATGATGGACACGTTTTATTGTTTGGTAGTGGAAGGGAATTCCAAAAACATCATATCGTGGGAAAAGATGGATTCCTCATGACCTTGGCAACTCAAACACATTTTGACCAAATTTTCGACCTTTCCAGGCATATGTATATTTATTTCAATATGTGGCATGTAGCAAACCACATTGCTGATAACCTCACTAAAACTGGAGTAGTTCTGGTTCAGCAATAGATACTCCAACCAGCGGGACCTCTTTGGCAATTTTTTGAGCTCAAGTCCTACTTTATGTTTTTTGGACTGCCATCTCCTTTCTGTTTACTGTATTGTACAGGGTTTATCACCCTTTTTTTAAAAAAAAAAAATGATAACTACATTAAAAAAGGGGTTTATCACCCATTTTTGTAAAGGTTAAGTTAGAAAAGTTTTTTTTTTTGGAAGCTGTAACGAGCACCCATCCCTATGGGCTGTCTGATCCTTCTTGTAACTCTTTCACACTCAACACAATAGGTTAACAATTAAAATATATAAATAAATATTCCAGTAGTAACAAATTCAAATCATAATTTACAGAATTTCACTTGCCCAAAAATATCATCGACAATAAATTATAAATACTATACCATTTGGAAGCTCTGTATCCAGAAGAACCCCTGTTTCAACAGTCCAACAACGAGCCACATTCTCTTTTGTGTAGCCTCCACCTCCAGTAACCTGCAATAAACATGAGTTTCTGGCTAAAATGCATGATGTTTGCCAAGTTCCAAAAAGATTGCATTTTTGTGAACATAACTCACCAACAGCGGCAAATTGAATTTCTTCACAAATCTTACACATTCAGAGTGCCCTAACATCAGCAAGACCTAGTTAGGAAGAAACGAAATTCAAGCTAACAATATGAGACTGTCTAACAAAAGCAATGTATTCACTATTGTGCAACTGAAAATTTCTAGAAAATAACTACCAAACCAATTATTTTTTGTGTCATTTGATAAACATTTGGTTTTTCAAACTGACAAAGAATAGATGATCCAAAAGAGTATGGTATACAACAGCCTGTGGAAGGGGCATCCACTATACCTTCCTGATGATGGACAGTGGAGACCAACTGTACCTGGTGTGTGTCTCTGAGGCCCCCAATATGGTCAATCTCCACCATCCTTTATCTGGAGTGGATGGTGGACAACCCCTCGGCATATTGTACGACATACTCAATTGAATTATGGCATACTTTCCATTTCAACTTGGAGAAAAACTGATGCATAAGTCACAATTACGGGGAGACTAGCACCATCAATGGAAAGGTTGAAGCAGCCTAGGCGATCCCCAGCAAGAGAATCAGCTCCACATTGGAGAACTATAGCACCAGGTTGATATGTTTCAAGAACCTTGGCTATAATCTACATCAATACATGTTATAAGAAGTTAGTCACGAAATAAAATAAATAAATCACCAATAATTCAAGGACTTATGATGATCCATATAATAGCATGAGAACCAAGCATGGCATTAGAGTAAAATCACAAAAATTGGTTTTCTGGAAGCTGAACAAACACTCACCGTTTTAAAAAGACGAGTAAAACTGGCATCATCTATTCCATCCTTGAGAGGGACATTTATGGCATAGTACTTTCCTTCTCTTTCTCCTATAGCCTTCAAAACACAGACAAGATTTTACCAACTTGCTAATAATAAAAAAAAGAAACAAAGCCTACTGGGACCAATTCCCATAATATAATTTATTTCACCATTTCCCATAAAATAGACTATTTTCCGACTTTTTATGATATCATAAAGAGGGGAAAACCAAATTGAAAATAGACAATGATTGTTTTAACAAGGCTTAACATTCATCTTTCCTCTTGAGACCCATTCCTTCTCTCAAACCTTTTAGAGGTTGTTTTCTCATAGTACTATAGTTGTTAGACAGTTGGATAGTAGGATAAAAGTCATGGAGAAACCAAGCAAAGAAAAAAGTACAGATCAAGGTTAGATTACACTTCATGCAGCACGCACGTGCATTGTAACAACATATGTAAAACCTCAAGTCTTTGAAATGAACTCAATAATTTTGAGGGCAAACTGCAATCACATGGATAAAGTGAAGTCCTATGAGGAGGAAGAAGAAACAAAACTGTTTCCCTGAGAGACCATCAGAAACGCGCCAAGAAATTTTTAAACTAAGGAAATGAATAGAGAACAACTTCATTACAATAAAGACCATATACAACAGTGACAGAACATACCACAAGCATAATATTCAACCTCTGAAACTTACAGGTTACCATATGATCCAACAAAAACATAATTACCTTAACATCCCCTGTTCCAGGAAAAAACATATCCCCATACTTGTGAAAACTCACAGTCATAACCCTGCCAAATTATCAAATAATCATTACTTTGAGTTCATTCCACAATTTAGTTTGTCTTTAAGCTTGTTGACCAGTATAAAAAAATTTCAATTTTCAGTGGAGATAAAAATAAAGAGTAGGAAAATGAAAAAACCCATACTGAACTCTTCAATAATACAAAAGGGAAAAAAAAATTGAAAACATATGAATACCAAATGCTTATAGATCATAACCAGACAAACCAAGAAAAGAGTGCCAAATAGTTACAATTTCCAAATCAAAACATAGACATGTTGAATATAAGTTGGTATAAAACTACAAGTTTCAGATAGCAACGAGAAAATACCAAGTAGCTAAGAGAAATGTCTACTAACATTTGAGAAAGCAAATGTCAAATCAGTGTAAACGGAAGAGTCAGGCAATCAAACACAAGAGGATTGTATGTGAGACATACAAAAAGCTCAACTACAATAAAAATACCAGGCACCAACGTGCAGCATTACCTATCTGTAAAATAAAAGGCTTCTTCAACCCCATCCCCATGATGGACATCGATGTCAATATACAACACTCGAGTATGATGTTTGAGAAGCTCCAAAATACCCAAAACCAGATCATTGATATAACAAAAACCTGACGCCTCACACTTTTTGGCATGATGTAGCCCACCCGCCCAATTTATAGCTATATCACATTGTTTACTATTCAACTTGCGTGCAGCATCTGCAAGAAGCAGAAACCGAGATTATCTACAAGAGATTATCTCTAGTTAACAAGATACTACTGCTAAATACAAATCACAACACCAGTCAAATATTACCTAAAGTGCCACCAGCATATATCTGACAGAACTCAAACAAGTTCTCAAACACAGGGCAGTCCTCACCAAGATTATCTACACACAAAAAACATTGTCAGTAAAAAGGCCTTTTAAATAGAAAAATTCAACAAATACAATAACAGATTAAAAATATTATGTCAGTAAAAAGGCCTTTAGGTAGCAAAAGTCAACATGTAGATAAAACATAAAAAACTTGTTTTCAGGTAGTTAAATGGCAAGAATAGAAATTATGACATAGTGTATCTAAAATAAAGTGATTATTGTATAAAAAAATGAGTACAGTAATAGAAAATGGATAGATTGAATTGTTCAGAACTTAAGTCACATGAAACTCAAAGTTCGACAGAACATACTAGAACTGATTATAGTAAGAATCATTACTGCTCACGCACCGCTCCTTTTCTAATATTACCAGAGAATCTTCATAAGCTAAGCATTGTAAATTACAGTTTAATTAATGTTAGGACAAAAGTTACCATTCAAATACCAAAAACAGGAGCAAGCTTCATGTGTTATGTAACATACATCTCACTAGCTCTTTTGCATACAGATGTTGGGTATCAGGTGTTATTCGGTGCAAGAACTCCACATAATCAGCCGAGTGAAACTGAGCAAGCTCCTGAGGATATGCCTTGTGTGGTCGCTGCATCCATGAGAAAAAACCCATTAGATAATACAAGAAAGATATCCATGCATATCAAAGTTCCAAACATTCCTCAAATACAACAAGATATAGATCCAAACTCCAGCTGTCCCTTAATTAAGAAGAAAAGAAAACAAGAAGCAAATTTTAGTTGTCACCAACATATATCTCCATCTTCTTTTGCAGCTCATAAGAGAGAACAAGTTGGTATGTCATGCAAAGTCGGTGTGGCTTCATAGGATGATTTGGACCAAAATAAACATTCCCAACATCTCCTACATGATCCAAACCAGCGATCAATCTTGGCAGGGTAAGTTATGCATTTTTGCATGAGTAGAAATAAAAAAATGAAAAAAAATATAATACCATCCTTGGACCATGATAAATGGTACTTCAAGGCTAAATCCACCATCCTTTCTCACTAATGGACCATTAGATATTTACTTAAGTGGGGCCTCACAGGGCCAGCACCTAGGTAAAATTCAAATTCATCTTCAATCATCTAACTCAATGAAAGCCGCCTTGAAGTACCATATATTATAGTCCATTGCTATTTAAAAAAAAATTCACAGTATCCCTATCTAGTAAAATGAATCATCCATGCTTGGAAGAAAGCTATGTTTCAGTAACAGTTATCGAAAATTCGGCTGCCCAGCCGCCTAGGCAGCCAATCGCCTAGAAAGCCTAGGCGGGGCACCTAGGTGGCTTGAGTCAAGGCACCCACCTAAGCGGGTAAGGCGCTGCCTAGGTGCTAAAAATGCCATTGGTTATGGTCAAAATAGTAACTCCCCCCTCCCCTAAAGGGGGAAAAGGGTTTTGGGGGACATTCTAACCCCCAAAACCAAATCTGTGTCATCTAAAGCGAGAAAAAATTCCCAAAGACCTCTCTTTTGTTATTTATCGAAAGATCGATAAATTTTTTATTTTTACGATTTCTTCCAAAATCAAAGGCAATGTTTTGTGTTAGTTTTCGGAGCTTCTAGTGGTCAATAGTGAGGACTTTTGGCAATCACATGGACGAGGATTGGGCCGACATTGTTTTCATTTGATTTTCTTAGAGAATTATGCCATTATGAGTATTTTTGCTATAACATATTATGTGTTGAAACATTTGATTTTCTTTTTTTAATTTTTTTTTTCCTTTTATGATATATTTACATGTTTTAGTTGAAAGATTGATTTTTTTTTTTCTGTGCTTAATTGATTGTTAACTTGTTTGGACGATGAAATTGGTCCTATATTGAATTATTTTATGAATAATTGGTTCTTATTTTGTACAATGTGTGATGCTTTTATATCCTATTAGTTTTGTTTCACTTTTTTGATATTTTTACATATTTGTAGATGGAACATTTAACGATTTGGTCTTATATTTTGTGAATAGTCATAGACTTTTGATGAAATTGATATTTTGTGAATATTTGATATCCAAAACCAAATCTTATGGATATTAATTAATAAATAATAATTATATTATAATTTTTTTCTTAATTAAAGGTCGCCTAGGCGGCCAGGCCCCCAAAATGCCTAGGCGGGCGCCTAGGCCTTTTTGAACACTGGTAACAAATCTCAAGAAATGCACATCAAATTACTTTGTGCAATAAAAAACTAAAGAATGACCACTACAGAGAACTGCTGGAACCATATTCTAATAATTGTACTTATGCAGGTGAGAGAAATTAAAAGGATGATATCAACCGACTAAAAAGGAAGAACCAATTATATACACAAGAAAAGAAGGAAATCCCAAATTTCATTGGAGTGGGGATAGTGGAAGAGAATGTCATGAGCCCTCTTAAAAGGACAAAGAAATACTTGTCAACATCCTGATGACTGAGAAGGTCAGTTGTAAAAAAACCAAAATAAAAAGAAGGAAAACAATTGCAAATAACGGGCTCTTTGGAATTAGAACTGGGTAGAAAGTTTGCAACCACAATGCTTTTAAGCTTCGACATAAACCATAAAAAACCCAGTTTCAATGAAACACCCCTAAACTGACTGCTTCTACAATAATGGATGTTCTCTAAGGAAATTGAAGATGTTAAAACTGATTAGATCTAGTGCCCTTTGAGGAACTCATAAACATATAAACATAATCGAACAATTAGAGAAATCTATATAAATGAAGGGGGAGGTAACATGCTAAATATTTCAGGACTGTTTAGGCACGCCAAAATCCATTGAGATCCAATACATTCATTCTTCAAAAATAAGCATTCCATTCATTGTAATCAGAAGCATTCCATTCATTTTCTGATTACATAACCAGAAAATTCAATTTTTATCCATGTAAACTTAACTATTTGTCCATTTATTCAATAAATAGGCCCAGACAAATTGAAAAAAGTAAACAAAGGATCAAGTCCAGTAGAAGATCTCCATTAAAACTTTCACCGTATTTCCTGAAGGATGAAAAGGAGATAACTATTTATAGAAGATGGGGACTAGCACTTGCAAGCCCACTTGAGTGGCATGCAGCGAAGACCTCATGTACATGGAGCAGATAGAAAGTATATAGTGAGATCAGTGTAATTCTAATCTTTTTACTTCCATTTCACCTATTAATACAACGGTTCGGGACCACCTCAAACCCTCGAGAGTTTAGGAAAAAATATATTTCGTAAACATCATTCCTGCTAATTTCACTTGTAAGAAGCTCTGAACTAGTTTTTCAAGGTACAGTTGCAATGGGAAATAATACAGATGCATTATTCTACGACCCTTGGCCAAAAAATTCAGGTTTGAAAAGATTGGAGTCTGAGTGAAAATCTTTCCAGTTAGTATCAAAACCCAACCATTAATGCCAAGAAACCCCAAATTCTGGATTAATCAGAAGAAGAAGATTGCAAATGATTTTATCCAAATCCTTACTATCACATTCGAAACTCTCGAAATTAGGGATTTTCGGAAACAACCCAACTCTAACCTTCAATTCTTCAATTCTAAGAAATAGGGTTTCACCAACATTTTGAGCTGTTTCATTGGAAAAAGATAGCAAAAATTAAAACTGAACTCCCTTGTTAGGGTTTCAGAAAAAAAAAAAAACCGTATCAAAATTAGGTTTTCAGCAAAAAAAGAAAGAACGCAAACCATCTTTTTCAGTTGTCAAATTAGGGTTTCAAAGATGGGCTTACCGTCATAGAAAAAAGCGACTTTGTCCTTCGACGGCATCTCTGATGAAGAACTAACAAAAACTTAGAGTTGGAGGCATTAGAGCACAGAAGCGAGCGCAGCTGTGGACAATATTTCGGTAATATTTCAGGATTTCGGAATATTTTCAGTGGATTTCGGCCTCCCGCGAACTTCAGGGGAAAATGCAGCGAGAGCTCGTCAAGGAGCACTTTGTGTGGTGCTCCCGCATGAGCATTTTATAAACTTACTCCCTCAATTTTTGCACTTCCTCTTGCAAACACCATGTCAAAAAGTGCGACTCGGACCGAGCTGGCCCAAGCCGATTAGTCGGGCTGAGTTCGAGTAACTTAGTATCGATTAATGTAGCAGCAAAATAAATTCAAAAATTATAAACAATCTAAATAAAAGAAAAAAAGCAAATTTATGTTGAAAGTAAGATTAATTTCTAAAGCTTTAAATTTTATAATTAAAGATGAAAAACTATTTTTGAAGCTTTAAATTTTATAATTAAAAATGAAAAATATATTTTAAGGCTATCACAAAGATTTTCAGTATTGAAACCACATTTCTCGACACTATTTGAAAGTGTGTTTTAATTTGATTGTTCTGAGCCTTGACTCCATATAAACCGCACCCTTAATCAGAGGATGTGGTTTATATAAGGCCCTTGAACAAGTTAAGTAGGGCCCACTTTTAAATAGTATTGAAAGATGTTGTTTTAGTACCAAAATCTTGGTGATGTTTTAAAATTCATTTTTATCTCTAATTAAAAATTTAAAGCTTAAAAAATAATGTAGATCGAGTAGATCATTGAATACTTGAAAATCTTGAAAATCGACATTCCATAACATGCATTACAAGATGCACTACTTTCAAGATGTGAAATCTTTTTTTTTTTTCGTGTCCATGCATCTCGAAGTTGAGATAATCGATTTGAGCATATTTTGGCATCAAAACCGCCTCTTCTAGTAATTTTTTGAAGTGTGCTTTGATTTGATTGTTTAGGGCCCTACCCTTATATAACTTTTTTTCTTAAGTAAAACACTTCTAAATGATGTTAAAAAGTAGTAAAAAAATAAATTAAAAAAACCGACTTGGGGTATTTTTAAAGCAATCCAAAAAAGACAGAAAAAATGTAAAAATCAATATTTATGGCCAAAACACTTCTCAATCTTTGGACACCCAACTTGGGACAGCTAGAGCTTAGCAAGGGCCTGAGTTGGAAGGACTTTAATAGGATTGTACAATATGAAGCTATTTATCTTAGGTAGAAGGAGGTCACAATTACGTTGACCATTCGATGTGCAATCTGGTAGCTTGGATGATTCGAAAAAAATAATTTTTAACTTTGACCCTAATCAACGGAACAATTACAACTAACAAAATTTACATAATGATCAAGAGCAATTCTTATCTTCATGTATCAAATATGAATAGTCTTATTGTATATTTTCTTACTTATATTTATTGATTTTTTTTTTGACAAATTTAATTATTTTTATTCATTCATCAAAGTACTAAAAAATTAAGAAAAATTACAAATAACTCCCAAGGCTAGACTTTTTATAGAAGTTACCCCCAATCAAATTTATTTCTCACTTTTTTCCCCAAAATATATTTTTTTAGCAAATACCCCCAAGTAAATAAAGGTCACCCTTTTTTGTGCATAAAAAATTAATTTTAGCCGGACATTCATGTGGGCTTACATGGGCTGCCGGACTGCTCTTTGACATTACCTGATCTTGTTAAACTAAAAAAAGTGTCGGACCGCTCTTTGACATTATTGGATTGCTCTTTGGCCTGTTGCCGAACCGCAAGGACATGTTGCCAGACCGCATGGGCCTATTGTCAAACTGTGTTTTGTCAGTGCTGGACCGCCACTTGTACTGCCAGACCACCACTGTTATTTACTAGACTGACATATACTGCCGATCTACCGTAAGAATATGCTGGACCGTTGTTTCATGGGAAAGAGGAGAGAGAGGCATGGTAAAAGTAAGGGATGGTAGTTTAAGCTTTTTTTTTTTTTTATTTGGGTTGGGGGTATTTGCTAAGAAAGTATATTTTGGGGTAAAAAGTGAGGAAAAGTTTGGTTGGCGGTAACTTACATTGAAAGCCTAGTATTGGGGGTTATTTGTAATTTTAACAAAGGATTGGACGTACAAAATTCTTCTTAAAATAATTTGTAGAAAAAAATGAAAAATAAAATAGTGTAGATGCGTGACATTGTGATTGGAGCAATCTTAGCCCTCCATTCAGAATGGACTGTTGGATAAAGGAAAGTATATAAATTTTATGTTGTAAGGGAAGCATAGAAAACTTGCAATGGGAAAGGTTTCTATACTTCTCCTACAGCATAGAAGTTCTATGCTTCCTCGACCATCCAGCCGTCCAATTTTGATCAAGAGAGTCACTCACCATTTGATCTTAGATCCGACATCTCAAAGTATTTTATTTTTAGTTTTTTTTATACAAATTGTACGAATATGAAATTTGGTATGTGTCATCTTCTCATTGAAGTACACCTATAAAAAGTGTTAAAATTAATTTTTCGATTAAATATTATGATCAAAATACCCCTTGAAACATTCAGGGGTAGTTTGGTCATTTTATTTTATTAAAAATATTTTTTTTTATATTTTTCGCTAGTGTGACTTTAACATAGGATTGGATGTACAAAATTTTGTGTTAAAATAATTTGTATAAAAAAAATTAAAAATAAAATAGCATAGAGACATGACATTGTGATTGGGGCAATCTTAGCCCTCCATTCAGAATAGACGATTGGATAAGGGGAAATACATAAGTTTTATGTTGTAGAGGAAGCATAGAAAGCTTGTTCAAAAAACAATCAAAGAGTAGAGAGAGGACCCCAAATTGGAGGTAAGCTGATCAAAACTTCAAAAAATATTGTTTTTATTATTATTTTTAAATCTCACATGAAAAAATAATGTATCAAGATTGAACAAAGACCATTCAATATACTGAGGATAAGATCTAAATGTTAGAGAAATTGAAATTGAAATTTATATTTTTTCAAATAATGATATAGTGATTCTTAAGTGATTATGAAAATTTCAGATTGAAAGAAATCATCCCACGTAAATCATCTGCCATGGGAGTAGGTGTATAGTATATGCTGTAGGAGCATGGTGTATGCATTTGGATGAAGTAAAATGAAAGACGCAAATGATTCAAAATATATGGTTGTAATATTTAAAATGTCATTTATTTTTCAAATTCTTGATCTTTATGGTCGAGATAAGTGGCCCCTAAAATTTTTGGATCTAAAATATATCTACGAAAATGGTTTGATAGGGCTGCAGCTCAATCAAAATAAATAAACCTCACCTCAAAACTCACAAAAAAAAAAAAACGGTCTTTTGACATTGAAAAACTTCTCAGATTGATCATCTCATCCTTAACATTATTATTGTGAAAAAGAAAATCGAATTTCAAGCCTTAAGAAAGTGTATATTGAAACCAATTATCTAGACTATCTAAATCGCTTTAAAAACAAGCGTTTACATATGCATAAAATCTTATAATTTTTTTAGCTTCAAATTTTATGGTCAATATTGGAAGTTTGTTTTAGAATCATCATAAAGATTTCTGATACCTAAAATACATTTCATATTAGGATTCGAAGTAGCCTCAAAATTTTCAGTCATTTTTTATTTTAGAGTCGTCATAAAGATTTCTGATATCTAAAATACTTTCCACATTAGGATTTGAAGTGAGGCTTTACTTTGTTTTCATAAAGCTTAGGCCCTATACAAACTTCATTGGCATTTATTCGTCTCTCTACCCGTTGGGTTCCTGAGTTTTCCTTACAATTGATTAATCTCTCTCTATTCCGTGCCGTAGCAAAGCACTCTGCAACTGATTCTTGTATGTCGGAGCCTATTTATTTGCTGAAACACTGATCGTGGCTTCAACTGCAAATGAAGAATTATTTGTTCTTGACTTAACCGATTTGACCATCATTAAGGAAAGAGCGATTTCTCATGAAGCGATTGATGTTTGTTTTGCAGAGGCGATCAAGTGGGACCATCCTCTCATTTACATATGAGAATTCAAGCTCCTCGTACCAGGTGATTTCATTTAAGTTTAATTGGCGAGCATTTGTGTGGAACATGTGATTTAAGAACTATTCTTTGCTTTTTATCTTTTCTTTTGCAGATTTATGCAGGAATCGTCATATTTTCAAGCTCTTCTTGGTGGAAGCTTCAAGTGAATTGTTTTCGACGCATAATTAGCACAATCATAAAACTCCATGATGCATCTTGTGTGAGGATTGTTGTGGTGGTGAGGTTTTGTAAAAGATCGGTAAGTCTTTTCTTCATGTCATGAAATCTTGCAGTGAATCGAATCTAAGTCATATTTCAATCCAATGCAACATGATAGACAGTGATGATATATTTATGGCTGCCCATTTGAAGTTACTTTCGAAAGTTTCCCTCTTTTGGATGCAAGTTCTTATCAATTTTCATAATATTTTCGGTCATTTCTTTTCTTGTTGAGTCACATCCATTTAATCCGGTATTCACTCGTTGTTATAAGTTACTAGTGTTTGAACCAATGGTTTAAAAAACGGATCGGTGACCCGGATTGGGTTCTCAAAAAATTGATCCGGATCGACGAATCGGAGATTCGGATCGGGAATCGGGTGAATCGGTCAGAATAAAACTTAAAAAAAATGCGAAAAAATTATTAAAATTCATTATAAATATTGTTTTTTAGGAATTCAATAAGAAATAAGGGTACTCATTAAGAATTTTCATGTTTTTGAATGAATATGCGAATATTGATATGTTCTTTCCCTGCATGAACCGCCATTCAGCATTTAATTTACATTATACAAAAGGATAAACATAGAATTATTATAGAATAAGTATATCAACATACATGGACTGCAATAAAGCATAAAATTAGTAACATATGATCTAAAAATAAAATGATAGACGACGTTATTGTTCTTCTTGGTCACGCTGGTGCCATTGATTGAATTCGTTTAACAATTCATTGATTCGATCTAAAAACGAATCATCGATATTAGCAGGCGTCTGACTGTTCCCAAATCCCTAAGTGTTAGTGTTTTGTTGTGTTCCCAATCTAAAATCTCCGAAGATTGTTCATCCTTCATGCTCACCTGTAATGTCGTGCTCATGCCTACACTGTTGCTGTTGGGACTCGATATGTGAATAATATGGCTGGGATAGAGCGGCCTCAGAATCATTATCTCTCTCATTTTCTCTTTGAATAATATGGATTAAAAAAAAAAATAACAAATTTTCACAAAAATCGATCATGGATTAAAAAAAAAAAATCATAAATTTTCAAAAAAATTTATCATGGATTACAAAAAAAAATTTGATCATGGATTAAAAAAAAAAATCACAAATTTTCAAAAAATTCTATCATGGATTACAAAAAAAAATTCGATCATGGATTAAAAAAAAAAAATCACAAATTTTCAAAAAATTCAATCATGGATTACAAAAAATTTGATCATGGATTACATAAAATTCGATCATGGATTACATAAAATTCAATCATGGATTACAAAAAAAACAAACAAAAAAAACAAAAAATTCAATCATGGATTACAAAAAAAGAAAAAAACAATTCGATCATGGATTACAAAAAATTCAATCATGGATTACAAAAAACTCTATCATGGGTTACAAAAAAAACAAAAAACAAAAAATTCGATCATGGATTACAAAAAAAAAAACAACCATTTTGATCATGGATTACAAAAAAAAAACAAACATTTCGATCATGGATTACCAAACATTCGATCATGGATTACAAAAAATTCTATCATGGGTTACAAAAAAAAAACAAAAAATTTGATCAGGGATTAAAAGAAAAAAAAACAAACATTTCTATCATGGATTACAAAAAATTCGATCATGGGTTATAAAAAAAACAAAAAAACAAAAAATTCGATCATGGATTAAAAAAAAAAAAAAAAAAAAAATGATTATGGATTACAAAAAAATCAATCAAGTATTACAAAAAAATCTATCATGGATTACGAAAAAAAAAAAAAAAATCGTACGGGACTCGCCGATTGACTGTACGAACTTGCCGATTCCGTACAGTGAATCGGCGAGTCACTGTGCAGAATCGTCCGGTTCTCTCTAGAACCGGACAATTCCCGTTTTTTTCCCCGATTCAATCAGTCCATGGCGATTCCCGAGTCGAACCGGGCGAGTCCGGTTTGACTCGGCGTTTTTTAAACACTAGTTTGAACATTATCTTCGGCAATGTCTAGTTTCACAAACCTTTTGAAACTTAATCATAATCTACACTATTGTAAATTGCAAATAATTATGTGCATGCATTTATATTTGGGAAAGGTTTCTATACTTTTCCTACAGCATAGAAGATCTATGCTTTCCTTACCATCCAGCCATCAAAATTTGATCAAGAGAGCCACTCACCGTTTTCTCTTAGATCCAACGTCTCAAAGTATTTTATTTTTAGTTTTTTTTATACAAATTATATGAATATGAAATTTGATACGAGCTATCTTCTCATTGGAGCGCACTTTTAAAAAAGATTAAAAATAATTTTTCGATAAAATATAATGACCATAATGCCCCTTAAAATTTTCAGGTGTATTTTGATCATTTTATTTTATTGAAAATATTTTTTTTAATATTTTTCACTAGTGTGAGTTTATCAAAAGATTGGACATCTAAAATTTAGTGTCAAAATAGTTTATAGAAAAAAAATTAAAAATAAAATAGTATAGAGACATGACATTGTGATTGAGACAATTTTAACCCTCCATTGAGAATGAAGGGTTGGATTAAGAGAAGTATATAAGTTTTATGCAGTAAGGGAAACATAAAAAGCTTTCCCTTTATATTTTATTTTTTCAAATCGAGAGTGTCTTGCAAGAATGTAAGAGCTGGCTTCGGAAAATTACATATTCAAGAACCAATGGATCCATGCAATTTCAGTTGGTCAACATAATTAAAATATGGAAGTTTAGATTATCTCATATATATATATATATATATATATATATATATATATATATATATATATAAAACAATACTTAGACAACTATAAGGGATAATAATATAAATGAAATCCCAACCGTTGGATCTTCATCATGTGGTTTAAAATATATATCACCATATAAATTTTAATTTTTTTATATTTTTCTATAAATCTAATTAAGATGAAATTTTAGATGTATAGACGTAACACTATCGTGCACCATATAAAAATGTAAAAAAATATGTTTTTAATAATTTAAACTGACTGAATACCCCGATCATTTTTTAAGTATATTTCAATCATTTTATATTTTAAAAAACATATTTTATATATTTTTTAATTATACACCCTATTTTTAATACACGTCTAAAATTTCATTATGATTTGATTTTTTAAAAAAAATATTAAAATTCATATAATGATATTCATTCAGAACCACATGAGAATCTGATGGCTCTCAATCCACCTATATTACTATTTATTACAACTGCCTATTGTTAGCTTTTTCCATATATATATATATATATATATATAACATATATATATATATATATATATATATATATATATATAACACACACCGCCATGATATAATAACAAGCAAAACTCTCTCTATGATAAAAAAAATCATCTCATTACGAAAACTTCATATAAGAAACCCTGTGTCTCTCTATGCGTGTCCTTGACAGCCAGCAAATAAACATAGACACGTAACTGCCCTTTTTTTTTATGTTTCCCTTTCATGTACTTTAAACGTCCTACGTTTACAATATGTGTGGGGTCAATAATACAAATCTACAGAAAATGCAACCCTTCTATACAAGATTACAAAATAATACAGAGTCTTCCCTTTCAAGGAATAAAAAAAACCCCCGCCTCCCACATTAAAACGCCACTCTCATGGGTCCAAACCGCCGTACTTGCCATAAAATTCAGACTTGAAATGGCAAGGACGCCAAAAACGGCGGGAGCATCAGAACATCATGGCAAAATTTTAATGGGGTTCCATGGCATTTTGTAGAGAGAAAAAATTGGGTTCCATGGCATGTGATAGAGAAAATGGGTTCCCAAGTTCTAGAGAGAAGTGGGTGTTCAGTTGTGTTCCATGGCATGTGAACTGATATGCACAGTTAACTGCCAAACACCATGGTGATAGAGAGAGACATACAGTGCCGATGCCATCCATGGATGTCATAGAGAGAATAGGGCATTTGGTTGCACTTCCATGTAGGGAGCGAAACAATGGGTAAACCTGCAAATTATTGGGTAGCCTCAGAGTCCTCGGGAGTGTCAGTTAACTGATTTTCTTCGGCGATTCTCCTTTCTTCAGCAATCCTTGTGGCCATGATGGACCTAAAAACAACCAAGTCTGCAATCTGCATTAGCATTTGAGCTGCTTTGCGCTTTTCCATAGCTGCTTGTAAGGCCGTGACTGCAGCTTCAGTAGCTTCTCGAACTCTTTGCTCCGCTTCAGGGTTAGGAGGTTCTACATATTCAAAGAAGGATATATCTTTAGATGCATATGAATTGCAAAACGTGCTATCTGAATATTAAGAAACATGGAAACAGGAGATTGTGATCACCAAGGCATTAGTTTAGAACCTAGTCACAAAAGCATCTGCAGTAGAAACTACAAAGGAGGTGGAAAGCAACTTGTCCAATAGGAACACCTGTGTTGTGCATGTTTTATATATATATATATATATATATAGAGAGAGAGAGAGAGAGAGAGAGAGAGAGAGAGAGCATCTAATAGCAACAAATTGGGAGGTATCAGTTTTCAAATAAGTCCCAAAGCAGCTATGAGTTCCATGAAATAACTGGCCTTTATAAGGGATCAAGGTAACTAAGTAGTTCCCACTGACGGGGGGGGGGGGGGGGGGGGGGGGGGGAACATACACCAAAAAGAGAGAAGGGGGGACAAAAGGCTTTAAACAGAGGGATTGCATATGATCTTGCCTTTGATATAAAAATGTCACAATCAATCCTAGCAGTGGGATGTGAAATTGAACAGCTATAGTAGGGTCACAAAGTTCGAGACTATTTTCTTTGACTACTTGTAGGGAGAACATACATGAAAACGAGTGGAGGGCAGGAGGCTTTAAACAGAGGAATGGCATACGACGAGGATAGCACATGACCACTTGCCTTTGGTATAAAAATGCCACAATCAATCCTAGCTGTCGGATGTCAAATTGAGCAGCTAGAGTAGGGTCACAAAGTTCGAGAATTTTACCTTTGACTACTTGTAGGGTCAATAAAACACCCTCAACTGTCTATTTCACATCTAATGACTAAAAATAAACGTCGTTTGTACCAAATGTAGATATATTGTTCTTCTAAGGAATTGGACTCACAGCGCAGGAGCTGGATATGTAAATAACAAATGAAACACACACACACACACACACAGATTCACAAAGCAGATGCAGAACATGCATGTAAAAGTCAAAACTCACCTCCTAAGAAACCAGTTGACTTGCCCCATCCACCTAAGGTTGAGGCTGTCCTCTTAAAAGATCTTTTCTTTCTCAAATAAGGCTTCGGAATAAATGGAATCCGTTTCCTCGGAGGGCCCTGTTTAAAAAAGATAATGCATATCATTTCTACAAAAATTTATGCACCAAAAGTTATGACCATCACCTTGAGATCCTGTTACATAACAACAGCAACTAAAAACAAAGATATCAGGGAAAACACTGGATATTCTGGTACCATAAAAAATTATACCACAACGGTAATCCAATCAAACTTCTTGGTGTAATGTTCGCACGAAACAAATATTAACCAATAATCAGCCTTTCCTAATATGAAAACCAATAAGGAGCAATTATAACAATGCAAGTCTCTCTGCTGGATCCCTGCTCCATTCCGTTGACTAAAAAATTAAAAATCTGGATTCATAGGATCAAACAAGGGAAGACCACTAGAATCAAAGTCCATTGTGGTCATCATGCTTAATGCAATGATGGATGGTGATGGAGAGAACAGGACAAGTTAGAACAGGAGCACGATCCCAGTAATGGGTCATTCTCTCTCAATCACTATGAACTATTTCACTCCAAAGCACACTTGGGCTAGAATAGTTCAGGGCTTGATGAGCTATATGCACGCTGAGAAAAGAAAAGCCCTTTAATCAACTAAAGTATGGAATATAGTTTTAAGAAAAGAAAATTTTTGTTGGCTGTGGGGAGCGGGGGGTAGAGAGAGAAGAAATACGTAGAATCAGAGGAAGGTTATGCCAATATCATCTTATTGTACTTTGTTGATGTCTTGGAGGATACTTACATAAGCAGAGGTTGAAACCAGACAGCACCAAATCATATACTCCGTGCAAATAGAACATGGTAGGCCATTTATCCATTTTGGAAGACAAGTTACACTGATTTCGCAGATGTTTTCTTTTTTTTCTAATATTTTTTTTTATAGCCAATTTGATACAAATCCACAAAGCTATAGAGATCTTCTCTCTATTTGTCCAACATGACATGCCTTACCCAGGCATCATTCAAAGTACTCATGATAGAAAATAGCTGCAACCAATGCTGCAATAACAATTTAGTTTCTCGTGTAACAAAAAAAAGAGGAGGAAATACTCAAACAAAAGATAGTGTCAAAGATAGAGACCAAATGTCATCTATATAATCAAGGTCCCACAACTTCAATGGGATTCCAATGAGGAAAGCTGAAGGCTCAGAACATATATGAAAGAAAGCATTTGATGTAACCAGTTAATTCATCCTTAGCTTGATTAGCTTATGCTACGAACTTGTCTCTTTGTTCAATAAATGATGGGAATGCAAGATATAAATTAACCTGTTGCTGCATCTGTACTATTTTCTGAGACAAACAGCAATGCATGCTTTTAATCAAGCACCGAACATAAAACCCACCAGTGGAATGTGCTTCAACCAACATGAGATAGGTTAGATGATAGAGCATTATGCACAGCCATGTCTCCATTTTAGGAGACCATGTGAGGTCAAGGAATGAATTTGAGTATCCAATAAAAATACTCTTAAACGAATGGAGACATGAGAATAGATGAGAAAGACAAGAGAAAACAAAGGACATGGGGTAAAGGGGAGGGAGAAGGTGAGAAAGTTTCAAGACTCTAGACATGCACACCACACAAACATATTCTATGTAGTAGCAGAATTATGTAAAGAAAAATATGCAAATCTTACGGAGAGGGGAAACCACCATCCACGTTTTAAAGTTTAGGCAGGCTTCTCAAGAAATCTACACCCAATAGTTCACACCAAAAATTAAGGCAAAAGCTTAGGCTAGGTGAATATCAACATGAGTGTAAGATTGATTGGGAGCACAACATGTACTATTTGGTGGTTGATATTCACCGAACAGACACTATAGAAGGCATCTATAAGCTTCTTGCGAAGAGTGGTTACATTCTATCAGCCTTCATAGTATATTAATGCTCAATATGTTACATATGATATACGCTTGAGCACATACAATTCAACAATGCCTTCACATCATAAGATCTACTCCACTCGGATAATTATACAAGGCTTATGGCCCAAAATCTGCTACAGATGCAAGCTTCCATAATTAAGTCCTTTAATAAGGGCTGCCAATATAAAGAACGATTTTTTCTTTTCCCCCCTAAAGAAGGATAAGCCAGCTCTCATTCAGTCAGCTTTAGAACACTATGAGCACTGCTGTGGGCCCCATCTGTTTTTTGATACATAATCTATATTGCAAATAATTGTTGTAAATCTTTGAGAAGGATTGGCTGTAACTCATGTCATATTTCACATAAGAAAAAGAAAACAAATAAAAAAAGCATAAGACAATGGAAGCAAACTTGATAATAAAAGCAGCACTTTTAATCGTGTAATTTCAATCGAATTGCAATGTACATTTACCTTGTAAACTTCGAAAACCTTAACAAGCGATTTATTCTTTCGCTTCCTCTTTCTTAACCAGTATGCGTGTATAGCAGCCACCATATCCTTCTTCCCTAAATCCATACAGAAACTAGTCCCTGTACTCTCATTGAAAACATCGTCCAGATGCATAAAAGCAACCTTTTCAAATGTGTGTATTATCTTTTCAAATGTTTCACCTGAAATATGATCAGAACAATCTTGCCCCTCTTCAGAGGACTTAATATTCAATCTCTCAAGCCACTCCTCATCTTCAGTATCCATATCATAGCCAATGTGTTCATTCATTAGGGCCCGGCTTGGTTCATCATCCCTCACCATGATGTACTCAGAAGGCCTCTCAAAGAGAACACAATTGTTTGAATTGTAACCCTTGACCTCATGAACGCCAGGAATTGGGATTTCTTTAAGAACAGCCTTCATATTACGATCATAGCATTCCTTGTTAAGTTCCCTGAACAAAGCCCAGTCTCTTTTATCACAAAACTCCAGCTTCCAACCCTTTTCCCCAGTCCAAATCAAGGCATTTGTGAAACGGTTTGATCCACTAAGCCTCACTTCTTGTGCCTGTGCCTTAATTATATACCTTGTTGAACCATGCATCTTCACAATAACATGCCATTCTTTGGATTCAGAGCACTCCAACATAATTTCCGCCCCTGATTCCCTATAGCATTTATCACATTCGATAATCAAAATGTTTGCCTGACAAATTGCTGAGTCCAGACACTGTCTCAGCTGTTCCATAGCCGACTTCACCTCCTTAAACTTTTCACTGCCACTCCTTTTCTGAGGAGTTTTCAGTACAGATATAGGTTGTGGGGGGGTAATCATTGCATTATCAAATCCCATATTGTCCATAGAAGGCTCTAAGGGTTTATTGTACACTTGTGCCAATCTGCCTCTTAAGGAAGGAACTTTAATAGAAGAGGCACTACCCTTATCGCCGTGACGTTCATCCCATGAACCATTCATATATCTATACCCTGCAAATCCATCTCGCTCTGCGCTCTTAGGAGGAGTTGTTTTCAATTGCCTTTTGTTTCCATTATAATAAGCCCCTCCACCAGACAAATTTGCAGGGCGTCCCTTTGACCTCACATGAGAAACAGAATGAGGAAGCCATTCACCATTGTCAGTACAGTCGCCATAATCTATCATCATAGGTGAGAACCTACCATGTCGATTCCTTTTCTTTTGACGCTTTTTGGACTTGGTAAAGTGTTTACTGGGTGCAGGGCCCCTTTTAAGTGGAGTGGTGGTGACAAGAGCATCGGTTACTTCATGATTGATGTGCCTTTGATCTACCCTCTTCCGCTCTTGAGTCAGGCCACGGTCATCAGTCCCATATATCACACATTGGGAACAATCATGTACAGTAAAAAGATAGCATGCCCTAAATAGATGAGATTTATTACGTGGGCATTGGATATATATATCTCGGGGATGTCTTTTGTACAGAGCCACAGAGGCTCTCCGAATAAAATGCCAAACAGATGGATTTCGAAAATGCAAATCCCAGTGCAAGCTCATGAAATAAGTTGGGAGAGCCGCATAATTCACGGAAACCAAAGGAATGAGTTGATCAACACCTGAAATTGCAAAGAAACCAAGCCTACGTCTACCTGCAAGAGCACCCCAACTAAGACCTTTTCCATGAGGAAGTAGAGATACAGGACCACCATCAGGATGCTGAAATTGCTGAAAAGCAGGTGAAAACTCCTATTAGAAAGTATTTCTACCATTTTCTTAAAAAGGAAGATATTATATTATTTCTTTTTTCTCTATGAGTAAACAATTTTTTTTACTGAAAGGAAATGCAAAGGGTTTAGGGTGCAAATAGAAAAAACAATTATGGCAGCAAGAATTCCAAACAAATAAATTGTCATTAGTTATTCTATGATCTCTATTATGATTTAAAAAACTAGCTATTCCAAGAGGAAAATGACAATAAGCAAAGTACATATTATAGTTTTTTCCACAAAAGGGGGGAAAAAACAGATTACACTTTATTTTATATTGCAGACTTGCAGTAGGCCACAATTAAACCAAAAAGAAATAGAAGAAAGAGAGACATATGAATAGAAGAATGAATTTTTTGTTAAAGCATCAACATTGATGAACAATGTGTTGAACCATGAAAGAAATGAATTCAAACTATAAGTTATTCTTTCTTTGCAAGATTTGAGGAAATTATACGTTCAGTGAGTGGAAAATGTAAGATGCTCTCTTGTTTCTTATGATTTTTCTACCGTATGCAATTCCAAATTAAATAAGTATTAGTCATATAAAGTAAAGGTTATCATGCCTAAAAAAAGGAGTGATAATATCCTATCTTGAATGCAAAAATGTGAAATAAGACAACAAGAAAGAAACTCACAGTCTCTTTTGTAATGCTCATTTCGTTTCCAATGCTCTTGCAATCTTCTATGCAACAAGTTATTGCTTCCCTTTGCTCTGGATGAAAAATGGGTACGAAATGAATCCCATGACCTGAGAAAACAGCAGTAATAGCCTCCGAAAACAAAAACCCAACGAGCCTGTACACTCTAAACCTTGCCCTCAAAATTCGATTCAAAATAGAGACCAAGAAGCTCACAAAATGGTGATGCCCATCAGAAGAAGTCTCAACTAGGACCACAAGCATAACCTGCCCAAAATTTCTCCATGAAAGATTTCGCAATAGTAAACCTAAATCTTGTGAAAGTTCAGGAATACCAGTGACCCCAGTCTCATTGCTTTCTCTTCTCTTTTTTCTCCTATCTCTTCTAACAAAAGAAATTCCATACATTTTGTCATTGGATATCCTCTCTATTCCACCGTGTGGAATAACATCAGGGGCTGATCTTTGCCGCTTACGAGTGTAAGACACACCAAACATTCTTTCCTCTCTACTGTTATCCAATTCTTCGGTTCCGAGAAGCCTCTCTTCATTACTTTTATCGTCCGAGCACAAATTTGAGTTTGCAATGCTTGAACATTTTGGCAATACCTCACCAGCTTCAGAAGTGGAAGGATCACAACGCGATGATTCGTTTGTCCACAAATATGAATCCAATGCCACAAATTCTTGCTTCTCTTCCACTTCAAAGACTCCACCACTGTGCTGATATTCAATGGAATTTCCATCGATAGCCACCAGACTTTCGCCAGAATCCTCATTTTCAGGGCCCTCTGAGTTCCTAAGAAGCTGGACCCACTGTTCTTTTTTGCCATCAGATGAAACTTTTATGCTTTTATCCAATGTCAATCTTTTCCCGGATCGCAGAACCTTGGCATCTGAGTCTGAACTTGATGCTTTCACAACAGTTTTAGGGACGAAGACTCTTGTGGACCTTCGTGTGCTAACCGAAGGCATTAGGGAGCTTCTTAGATTAGGATAAACCCTAGCTGAATCGTAAAGGTTGGGGATTTCCTGATCTCCTTCCTTGTAATCTTTATTTACATCTCGTTTCATGATTGGATAGAAGAGCAGAGAGAAAAACAACGACTTCCATTTATGCATCTCGGGCAATGGCCATGGCATAACAGTCCTCTGACCTCTAAAGAAACCCTCCTCTCTCTCATGGCAGAGAAAGCTCAAAGTAACCCTTTAAGGTCCAACCAAGGCCACAATGGATTCTCTTGAAATGAGCTTGAAAGAAGCTTCAGAACGGAGTGCGAGTCCCCAGCTTTCTCTAAAAACCCCAGTCGATCTCTTAACAGTGAAAGCCCCGTGTATCTTTCTCCATCAGCGCAACGAGAAATCCCACCATGGAAGGACCTTTTCAGGCAAAAGACACAAGAACCAGTGCTCCGATCACTGCAAAAACCCTAGTTCTTGAAACGACAGCGGAATCCTCTATCTTTGTCCGTTACAAACCAGAAAGCCTGTAACAAGTCGCCTCTAGACCATGAACACGCGTCATAAACCCTCTGATCTCTGCAGAAACTCACGTTCAGTCTTATTCCAGTCAAAACACTACGTAGCCTTTACCAATTAGGCAAAAAAAACCAGAAAAAAGATGGTAAAAAAAGGGAGGATCCTCAAGCTTAATCCATGGAGAGAGAGATAATCAGATCGCCTCAAAAAACCCTAACTATCCATGGCCGATAAATCACAGCACAATCGCTTCGTCTTTGGAAGGGTGGTTATGACGTTTGATTTTCACGTATTTCCTGTTGTAGGAAGAGAAAGAAACCAGAGGTTTACAGAAAGCGCCTCTCTTCTCTCTCTCTCTCCAGAAACACAATCTCTCTCTCTCTCTCTAAAAAAACATACGCTCTCTCGGAACCGCTGTTTCTTTCTCTCTCTAAAAGCCTCTTTCTCTCTCTTCGGATTTTATAAAAACTAGGGTTCAATGAAAAGATCTCGGGACCGAAGAGTCTTGCGCCGACTTAAAACAGCCGCTGGATTGAAAAACGAACGGTATAGATTGAGTCTTAGTCCGGGCACGAAGGGTTAATCGTTTCGATTTTCCGTTTGATATGGTATACGTTTATATAGGAGTTTGTTTTGATTCTGGACGGGACAATTTACGTATATTATCCTCATTTAGTTTTTAATTGGCTTTAAGACCCTTTATGTAAAATGGCCAAAAGATTTCATGCTCTCGAAGAGCATACGGTCCATTTGCTCCCTCGGGCAAAACCCAATCTAGAACCCACATACTTGGGAATGTCATAGGGAAAATATCTTATTATTTCATATTTTTAACTTCTATATCTCATCTGATCTAAAAATTAAAAATATTACTTAAGCAAATGAACTCCATCTTTTTTATCTCCCAACCCCCTTAAACTTTTTTTATCATATATTATCGATCTCAACAACTTATGAAACGACTCTATTCTCTCTCTAAAACTCCATCTCTCTCTCAAAACTCCGTCTTTTTCTCTCACATCGTCATCTCTCTCAAAACTACATCTATCTCTCTCTCTCACATCCACTTTCTCTCAAAACTCTATCTCTCTCTTTAAAACTCAAACTCCATCTCTCTCTCTAAAACTCAATCTCTCTCTTTAAAACTCAAACTCCATCTCTCTCTTTAAAACTTCATCTCTCTTTCACACATAAAAAGGTGTGCTCGTGTTCAAGCTCAAGCTAAATAGGGTGTCATTTTAATATTTGTTTGGGTCAAAAATTTATGATAAAAGGGGTCCGGGGATTATAAGATAGAAAAGATAAGACCTTCTACCTATGAGCAGTATTTTCAATTATTAGATCTCATGAAAAATGGAAGTTAAAAATAGAAGATAAAGAGATATTTTCCCAATACCATATCTTTAATCCCATATGCTATTTTAAGTTAAAAAAAAAAATTCAAATTTTCATTATGGGCTTAAACAAAAAGAAAAAATAAAAATAATGCTCGGAGATTGAATAGGAACGGTCTAGTTTTGAAGGTGAAATCTAAATGTTTGAAAAATTTATAATAACTATCGAGTGATTTTCATGTGGATTTCTAAATTTAATATAAAAAAATTATAGATTTCAAAATTTAGGATGAAAAAAAAACCTTCACAAGTTATTCTTTTGCCCGAGGGAGTTGCATACTATGCTTCAGTGCGAGCATAACATATGAGTTATTTAAATCATGACTGATAATTTGAAAGTATAAAATACATAAAAAATGCTTTTAACTCATGTTTTGCTAGTTCAACTTGTGAAGACTGTCAATTTGTCTATCATTGATTTTAGCAAGTATTTAAAGAATTCAATTTTTACTTTGGACCTAATCGGCCAAAATTGGCAATTTTTATTGCAATCGAACTGGTTGGGAATAACATGAGTGAAAGTACCTTTCTTTTATATTATTTCATAGGTATGAATTGCTAACTAAATTTAATTTTGGAGCAATAAAATAGCGTTAATATAAATTTTTTTTCTATGTTTAGTAAAATTGTTGTTGACAATTACCGCTCATTTTAATATTAGAAACATGAGTTTAAATTATATACAATTAAATACGTGAATTTATAAATGATAAAGTTTTAAAATGGAAGTATTTAAATTATATACAATTAAATACATGAATTTATAAATGATAAAGTTGAGAATAATTTATGATGTGTGTTAAAAGGGAAGTATTTTTGCAGCTTTAACTTTCTTGTCCAAGATCAATAGCTCTAATACCAACACTGGATATCGACGAAACTATCTCACGACGTTATGAACCCAGCTCACTTGCCGTTTTAATGGGCAAACATCCCAACCCTTGCCTTTTGAAAGGTTAGTTTTTCATTCACTTTGATAACTATAAATTGTAGGTCACATATCGCTTTAATGGACGAACAACCCAACCCTTGCTTTTCGAAATGTGGGTTTCTTATTCACTTTGATAACTATAAATTGAATATAACTAATTGGATTACGTGCGTTGCACGTAGAACAGAAAAACCATTAATTATATAAATATATAGTGTTTACATGCATCTTTACATTGATCTTTGTTCAAAGAAATTTTACGAATTGAATGGTTTCTAAGGTTACGACTCATTTCTTATTATTACATAATCGCTACAAATTTTGAATAAGCATCAAATACTAATTTAATAAATCGTATAACAAATAAGACCTGAGTTACTTCTAGAGTTATGATATGTCCTATTACATAAGATCATTATAAATTTTAAACATATGTTGAATGTACACAACAAATATGACGTGTCTCGAGGCCTAACATATTGGTATTTAGATGAATATAAATATAATTATCAGAATAGTGATTTTCGACACTAAGACAATCTTTTAACATTTTTTGACGATAGATCGAAACATCTACATAACAGTGAATATATGTTTTTTTGATTTCATAGAAGTGCAACATGCATGATGATAAAAAAAACATAGCATGAATTCGTGGGGCTAATTCCATTGATGTCGATAAATATTACACGATATAAAAATGAACGTATATTATTTGATTTCATGGAAGCACAACATGTCTGATAACAACAAAAAAAGAAAAAAAAAAAATAGTATGCATGCAGGGGTGCCAATTCCATTGATTTTTGGTAGTCTTATGGGTGTATACATGGACAATTATAAAATAAGTAATTGATCAATGGTTTTATCAACAATATTAAATATTATGGCAAACAATAAAAACACAAAAAATTTATTTCATTATTTTATTGCTACTACTGCCTCATACCTTTACAGAGCAAAGAAATGACCGCTTTTCGTTCCTGCGATCGAGAAGCTACGCGATGACATTAAACACAATTCAAAATATAAAAAATCTTAAAAAAAAAGAAATATATTTGTAATATTCTTTTATTTTCTTTTTTATATTCTATATCATTTTGGTAAAGATTAAAAATATTTTGGCCCAACTTGAAGATATTTAAAAAAAAGAAAAATTTCAAGCTACACCCCAATTTGGTGTGTGATTTTTCTATGGATGCTAAAATTTGAAACATTTCTAGTAGCATTAATGCCAACGAAAAAATCATTTTGAGCAACTTATTTGCCTTGAACGGATCATGTAATGATGCATTCTCTATCCCAAACCTATCCTCCTCTCTGCCCCAATTTCCATACCCCTTTCTCTCTCTACCCCAAACCCTCTCTCTCCCCCCATATGAGCTCTGGCCATAACCCTTTTTCTTTGCCCCAAGCCCTCTCTCTCCTCCCATTTGAACTCTGTGCCATACCCAAATCGTGCTCTTTCTTAAACAAATCTTGATTTATTGAGCAACATCGTTTTCAGCCCCAAACTTATTGATTCTAGAGAGAGAATCATCGGGTTCAGGTATCCAGGCTCGAGCTCCTCAGCCATTATTTCAAGGCCTCAACCAGTCAATTCTAGAGAGAGAAGGTTATAGGATTCATGATGTTGAGGTTTGGGATTTTTATTCAGAGTAGTGGATCTGGAGAGAGAAAGTGAGGCTCTATCTTAGTAAAATATGTTGTGAACAGCTCGATGATTCAACTGAGTTCAAGTAAAAGTTTAAAAGCCCTGATATGACACAGCACCTGCATCCATGCACCTTTCTCATACTGCAATCAGAGAGCTAAATTACGTTTGGAGAGAGACTCATCGTCATCCTTGAATAATGAATACATTCATGAAACATGGCCCAAATTGCTGAATTTGATGCTGAAAAATCCGTATTAGAAAACTTGAATGTGGTTTTGCGCAAAATACTAAAAAATGGTAGTTATTTTCATGGACGCAATGTGAGAAATGAGCATCTAAGAGGCTTGGTTATAATTTTGTATCAAGAGAGAGATATTGAGTAGAGAGAGGGATTGGGGTAGAGAGAGAGAGAGAGGGGGGTACAGTGCATAGCTCAAATTTAGAAGAGAGAGGGTAGGTTTGGTTTAGAGAGAGAGAGACAGAGGGGTATGGCGCAGAGCTCAAATTAGAGGCGAGAGAGAGGGTGGATTTTGGGCATGAGTGAGATGTACGTGTGCATCCTTACAGGATATGTTAGG
The DNA here is from genome assembly GCF_054954075.1 of Amborella trichopoda. Taxonomy (NCBI): domain Eukaryota; kingdom Viridiplantae; phylum Streptophyta; class Magnoliopsida; order Amborellales; family Amborellaceae; genus Amborella; species Amborella trichopoda. The sequence continues at coordinate 2,183,414 of NC_142346.1, read as the reverse complement.
GGCAAATAAGTTGCTTAAAACATACTAAAAGATAGGAATCGGACAAAGTTAATGCCTTTAGAAATGTTTCAAATTTATGGATTTATAGAGAAATCAAATATGAAAATAGGGCGTATGATGAAATTTTCCCTTAAAAAAAAATAAAAAATACAAAAATCTCAAGAAACAAGAAAACTAGTTGTCATATTTTTTTTATATGTTTTTTTATATTTTTTATCATTTTGGCAAAGATTATAAATATTTTGGCGATGAATATTTATTTTTATATTTTTATAAATATAGACTCTCACTTGCTTCAATCAATAACTAAAACATCTCATGCCATGAAAAGTATAATAGAGAATCATACTAAATGAATCTTGCAATATGGAGAAAATACTAATAATTAAATTGCTACAAATATTAATACCATGGAAAAAGCAAAAGTCCCTACCTGATTCAGAGTAAGGAAGACATATGCAGTAAAGAGGGAGAGAAAGATAATAAAAGATAGCAAGAAGCTAATATAGTTTATATGACCAAACGGCTAAGGCATGCACCTTAAGGGTTTTTTAACTTCCATAACATCAAAACCCTAACTAATGAAAGAGAAATTGAAAGAGAGAGTGGGGCATGCATCCATTGAGAGGGGTTATCAAGCTCTTGAATGGGGATATGTAAACAATCTTAGATATGTATACATATCTTTCCCTTTCTTGAATTTGAGTTGAGAATAAAAACTCATTTTAGAAAGTTTGAACTAAAAAATAGGGAAAGAAAAGTTTTATTTCTCAAATTCAAATATGAAAACAATCTCTCTCTCTTCCTAAAATCTCTACTTTAAGATCTCTTATTTTTCAAATAAAAATATGGAAACAATTTCTCTCTCTCTTTCTTCCTAAAATCTCTACTCTTCACACAAACAATCTTAGATATGTATGCATTTCTTTCTTGAGCTTGAGTTGGGGATAGGTAACCATATGCCTACTCTATTTCTCTCTCTCTCAAAAAAGATCTATACTCTCTCTCTCTTCCCTTAAATGTGGGAATGGGATGTCTCTCTTGAATTTGAATATGAGTTGATGATAGAGATAGAGAGATAGAAATAGATGTCTCTCTTCAAAAAGTCTCTCTTTTTACATGTGGGAATGTCTCCTACAACCTCTATAGAGTTAGGGGCCCTTCTTATTTTCAAGACACATGTCCACCCTTTAACTCTTGCTTAATAACGTAGTATATATAGAGATAAATATTGACATTAAAAAGCTCATTTTTGTTTTTGTTTTTTTTTCGGGATAGTTCAGCGTTAGGATTTGAAGTATTAAAAAAAAAAAAAAAAAACTTTGTAATTTATATATTTCATTTATATTTATATACTTACCCTTATAATTAGTTCATTTTCTAGCTCCTAACGTAAACAAAATGTATCTCCCAATTTGGCCAATTAATCAGTTCTAGTAAAAATGAACATGAAGAATGATAGAAGAACAAGGAACAATGAGAATTTAATTTCTTTTCTCTTAGGATTAGGAAACTACACCCCTAATTTATAGCAAATGTTATCTTCATAATTGTGGCCAGAAAATCATCCATATAAGTTTTTTATTATGTCTCATAAATTTACTCTAATATGATAGAAACTTTCAATAGTACAATAGGATTTGGTCTAATTTAAAGGCCTTCACTTCGTTCAATAATGAACCAAGAAAGATATTAATTTAGGGCTTATGCTTTTGTTGAAAAGGAAAATCTCACCTCAAAACCATTTCGGAAAATGCAATTTTGATGTGGGAAAATCTTAAAGTTACCATTTTGACCTCGACAATCGTGGATATGAAAGAAATATTTTAAATACTAAAAAAATAGTATAAACATTATTTGAGGTGTCCATTTTTAATTCTTCATTGATCCACTAGATCTGCAATGTTTTCGAGTTTTAGCTTTCATAATCTGGGACATAAATAAGCTTTAAGTCTATCACAAAAGTTTCCAGCATTGCAACGACATTTTGGGTGAACAACCCAAAATATAAATTGCAGCTCATGTACCGCTCTAATGGGAAAACAACCCAACCCTTGTCTTTCGGAAAGTGGGCTTTTTATTCACTTTGATTAATATAAATTGCATCTCACAGACCACTTTAATGGGTGAAAAACCCAACCCTTGCTTTCCTGAAGGTGGGATTTTTATTCATTTTGATAACTATAAATTGAATATAATAGAGATAACTATTTACATTAAAAATCTTTTTTTTATTTTTTGGGATAGTTAAGAGTCAGGATATGAAGCATTTAAAAAAAATAAAAAACTTTGTAATTTACATATTTCATTTATATTTATATACTTACTCTTATAATTAATTTCTTTTTTAGCTCTTAATATAAAACCGAATGTATCTCCAAATTTGCCCAATTAATCAACATGAATATTGATGTAATTTTGAGAGAACTAGGCTGGAAGGTCAAGGAACAAGGGGGAATTTAATTTCTTCTTTTTTAGGATTAGGAAACTACACCCCCAATTTATAGCAAGTGTTATATTCATAACTGTGGCCAGATAATCATCCATATAAGTATCTTATTATGTCTCATAAATTTAGTCAAATATGTTTGAAACTTCCAATAGTATAATAGGATTTGGTCTAATTTGAAGGCCTTCACTTAGTTCAATAATGAATTAAGAAAGAGATTAGTGTAGGGCTTATGTTTTTCTTTGAAAAAGAAAATCTCACCGCAAAACTGTTTCGGAAATTGAAATTTTGATGTAGGAAAATCCTCAAAGTTATCATTTTGACATCGACAATTGTGGATATGGAATAAATAATTTCAAATGCTAAAAATAATGTATTGTAAAACATTACTTGAGTTGTCCTTTTTTAATTCTTCATTGCTCCACTTGATATGCAATGTTTTTGAGTTTCAGTTTTCATAATAAGAGATATAAATTACCTATAAGGCTATCGCAAGAGTTTCCAGCTTTGAAACCACATTTTGAGAAATGTGGCTCACGTACCGCTGTAATGGGCGAACGACCCAGCCCTTGCCTTCAAGAAGGTTGGCTTTTTATTCACTTTGATAACTATAAATTGAACATAATAGAGATAAATATTGATACTAAAAAGCTAATTTTTTTTTGGATAGCTCAGCGTTAGGATTTAAAGCGCTATTTTTTTAAAATAAAATAAAATAAAACTCTACATTTTAGATATTTTATTTATATTTTATATACTTACCCTTATGATCAGTTTCTTTTAGCTCCAAACATAAAATATAATGTATCTCCAAATTTGACATTTTAATCAACTCTAGTAAAAATCAAAATAAAGAATAATCTAATTTTAAGAGAACCAGGCTGGAAGGCCAGGGAACAAGGGAAAATTTAATTTCTTTTCTCTTAATATTAGAAAATTACACCCTCAATTTATAGCAAGTGTTATCTTCATAATTGTGCCCAGATAATATTCCTAATAAGTCTCTTATTATGTCTCATAAATTTACTCTAATGTGATAGAAACTTCTAATAGTATAATAGGATTTGGTCTAATTTGAAGGCCCTCACTTAGTTCAATAATGAACTAAGAAAGAGATTAGTGTAGGGCTTATGCTTTTCTTTGAAAACGGAAAATCTTACCTCAAAACCGTTTTGGAAATTGCAATTTTGATATAGGAAAATCTTCAAAATTATCATTTTAACATCGACAATCATGGATATGAAAGAAATAATTTCAAATGCTAAAAATAGTGCAGTGTAACACATTACTTGAGTTGTCCATTTTGAATTTTTCATTGATCCACTTGATCTGTAACGTTTTCGAGTATCAATTTTCATTAGCAGGGATATAAATAAGCTTTAAGGCTATCACATGAGTTTCTAGCTATGAAACCACATTTTGGCTCAGAATGAAAATTATAGCTCAGATACCGCTTTAATCAGCGAACCGCCCAACCGTGGGCTTTTTATTCACTTCAATAACTATAAACTGAATATAATAGAGATAAATATTGACATTAAAAAGCTGCTTTTCTTTTGTTTTTGGATAATTCAGCATTCGGATTTGAAGCGTTAATGATTAGTTTCTTTTTTAGCTCCAAACATAAAACATAATGTATCTCCAAAGTTTGCATTTTAATCAACTCTAGTAAAAATCAACATGAATAATAAGGCAATTTTGAGAGAAATACGCTGGAAAGCCAAGGAACAAGGGAGAATTTAATTTCTTCTCCCTTAGGATTAGGAAATTACGCCCCCAATTTATAGCAAGTATTTTCTTCATAATTGTACCCAGATAATCATCCATATAAGTCTCTCAATATGTCTCATAAATTTACTCTAATATGATGGAAATTTCCAATAATATAATAGGATTTGGTCTAATTTAAAGGCCATCACGTTGTTCAATAATGAACTAATAAAGTGATTAGTGTAGGGTTTATGCTTTTTTTGAAAAGAAAAATCTTACCTTAAAACCGTTTCGAAAATTGCAATTTTGATTTAGGAAAATACTCAAAGTTATCATTTTGACATCGACAATCGTGGATATCAAAGAATAATTTCAAATGCTAAAAATAGTGAATTGTAACACATTATTTGAGTTGTCCATTTTTAATTCTTCATTGATTCACTAGTTCTGCATCATTCTCGAGTTTCAGTTTTCTTAATCAGGGATATAAATCAGCTTTAAGGTTATTGTAGGAGTTTCCATCATTGAAAGCTATTTTGGGTGCACAACCCAAAATGTAAATTGCAGCTCACGTACTGCTTTAATGGGTGAACAACGCAATACTTGTCTTACAGAAGGTGGGCTTTCTATTCACTTTGTTAACTATAAATTGTAGCTTACGTACCGCTTAAATAGGCGAGCAAGCTTACCCATGCCGTTCGGAAGGTGGGTTTTTTATTCACTTTGATAAATATAAATTGAATATAATATAGATAAATATTTACAGGAAACTGCACTTCTTTTTTTTTTTTGATAGTTTAACATCAGGATTTGAAGCGTTAAAAAAAGAAAAGAAAAAAAAAAATGCAATTTATATATTTCATTTATATTTACATACTTACCATTATAATTAGTTTCTTTTTTAGATCCTAACATAAAACAAAATGTATCTCCAAAATTGGCCAATTAATCAACTCTTGTTAAAATCAACATGAAGAATAATGTAATTTTGAGAGAACTAGGCTGGAAGACCAAGGAACAAGAGAGAATTTTATTTCTTCTCTCTTAGGATTAAGAAACTACCCCCAATTTATAGCAAATATTATCTTCATAATTATGGCTAGACAATCATCCATATAAGTATTTTATTATGTCCTATAAATTTACTCTAATATGATTGAAACTTCCAATAGTATAATAGGATTTGATCTAATTTGAAGCCACATGCTTTTCTTTTAAAAGGAAAATCTCACCTCAAAACAGTTTCCGAAATTGCAATTTTGATATGGGAAAATCCCCAAAGTTATCATTTTGACATCGACAATTGTGGATATGAAAGAGATAAATTTTAAATACTAAAAATAGTGTACTGTAACACATTATTTGATTGTCCATTTTTAATTCATCATTGATGCACTAGATTTGCAATGTTTTCGAGTTTCAGAATTCATAATCAGGGATATAAATAAGCTTTAAGGCTATCAAATGAGTTTCCCGCATTGAAACCACATTTTAGGCGTATAACCCAATCCAAAATGTAAATAGCAACTTACGTACTACTTTAATGGGCGAACGGCCCAACCCTTGCCTTCCGGAAGGTAGGGTTTTTTATTTACTTTGTTATTTATAAATTGCAGCTCACGTGCCGCTTTAATAGGCAAACAACCGTACCTTTGCCTTCGGGAAGGTGGACTTTTTATTCACTTTGATAACTATAAATTGAATATAATAGAGATAAATATTTACACTAAAATGCGCTTCTTTTTTTCTTGGATTGTTCAACATCAGGATTTGAAGCTTTAAAAAAAAGAAGAAGAAAAAAACTGTAATTTATATATTTCATTTATATTTATATACTTACCCTTATAATTAGTTTCTTTTTTATTTCATAACATAAAACAAAATGTATCTCCATATTTGGCCAACTAATCAACTCTAGTAAAAATCAACATGAAGAATAATAAAATTTGGAGAGAACTAGGTTGGAAGGCCAAGGAACAAGGGAGAATTTAATTTCTTCTCTCTTAGGATTAGGAAACTACCCCAATTTATAGCAAATATTATCTTCATAATTGTGGCTAGATAATCATCCATATAAGTTTCTTATTATGTCCCATAAATTTACTCTAATATGATTGAAACTTTTGAGAATGGCCTGTGGCCTTACCGGTAGTATTGACGAGCTCCATGGTAAGGTCTCTAACTCCATTCTCACCAAAAAGACTTTACCACTTTTTTATTGGTAAAAAAAAAAATATGATTGAAACTTCCAATAATATAATAGGTTTTGGTCTAATTTGAAGGCCCATGCTTTTCTTTTAAAAGGAAAATCTCACCTCAAAACAGTTTCGAAAATTGCAATTTTGATATGGAAAAATCCCAAAAATTATCGTTTTGACCTCAACAATTGTGGATATGAAAGAGATAATTTCAAATACTAAAAATAGTGTATTGTAACACATTATTTGAGTTGTCCATTTTTAATTCATTGAAACTTCCAATAATATAATAGGTTTTGGTCTAATTTGAAGGCCCATGCTTTTCTTTTAAAAGGAAAATCTCACCTCAAAACAGTTTCGAAAATTGCAATTTTGATATGGGAAATCCCAAAAGTTATCATTTTGGCTTCAACAATTGTGGATATGAAAGAGAAAATTTCAAATACTAAAAATAGTGTATTGTAACACATTATTTGAGTTGTCCATTTTTAATTCTTCATTGATGCACTGATCTGCAACATTTTTGAGTTTCAGTTTTCATAATCAGGGATATAAATCAACTTTAAGGCTATCACATGAGTTTCCAATGTTAAAACCACATTTGGGGGCACAACCCAAAATTTAAATTGTAGTTTACGTACTGCTTTAATGGGCGGATGACCCGACCCTTGCCTTCCAAAGGTGGGTTTTTTGTTCACTTTGTTAACTATAAATAGCAGCTCACGTACCACTTTAATGGGCGAACAATCCTACCCTTGCCTTCTAAAAGTTGGGTTTTTTATTCACTTTGATAACTATAAATTAAATATAAAAGAGATAAATATTTCACTAAATTGCTCTTTTTTTTTTATTTGGATAGTTCAACATCAGGCTTTGAAACATTAAAAAAAGAAGAAAAACTCTGTAATTTGTATATTTCATTTATACTGTTTATACACTTTGATAACTTTAAATTGAATATAATAGAGATAAATATTTACACTAAATTGCTCTTTATTTATTTATTTGGATAGTTCAACATCAAGCTTTGAAGCATTAAAAAAAGAAGAAAAACTATTAAAAAAAGAAGAAAAACTATGTAATTTGTATGTTTTATTTATATTTATATACTTACCCTTATAATAAGTTTCTTTTTTGGCTCCTAATATAAAACAAAATATATCTCCAAATTTAGACAATTAATCAATTCTAGAAAAAATCAATGTGAAGAATGATGTAACTTTGAGAGGATTAGGCTAGAAGGCCAAGGAACAAGGGAGAATTTAATTTCTTATCGTTTAAGATTAGAAAACTACATCCACAATTTATAGCAAGTGTTATCTTCATAATTCATAATTGTGGCCAGATAATCATCCATATAAGTCTCCTATTATGCCCCATAAATTGACTCTAATATAATAGAAACTTCCAATAGTATAATAGGATTGGATCCAATTTGAAGGCCCTAATTTAGTTCAATAATGAACTATGAAAACAATTAATGTAGGGCTCATGCATTTCTTTGAAAAGGAAAATCTCACCTCAAACCCGTTTAAATAATTGCAACGGGAAAATCCTCAAAGTTATCATTTTGACCTCGACAGTCATGGATATGAAAAAAATAATTTCAAATGCTACAAATAGTATATTGTAACACATTATTTGAGTTGTCATTTTTTAATTCTTCGTTAATCCACTAGATTTGCATCGCTCTTGAGTTTCAGTTATCATAATCTGGGGTATAAATAAGCTTTAAGGCTATCACAAGAGTTTCCAGCGTTGATACCATATTTTGGGCGAATAATCCAAAATATAAATTACAGCTCATGCACCGCTTTAATGGGCGAACAACCCAACCCTTGTCTTTCGGAAGGTGGGCTTTTATTCAATTTGATTATTATAAATTGCAGCTCACATACAACTTTATTGGGTGAACAACCCAGCCCTTGCCTTCCGGAAGTTAGGATTTTTATTTATTTTCATAATTATAAATTGAATATAATATAGATAAATATTTACACAAAAAAACTCTCTTTTTTTTTTTGGGATAGTTCAGAGTTAGGATTTGAAGCATTTTAAAAAATTAAAAACTTGGCAAATTATATATTTCATTTATATTTATATACTTAACGTTATAATTAATTTCTTTTTTAGCTCCTAATATAAAAACGAATTTATCTCCAAATTTGGTCAATTAATTAATTATAGTAAATATCAACATGAAGAATGATGCAATTTTGAGAGAACTAGGTTGGAAGGCCAATGAACAAGGGGGAATTTAATTTCTTCTTTCTTAGGATTAGGAAACTACACCCCGAATTTATAGCAAGTGTTATCTGCATAATTATGGCCAGATAATCATCCATATAAGTCTCTTATTATGTCTCATAAATTTACTCTAATATGTTAGAAAATTCCAATAGTATAATAGGATTTGCTCTAATTTGAAGGCCCTCACTTAGATCAATAATGAACTAAGAAAAGATTAGTGTAGTGCTTATGATTTTCTTTGAAAAAGAATATCTCACCTCAAAACCGTTTCGGAAATTAAATTTTGATACAGGAAAATCTTTAAAGTTATCATTTTGACATCGACAATAGTGGATATGAAAGAAATAACTTCAAATCCTAAAAATAGTGTATTCTAACACATTACTTGAGTTGTTCTTTTTTAATTCTTCATTAATCCACTTGATATGCAATGTTTTCAAGTTCCAGTTTTCATAATAAGAGATATAAATCAGCTATAAGGCTATCATAATAGTTTCCAGTGTTGAAACTACATTTTGGGTGAATTGCCCAAAATGTAAATTGTAGCTCACATACCGCTGTAGTGGGCGAACAACCTAGCCCTTGCTTTCCGAAAGGTTGGCTTTTTATTCACTTTGATAACTATAAATTGAATATAATAGAGATAAATATTAATACTAAAAGGCTTGGTTTTTTTTTTTGGATAGTTCAGCATTAGGATTTAAAGCATTAAAATTAAACAAACAAAAAAAAAAACTCTACCTTCTATATATTTCATTTATATTTTATATACTTACCCTTATGATTAGTTTCTTTTTAGCTCCAAACATAAAACATAATGTATCTCTAAATTTGACATTTTAATCAACTCTAGTAAAAATCAACACGAAGAATAATCTAATTTTAAGAGAGCTAGGTTGGAAGGCCAGGGAACAAGGGAGAATTTAATCTTTTCTATTAAGTTTAGGAATTAAACTATCAATTTATAGAAAGTGTGCCTGAATAATCTTCCATATAAGTCTATTATTATGTCTCATAAATTTACTCTAATATGATAGAAACTTCCAATAGTATAATAGGATTTGGTCTAATTTGAAGACCCTCACTTAGTTCAATAATGAACTAAGAAAGAGATTAGTGTAGGGCTTATGATTTTCTTTGAAACGGAAAATCTTACTTTAAAACCATTTCGAAATTTACAATTTTGATTCAGGAAAATACTCAAAGTTATCATTTTGACATCGACAATCGTGGATATGAAAGAAATAATTTCAAATGCTAAAAATAGTGTATTGAAACACATTATCTGAGTTGTCCATTATTAATTCTTTATAGATCCACTAGTTCTGCAACGTTCTCGAGTTTCAGTTTTCATAATATGGGATATAAATAAGCTTTAAGGCTATCAAAGGAGTTTCCAGCGTTGAAACCACATTTTGGACGCACATCCCAAAACGAAAATTGCGGCACATGTACTGCTTTAATGGGCGAACAACGTAACCTTTGCTTTTTGGAAGGTGGGCTTTTTATTCACTTTGTTAACTATAAATTGCAGCTCATGTACTACTTTATTGAGCGAACAAACGTACCCTTGCCTTCTGGAAGGTGGGTTTTTTATTCACTTTGATAACTATAAGTTGAATATAATACAGATAAATATTAACACGAAAATGTGCTGCTTTTTTTTTGGATAGTTCAGCATCAGGATTTGAAGCGATAAAAAAAAAAAAAAACAAGAAAAAAATACGTAATTTATATATTTCATTTATATTTATATACTTACTCATATAGTTGGTTTCTTTTTTAGCTCCTAACATAAAACATAATATATCTCCAAATTTGGTCAATTAATCAACTCTAGTTAAAATCAACATGAAGAATAATGTAATTTTGAGAAAACTAGGCTGGAAGGCCAAGGAACAAGAGAAAATTTAATTTCTTCTCTCTTAGGTTAAGGAAACTACCCCCAACGTAAAGCAAATATTATCTTCATAATTGTGGCTAAACAATCATCCATTGAAGTGTCTTATTATGTCCTATAACTTTACTCTAATATGATTGAAACTTCCAATAGTACAATAGGATTTGGTCTAATTTGAAGGGACGTGTTTCAGAAATTGTAATTTTGATATAGGAAAATCCCCAAAATTATCATTTTGACATCAACAATCGTGGATATTAAAGAGATAAATTTCAAATACTAAAAATAGTGTCTTGTAACACATTATTTGAGTCGCCCATTTTTAATTCTTCTTTGATGCACTAGATCTGTAATGTTTTCGAGTTTCAGTTTTCATAATTAGGGATATAAATCAGCTTTAAGGCGATCACATGAGTTTCCAGTATTGAAACCATATTTTGCAGCTCACGTACTTCTTTAATGGGCGAACGCCCCAACCCTTGCCTTCCGGGAGATGGGCTTTTTATTCACTTTGTTAATTATAAATTGCAAGGGCAAACAACCCTACCGCTGCCTTCCGGAAGGTGGGCTTTTTATTCACTTTGATAACTATAAATTGAATATAGCAGAGATAAAGATTTGAAAGAAATAATTTCAAATGCTAAAAATAGTGTATTGTAACACATTATTTGAGTTGTAATTTTTAATTCTTCAATGATCCATTAGATCTGCAACGTTTTCTAGTTCCAGTTTTCATAATCAAGGATATAAATTAGCTTTAAGGCTATCACAGGAGTTTCCAGCGTCGAAACCATATTTTAGGCAAACAACCTAATATGTAAATTGCAGCTCACGTACCGCTTTAATGGGTGAACAACCCAATCCTTACCTTCCAGAAGGTGGGCTTTTATTTAAATAAATATAACTAAAAGTATTTAATTATATTTATTTATATATACTATTAAATATTTCATTCTATGTTGTTGATTTCCACTCAAATGGTCACTCTTTGTGCTTATAGTTGAACTTAGAGGGAGACAGATAGAATCCTACGATCATAGAGTACCATGAAACTAAATTACCAATCAAAATGAGATGTATAATATCATGAAAATAAGCCAAATCAACCATGAAAGTAAGACAAACCAAGAATCAAAACCATATTACCACTCAAATATAAAAAGACATGTCTTTTCTAAAAACCATAAAAGTCCATCAAGAGAAAATGTACCTGAAAATACATCAACAGAGAAAGTAATCCAAGTGAAACTCGTATCTGAAAATACATGGAAAAGAGATTATAGGAACTTAGTCTAGCTACACAAGAAAGTATTTGTATGTTTTTGGTTTTTTTTTTTTTTAAAAAAGAAGTTCATCATCATCGAAACCTTTTTTCAACTAATTTGAGTTCGCTTTCTAAAAATAATATATGTATTTTTTAATTATATCATGTAGGTTTGAAGTACGTACTCAAGTTATTAAAGTTTTTTTTGCATGTTTTTAATATATTGCTTAACTTTATTTTCATACAGTCCTACAATTGATTTTTTTTCCTTTTTTGAGGGATTTCCATAATTTATCTATTCCAAATAAAAAAAATTATGCTGCCATCCTCAACTTCTTTCACATTTTATAATTTTTGTTCCCTTTGTTTCCCATTCCAAATAAAAAAAGATGCCGCCATTCTCAAATTTTTATCTTAAATCATCACACTTTTTGATTTTTATTCTCTTAATTTTTTTATTTCAAATAAAAAAGGATGCTCCCATCCTCAATTTTTAATTTAAATTGTAACACTTTATTTTAAAAATTAATACCACTACTAAAAATGCAAATATTTTATTGGGAATTTATTAAACTACTCCTAGAAGTTGAATTATTTAAAGCTTACCCTAGCTGCTCGAGCCCATGCTTTTACGTAAATATCTACTCTGTCTCTAAGCTCTCTTCTCCTCTTTTGCAAATCTTTTCTCTTTCTAAGCTGAAGCTCTCACCTACCTCTATTTTAGGGTTTGTGAATAAGCATTCCAAGTACTGGCCGTTTCTACAATGCAGGATCCCATCCCTTCATCACCTCACCAACTTTTTTTTTTTTTTTCTTTTTTTTTTTCTTTTTTGACAATATTAAGTACTTTTATTGAATAAGTACCTGAAAAGCATCGATAACAAGTTTGAAATCAAAGCATCAAAAGTCGAGAAAAAAAAAAGAAAAGAGACGCCATATTTAGCATGTAGATCAACTGAATTATCGACTTAACGAAAGATTCGAGAGAAAGAAACTCAAAAGCCAAAAAATAAGCAAAAATCCATGATTTTCAACCAAAAAGTATGAAGGGTCGAAAAGGTTCGTTGCTCCAAAAACCCGTCACCCCCTCCTAAACCCCTCACATCAACTCTCTTTCTTTCTCTCTCCAACCTCTTCATAAAAACCTCAAATTTCAAGATTTAGAGAGAGAGAGAGCCCATTCTTCAGGTCCTCATTCTAACAATATCTCTAGAGAGAGATGGTTGATGGGAGATGACGTCGTGGAAAGCGAAGAAAAATCAGTTGCACGTGAAAGGCACTGACAAACAAATGGAAAATAAAAAAATATGCAAACAAATGGAAAATCAAAAAATATGCAAACAAATGGAAAATCAAAAAATATGAAAATGCATAGTAAATATTGAATTGGAGGTGATGTTGTGCACCTAAGAAACAAGAAATATTTTGAAATGTATTAACCACATGCAAAACTATAAGCAAGTCATCTATATCAGCAATCAGAGAGAAAACAGTTGCAAGCATTAAAAAAAAAAAGCTATACGTAAAAATAAAAAATAAAATAATATATATCTAAATATATATATATATATATACCATAACCTAGTGCAAAAAACGATTACCAAGGCCACGTACATCAGTAAACAACATAGATATTCATAAAAAAAATAAAAAATAAAAAATAAAAAAGCCCATTAAGTGCTAGATGAAAATATATAAAGCACACAATGTCAAAACATGCCACAGTTTTTACAAAATTTAAAGGAAGGCAAAACAAAGAAATTAAATACATCTCCACCAACCTTAAAAAGAAAAGGTATACACACATGGCCATTGCTTGCAAAGAAACAATTGAAGAACATTAAAAAAAAAATTGCAAACATAAGAATAAGTCATCTAACACAGAAATAAGTGGAGGTTGTGTTGGTTAAAGCCTTTTACAGTAGTCAGCTTTCACAAAATTTTGGGATATGAAAAAAAAAAAAACCATAACTCAGAAACAAAAACAACTAACTCTAAACCTTGATATGCAATACATGAAGTAACAAATATAAAAAAATATAAAAAATAAACCTTGATATGCAATACATGAAGTAACAAATATAAAAAAATATAAAAAGTAAAGGAAAGAAAAATACAACAACTCACCTTTATAGATGAACTTGTCTGCATGTTGAGCTTACATTGAAAAATAGTACCTCACAATCTTTCATCTCCACGTACCTGCCAATGGCTCTCTCCATATTAGTTTAACCTAGTTAACAAATTCCTATAAATATTTCTAAAATTTGGGATATTTATTACTCTTTCTAAAACTGATGAAACATAAGATCTCTCTTGATCTCCACCTCTCTCTCTCCATCGTCTGTTTTTAGGAAATGATATTCTATGTTCTATAATAGGAAAAGTTTTTAGGAAGATTTGCGCATTAAATTTTAGAAAAGGATGGACTTATTTTTAGAAGTTTAAAATATAAGAAAGTAATTTTTGAAGAATTTTTGAAATTACATGCCCAAATTTTAAGAATAAGTGGATTTCACGTACAAAGTTTTTTAAAGAGGTTTGAAAAAAAGGGAAAATATACTATTGTTTTCTATTTTTAACTTCTATATCTCATGAGACCCAAGAATTAAAAATATTACCTATAAGCAAACTGATTCCACCTTTTATAACTTCCAACCCCCTAAACCCTTTTGATCATGTATTATTGACCTCAACAACTTATGGAGTGACTCTATCTCTATATCTCTCTCTAAAACTCCATATCTCTCACATCATTGTCTCTCTCTCAAAACTCTATCTCTCTCTCTAAAACCCAAACTCCATCTCTCTCACACATCATCGTCTCTCTCTCTCAAAACTCCATCTCTCTCCTTAAAACTCAAACTTCATCTCTTTCTCTCTCTAAAACTCTATTTCTCTCTCACAGATAAGAATGTGTGCTCGTGTTCGAGCTCAAGCTAAACCCCTTGGCTGGTCAACTCACTGAGAAGCGAAGAGAGAGAGATGGAGTATGAATATAGTGTCATTTTAGTGTTTGTTTGGATAAAAAGTTTATGGTCAAAAGGGTCCAGGGGGTTGTAAGATAGAAAAGATGAAGAACTTTTGCTTACAAGTAATATTTTCAATTCTTGGGTGTTAAGAGATATGGAAGTGAAAAATAAGGGATAAAGAGATATTTTCCCTTGAAAACAAATATAAAAATGATTTTCGGAAGTACCACGCACTAATTTTAGGGACAAGATGATCTGAGCCCTTGGATCATAATTATTTATAAATGGTTGATGGTTGAGGTTTAGTCTATCTCACCCATAGATTCCCCACTTCACTTTTCTCTTCCCACAAGGGCCTGTTTGATAATTGGAAGGTAAATGTTCCCTAGAAATTGGAAGTTCTTCTTTGTTGCGAAGAAAGAAATTCAAAGATGAACTTCTGGGTATTTGTGTTTGATAATCTGTTTAAAGAAGTTTTAGGTACCTGTGTTTGACAACATGTTGAAATATATAATAATACCTAAATATAAAATATAAAATAATATATAATATATATTACATTGCAAATACTTATTTTATTTACATGATATATTAATAATTTTAAAAAATATATATAAACTATAAAATGTAATATAATATATAATATAGTGTATTTTATATTTATTTTATTAATATAATATTAAATATCTATTACATAAATAAAACACATTATGTAATAAAAATACATTATATATTGCATATTATTATTACATACATTATATATTGTATATTATATAATATAATAAAATATATTATATTATATAAATATATAAACTATTATAAAAAAAAAAAATTTGAAAATGGAACAGAGAGAGAATGTTTTTAGCCCAATTAACATAGGCCGTCAATTTTGAGAAAATGCTTAGATCTAGGCCTTGGAAGGCTTTTTTCTTTTCCAATTTTTTTAGATTTCTTTATTAACATTAGATAAACACTTTTAAAAAATAAAAAAAATATTTTGAGTTTGTAAGGGCTAAGATCTTGAAATTCACCAAATGAATGGTCTAGATTCGTTGCTGGAGGGGACTCATTTTGACCATATCCACAGTTCAAATTGAACTCTTTGTTTTTTTTTGGGATTGATTATTGATATGAAGAGAGTGTGTGTATAAAATTTTGGGTCATACAAATACCACAAACATGGTTTTCTAGAAATGTGGTTGCATTCTATTATGATACAACTGTTGCATTAGATCATTGTCGCATATATATATATATAGGCAATGATTTCATGCAACCGTTGTATAGTAATATGATGCAACAGCATTAAAAAGCCATCTTATGGCCATTTGATTGATCAAAATTTTGAAATACACACACTTTAGCCCAATTAACATAGGTCGTTCATTTTGGAGAGATGCTTAGATTTAGGTCTTAGAAGGATTTTTTCATTTCCAATTTTTTTGGATGGCTTTATTATCATTAGATGAACAGTGTTAAAAAATAAAACAATGATTTTGAGTTTATAAAGGCTAAGATCTTGAAATTCACAAATGAATAGTTTAGATTCGTTTTTGGAGGGGATTCATTTTGACTATATCTAGGGTTCAAATTGAACGTTTTTTTTTTTGGGGATTGATTATTGAGATGAAGAAAGTGTGTGTACAAAATTTAGAAAGTTTTCATTCTAGCCCAATTAATATAAGCCATCCATTTTATTGAGATGGTTAGATATAGGCCTCAAAAGGAATTTTTTATTCCCTAAAATTTTATATAGCTTTATCATCATTAGATTAATAATGATAAAATATAAAAAAGTGATTTTCAATTGGTTAAGGCCTAGATTTTTAAATTCACCAAATGGATGGTCGAGATTCATTGTTGGATGGGTACTATTTTTTACCATATCTAAGGAGCAAATTGAAATTTTTTTTTTTGTAGGATTGATTATGAGGATAAAGAGAATGTGTGTGCAAAATTTGGGGTCATACAAATGCCAAAAATATGATTTTCTAGAAGTGTAGTTGCATTATACTACTATACAATTGCATTAGATCATTTCCCAAATGTATATATATATATATATATATATATATATAGCATAATGCAACTACGTTTCTAGAAAACCATGTTTGTGCTATTTGTATGACCCAAAATTTTGTACATACACTCTTTTCATCTCAATAATCAATTTAAATAAAAAATAAAAAAATTGATTCGAACTCTAGATATGATCAAAATGAGTCCCCTCCAACAACGAATCTAGACCATTCATTTAGTAAATTTCAAGGTCTTAGCCTTTACAAACTCAAAATCAAAAATTTCTTTTTTAATATTATTCATCTAATGATAATAAATTCATTTAAAAAAATTGGAAAAGAAAAATTTCTTCCAAACCCTAGATCTAAGCATCTTATCAAAATGGACGGCCTATATTAATTGGGCTAAAAAACTACTTTCCAAGTTGTGTTTTCACATTTTTCTTTTTTGTGATTGTTGGTTAGAATGAAAGGAGTGTATATTTTAAAATTTGGATCAAACAAATAGCCCTAACATGATTTTGAAGATTGTTTCATTATATTACTATACAACCGTTGCATGAAATCACTGTCTTATGATATAATATAGTGTATTTTGTATTATATATAATATATAATATAATATAAACATTTAATAATATAATATAAATATAAATATAGAAAATATAATACAATATAATACAAATAGGGGAAAGTTTATATAGAGTCGAGGCTCTAAACAATCAAATTAGAGACCACCTAAAAACTTTCACCAGAAGAAGTTGTTTTGATGCCCAAATATCCTCAAATCGATCATCTTGACATCAAGATGCATGGCCATGAGAAAAAAATGGATTTCAAGTTTTGAAAATAGTGCATCTTATAGTGCATTTTTTAACCGTCAATTTTTAAGATTTTCAAGTTTTCATATATTTGATTGATCTACACTATTTTAAAGCTTTGAATTTTATAATTAAAGATAGACAATATACTATCACAAAAATTTCCAATATTGAAACCATATTTCTAACACACTATTTGAAGGTAGGCTCTAATTAATTGTTTAAAGCCTTGGCTTTATACAAACCGCACCCATACAAATACAAATTAACAATAAAAAGAATAGGGTTGGAGGAAGAAGCACTCTTCGATGGCTAAGTTCCTATTTTAAGTTCCATCGTTTTATATGGAGCTTTTTTCTTGAGGACTAGGGAGTAAGGAAGTTCTGGGGGAACTTCTTTCTTGTACAAGTTCCATGCGTCAAACACATAAGTTGTATGTAATAGGGAAGATCCTTCTTCATTCCCTAACTTTCTCTAATCAAACACACCCTAAAGGTGGGAATGTCTTCTACAACTTCTATAGAATTATAGTCCCATTCTTATTTTCACGTCCATCCCTTAACTATGTCTTAATAGAATGTCTCCTACAACTTCTATAGAATTATAGTCCCTTCTTATTTTCGCGTCCATCCCTTAACTATCTCTTAATAATATAGTATAATTTTAAGAGATAGGATCATTCTAAGGGGGAACTATACAACACACTAATTTTAGGAGATAGGATGATTTGAGCCCTTTCGATCAGAATAATTTATAGATGGTTGATGGTTGAGATTTAACCTATCTCATCCATAGATTCCCCACTTCATCTCACTTTATTCCTTTAAATATGAGAATGTCTGCTGCAACTTCTATAGAATTAGGGTTTTTTTTTTATTTTGGCGACATATGTCCACCTTTTAACTGCTGCTTAATAAGGTCGTACAAATTACGTCAATTTAACCAAGCCTGAAATTGATGATTCCCATCTTTTAGAACTTTTAAAGTAATGGAAGCTATTTTTTCTCTAAAATATCTTCAGTGAAGCTAAGTATGAAATTATTCTTCTTCATCATCAATCATCATTTGAGATTTATCCTAAATACTTAAGGTCGACTATATAAATATGAAACTCTTCTTTCCCCACATTTTAGAACTTCACAATGAAAGTCAAACAACTTTTAATCATGTTTTTTTCTTTTTTCTTTTTTGGGCAATTCAATGTAGAAGACAGGTCCCTACCCAAATTTTTCAAATAGTTTTGGAGTTGGTTTTTCTAAAGTGTTAGACCGTTAGTAGGGTGGTGTCAGTGGAAATGAAAACCACAACATGACTAGAGTGTGGGGATGCTACTACCACGACTCCAACCCGTTTCCCACCATAGTGACTATGGACACGCATTGCCCATGTCATGACAAAGCGTGAGTGTCCACCTTGTTGCACCCAAACGTGACATATATCTGAAAAAAATTTCTTCGATAAACTGGCTTATATGGTATTGTAAGACAATTTGAAAAAAAGAGGTTTGTTGGACTCTAAATTTTACATACATGTAGAACTCAATCAAGAGATCAATATAAAAAAAAGCAAGAAAAATGTGTATGCCATTTTGAGTGAGTTTTAGGTTGTCAATTTCATAGGCAGTGGATCCAGGCCTTCACGAATTCAAAATCATTTTCTTTATCGCTTATATTTCGAATTAGAAATATTGCGCAAAACTTTGGTCCATAAAATGGGTTCGAGTCTGCATTTTAGAGCTCAACATATACTTGAACTTGTCCATGCACCTGTGACAAAATGACTTTTCCTGATATCATGCTTATCACGTAGAATGCTTATTATAGGGCAATGTTCTTCATGCTCATAATATGACATGACTCTTTCGATGAACCTTGCCACGCTTTGAAAGGGACACACGAGCAACTTGGCCATCTACTTGTAACCTAAGATGACATGGTGGTCATAGGGGTGGCAATGGACCCGGACTAAAAGGAAACATGAGGGGTAGACCCGATCCGTGTCTGGGTATGGTAATAAATTAGACCCGGCATGTTGGGTGCAGATCCAAATCTTGGATTCAAACACTATTCAAGTTTGCTTTTGGGTCCGGGTCCGAATTGGGTCTGATAATATTTTTTGGATCCCAATGTATAAAATATATTTAAATATAGTTAAACTTAATGATGATCCTCAAAAAAGAGTTAATTCTTTTTATCAAATCGCATGCTTAAAAAATAGCATCCCAAATTGAACATGATCGGTCCAATTTCAATTGGAGGTCACGATCTATGATGTGACTTCGGAATGGTTCTCAACTAAGGCTATGATCTCTCAGCTCCCAAAAGTCCCAATAAATTCCCTCAACTAAGGCTATGATCTATTGTGGGAGTATGTCATGCATTCTATTTTCTTTATTATGTTTTTATTGAAGAGAAACCATGATGACAATTTAACTCTGGTTTCCCACATGTATATCAGTTTACTATCCCCAAGTGTGTTGTAATAGACTTTTTCGTAGGATCATACTGAACAGTATGATCTAGTAAAAAACAGTCATTTGATTGATGATTCAACCAGTTAGATTGGATTTAGAAGAAAGAAAAATAAAGTTAGTAGCTAAAATATAATCATCTTTAAACTTCATCCAAACTGTTTGAGGTTGATTATACGAATCATATGTCCTATCAAGGGTTAAATTCCTAGTCAGACCATAAGTTACCATATCTTATCTTACTATTTCCGTCCATCTCCCTTTAGGCTTTCTTCTTGCCTTTTTAGATCTTTTCACTTAAACAAAATCGCTTTTCCTAATTGATGTTGCATTAAATCTATATAGCACATGGCCAACCCCACCAAATCTACTTTCCTCATATTAAAATATAAATATATTAATAAAATTTATCTAATTTTATTTAACGTATTCAAAATTGATCTATCGGCTAAAACTGATCAAATATTAGTTTTGACCGATTTTCGGCTAAACTCGTTATTTTTTTGAGAAGGCAGCACCGACCAGTTAGAATGGGTGATCCCATTCCGTCTTGATAACGATGACTTTCATTTGTTATGCAACGTTTTGTGTCAAAAGACTTTGTTCACTGACTCAAGTATGTTGTACATCTACTCTCTCTCAACCATCAATTAAATTGCCAGGTCAATAGTGCTCCATAATGTTTTAACAATCAGGTGTATCAAGGTCCTTAATGAAATTTTGTTAATATTTTTTTAAAAAAATAATTTGTAAAAAAGAAAGAAAAAAAAAATAAAATGTGTCAAACTGGTCAAGTAAATAATAGGATTCTCGAGAGAAAATAATGGTGTTGGGACATCGGTATTTGGGAGGGCTAATGTCTCCATTGTCTTACCCTCTATTTCCACCATTATATTATGCGTGCGGTTTTTATAAGTTTGCAATCTTAAATAATCCAATTAAGACGCATCTTAAAATTTTATCATAATATGTAATTTTATTATTAAAATTTTTTAGTATTATTTTAAATTTTATTTTTATGTTTAATTAAAAAATTTTAAATTTAAAAAATAGTTAAAATCAAGTAGATCTATAACTATATGAAAATCTTGAAAATGGACTGTCTAGATAATGTGTTACAAGATGCACTATTTCGGGGACTCAAAAACTGTTTTTTTTTTTTTTTTTCATATTCATACATCTCAACGTCGAGATGATCTAATAGAAGGTTTTTTCAACATTAAAACAACATTTTCAATAGATTTTTGAGATGCATATGTGATTCTACATTTTAAGATTGCAACTTTATATAAACCTTTCCCTTATATTATATATATATATATATAGAGAGAGGGAAAAGGATGCCCTACGCAGTTTGCGTAGGAGAAACTTCGTGCGCCAACGGCTGAGATGCGCCGGAAATAGGTAGAAGAAAATGAAGGGTGTGAATTCAAATAAAAGCGACTCTTACGTTTTTCATTTAAAAAGGCTGCCCATCTAACTAGGAAAGGACATGGAAGTTGCAGAGCATCCCATATCTCTCTACACGAAACCCATTCTCTCTCTCCCAACCCCTCTAATCGCAGAAGCCATTGACGCACAGAAGTCCTCTGTCTCGCACCAGCCCAACCCATCTCTCCTCGCAGAAGTCATTTCTCTCTCTCACGCAAAAGCTCTCTCTTCTCGGAGCCCAACCCATCTCTCCCTCTACACAAAACAATTATTTGTCTCTTCTCATGCAGAAGAAACACCCAAAATCGCAGAAGAATCAACACAGCCCTCGCTCTCACAGTATAAACACCCAAAATCGTAGAAATAGGTATGCGACGCTCCATTTTTTGTTAAGGGGTTTTTGCACGGTGCTTTATTGTTTTTGTTTCTTAGTAAGTTGATCTATTTGTTGCGTTCTCTTCTGATATTTGAGTTTTTACTGTGATTTTGATTTCATTGATGTGTTTATTAGGATTTCGTATGAGTTTAGAATTTTGGGGGTTATTGTGTTCCTGTATTTCCTCTCCATTTTTTTGATATATGCATAGCTTCTGTTTTTTGGTTTTTTTGTTCCTTAGACATAAGCTTGGTGTGGAGAGAGAGAGAACAAAAAAAGAACTGCATAGCTTCTGTTTTTTTTTGGCACTTCTTGTACCTCTATTCTTTATGCTTCTTTGATATCTATTTTTGCTTCTTTATGTTTTGTGTTTCATAGGAGAGTTGTTTATTCTCAATCCATATCCTTCTACGATTTTCTTCCACCTTGTTCTACATGCATTTCTCTAAATTCTCATATATGTCAATTTAAATGCATGTAGAATAAGGTTATGTATATGAGAATCGAGAGAAATGCAGGTTGAACAAGCTTGCTTAGACTTTTATATATATATATATAAAAGGCGAAACACTATAATAATTCACCTATATGTATTTTTAAAACTTTGCTATATAGGCGTCTTTAAGACTTGTGGAAAAACACTATAATAATTTACCCATATGTATTTTTAAGACTTTGCTATATAGGCATCTTTAAGACTTTTGGAAAAGTCTTAAAAATGCCTATAGGCGAATTGTTACAGTGTTTTCGCCCCATGATGGTTTTACCTAAAAATTGCCATGGACCTACGGCAGCCGTGGCGGTTCTTGTATAATTTTTGGGTCAATTTTGTGAGAAAAAAATCTCGTCACGGACACTCTATATCCATGACATTCTTTAATCCACGCCGTCTAAAAAAATCGGATGGCGTTGAGCCTATGGACGAAAATACTGTTCATTTTTGCCCATAAGCGTTTTGTAGTCTTTTCCCCCCTCTCTCTCTCTCTTTATATATATATATATATATATATATATATATATATATATATGAAAAAGCTGGGGTTAGACCACTAGCTCATATGAACATATGAACCCAACGGCCCAGATTGAATCTGGGCCGATCTGACAATCAAGGGTGTCCAGTAGTGTTTGATTAATTTTTTTTTTACAAATCCAAATCACTTTAAATTTTAGGCTTGTGTTCATAAAAAATAGGTGAATCTTCGAAAAATATAAAAAAAATATTTTACATGAAATAAATTGATCAAAATACTCCCGAAAAGCTTTGGGGGGTATTTTGGTCATTTTGCTTTTCATGAATACATTTTCTTATATTTTTATTAGGTTTGCCTTGATGAGAAGAACACACACCAGAACTTTCAAGTGATTTGAATTTATAGAAAAAAATAAAATTTAAGTATTACAGGCCATCCATGATAGTCAGATCGGCCCAGATTCAATCTTGGTCATTGGGCTCATATGTTTATATGAGCTAATGAGCTAACCCTAGCTCTTTCCCCCCCCCCCCCCCCCCCCCCCCCCCCCCCCCCCCACCACACACACACACACACACACACACACACACACACACACACACACACACACACACACACACACATATATATATATATATATATATATATATATATATATATATATATATATATATATATATATATATATATATATATATATATATATCGGGAAAAGTTTATATAATGTTGCAGCATTAAAATGTAGAATTACATATGCACCTCAAAAATCCATCGGAAAAGGTTGTTTTAATGTTGAAAAAACCTTTCATTGATCATCTCGATAACGTGATGTACGAATATGAAAAAAAAAAGATTTTGAATCCAAAAAATAGTGCATCTTGCAATACATTTTCTAGACCGTACATTTTCAAGATTTTCATATGTTTATAGATTGACTTGAAATAGATTTTGAGACAATTTTAATAACTTTTTTTAATAGATTTTGAGACAATTTTAATAACTTTTTTTTAAAATAAATATAGAAAAAAGATTCTAGAGAGAGTAAGCATAGATTCTTTTGTGACTAGATAAAATGAAGGAGACTTCCAAAGAAACAAGCACGAATTAGATAATCAAATTCCCAATAGAGAGAGAAGAGAAGTTCAAAGAGTTCTTTCGTTATGTGGAATACACTGCCATTTGTTATGCATGGTTTTTTTTTTTTTTTGGAAAAGTTTTTTATGCGATCCCAGCTAAACATAAATTATTTGTTACCCCACTTCTCATCGATTCAATCTGAATCGACGATCAGAATGGGTCATGTCACAATGTCACCCCAAAATACTGTTTGATTGTTGATATTAAAAAACTTTTTTTGGCTCAGATTTGGGGAGTCCCGTCTCCTTCATGGGGCGTCCCATCTAAAAAAAAAAAAATGCCTCCAAAAATTTCAAATGCATTCTCATAAGTTTTCATTAGAAGAAATATTTTTTTTAATTATTGTCATCATGTGTGCCCCTTATCAGATGTACACATGCTCAAAATTTTGTTGTAAAATGATTTATAGAACAAAAATTAAAAATAAAACACTTGGAACCGCCGGATCAAAATCTAAAGCTCAAAAGTACAATATTGTGACTCAAGTCATCTCAGCCATCTACTCAGATCTGATGACTAAGATCAGATGTCACATATACTCTATATATATATATATATATATATATATGGGTGGGGTCACATAAAAAGGTTTTCCTTCTCATGTCAGGTTGTAATGTGCATGTGTGCAAACACGAACCAATGCATAAACAATGTATAAGATGTTTCCAAGAAAATAAATTAATACAAAAGCTCAATCTACACTCTAATTTCCCAAATTTAAAAGGCAGGTGATCCCTTGAAAGAAAATGAATAAAAGCAAGGGCTAAGTTCATTAAAAGTAGTAAACTAATGTTCTTGGGTCTGTGTCTCCCTAGTAAATAAACATCTAATAAACATTGCATGTTTAAATTTTCCTCAAAGAAAAATATTTTTTTTCCTCAAAAAAACCGTTGCATATTTAAATAAGCAGGGGACCTTATATTACATGGTAACTAAACATTTGCACAAAGTTAAAAAAAAAAAACTTACACATTTTGTACCCTTGGATTGCATGCATATCGCCCATTATGCATTATGCATCATGGTAAGATATCTCGAGGTAACTATCTGGTTGAGATGAAGCATAGTACGAGCTTGTATGAACAATATACAATAACATTCAAAATAGGAAAAGTATATAAAAAAGGATGGGTTTAGCATGTGGCCAAGCCCACACATGTACAAATGCGGGCTTGGCAATAAATCTATTTTTTAAACATAATTTGATCATAGTTTTTAGAGAATATATAATCTTTAACATTGAGATCAAGAATATGAAAAAATAAATAAATTTTGACAATTAAAAATAATAATTATACTAAAAAAACATTTGGACCATTAGTTACAATTGTTTTTAGATGGACCACCTATTTACATCCATCTTTAAGATGGATGCTTTATACCTCTGGACCGTATATTGTACAAATACGGTCTAGGCTGCATGAAACAATTGTTCTATAAAGAAACCATTTATTTTTAGTACAAGGAGGTCAAAATTATTCTTGTCCATCAAACTTCAAATCAAATGGTTGTAAGTGTAATTCTGACTAAACTGAAAGCCCAACAACATTATTTTTTGACATATCCCAAGCCATTCAATTGGACATCTAATGACTAGGATTAATTGTGACCTTCTCGTACTAAAGCTAAATATTCTCATAGTACACAATCCCTTAAAAATACTATAAATTATTGTTATCTCGTTGCATGAAATTGATGTCGATTAATAATAGTTATTTGATCAAGATTTGGACGCTTCGGGGCAAAGAGCTTTGGGCGCACACCTTGGCGGCCCATGTTGAAGCCTATCGCCCAATGTTGGGCATGCACCCTGGTATTGGGCCCCTTTTTGCAAGTGATTTTTAAGAGCATTTTCGGTCATTTTGAGATGAAATTTTTTTATAAAGAACATTAGAGGTAATCTAAACCCCCAAAATGAAAAATTAAAATAAAGTTAAATTTAAGCCCTCAAATCAATTGATTTTAATATTCCTGTGAATCGGAAAAAGAATTTGAAGTTTGAGGAAGCTCAGCCTTGGAAATGTTTTTAGGGTGCTATGATAGTCAGTTTCAAATACGCATAAACTGTGTGTGGTCTATAAAAGGGGTTAAAAATTGCACATTATAGTAGTAATAAACAATGCATTTCCTTACTTTTGGATATGAAGAATTGAGTTTTCCCAATGGTCGCGTTTGATTTTAGGGAAAGCCCTTTCCACATAAAGGCCCATTTTATGTTGTTTGGTTGTGGGGAAAAGGAGCCTTTAGAGCATATTATGGAAAGCAAGAAACCTCCGTCCTAAGGTTTATAATACACACTTATTGTTTCTCTCTCTCCATTCTAAGGTTTATAATTATCATCATCATCATATTTTTTTCCAATTATTTGGAGTTGGTTATATGAATCTTGGTTTGTCATTTTGCTCTATTAAGGGCCACACCTTTACTTAGACCATAAGTCCCTATATTTTTTTTCACTGCTTCCAACTATATCTTTTTGAGTTTGCTCCTAGCATTTTTTTAGCTTTCTATTTGATCCGACTTGTACTTCCTAACATGTGTTGTACTTAGTCTGAGCTGCACATACCAAGCCAACCAAAGTTTTCTTTCTCTCATCTTATCGCCTATTAGAGCCACACATAAATTATCTCGTATGTATTCATTTCGAATTATATCTTTTCATGTCTTGCCACTCGTCCATTTTAATATCCTCATCTCAGTTACTATGGGTATGATATTCTTGAGCCCCCAACATTCTGCCCTTTAAAACAATGCTGGTCTCATAGTTGTCTTATAAAACTTCTCCTTTGATTTCATTTGTATAAGGTGATCACATAAAACTCAAGTTGCATCTTAAGACGTATAATAAACCCCCATTTCCTCTCGCTCTCGCTCTCTCTCTTTTCAGCTTGACAGTCCTCTGCTGGGGCAACCAATCACGCTCCCTCTCTCATTCTAAGGCATATTCAATGGAACTCTTGATCCCATAGAAGTTTGGATTATGACTGTCCATTTTATTAGCATGGCTTTGAATGAACGACGAATCAGGCTTATTATTTGCCAAAACTTAAAAGGACACGGTTTCTATGAGTTTCTTTTTAAAAATTTATTTTTGAGATGGATTTTCAGACTTAATTTTTAAAAACATGTAATTTATAATATGGAGATCATGAATATGAAAAAATAAATAAATTTCAAAAATTTAAAATAATAACTTTATAAAAAAAACATTTAGACTGTTAGTTTCAACTGTTTTTAATGGACCACCCATTTGCATCCATCTTTAAAATGAATGCTTTAAATCTCGGGGGATGCAAATGTAGAAAGGCATCCCCTGACTCATGAAACAATTTTCCAAACTTAAAATAAAAAACTAAAATATCTAGAGGATCTAGACAAGTTAGAAAACAAGGATACTAAATTTCTCAAGTCCGGTCCAAAGTAAAAGTTAAGTTTGCCGGTTAAAATGAATGTTTCACCCGCTTTGTCTAACAACACCAGCTGATTTAAACAAGTTCGACCGGCTAAATGAAATTGGACCCATTTTTTTTATATTCTATGTTTTAAATTTTATATATATATATAGTGATTAGTCCAATCATGATAACACTAGCTGTACAAGAGAGTGGCAAAACAGAGTTTGACAAGAAAATATCCAAATTTTGGTGGCTTTTCTCTCTTTTATCTCTTGGTTGGACCCGGCAATGAGCATTCATTATTCATAATTTCTTCCTCACCTTTGCTTTCATAATACCCAACTTGTGGGTCATCAAAAACCATGAGTGGGCTGTTGATTTTCAAACTGATTTGTGTTTAAAATTATTTAGAAAAATTCATTCCGCATGTTCAAGCATTCATGGGGTATTAAAAGGCACAAATTGGCAGTCACCAATGATCGGATCACCGATTTTGTTCGATTTTGATAACTATGCTCACAACTATTTGTTTTCTTTAAATGTTTCATGGTTGTAACTTGTAAGCTAGGCCACTATTTAGCTAAAATTAGAGAGAGAACAAAAAGAAAAGAAAAGAAGGGGGGGGGGCAGCGTAAACAAATACACAATTAGAGGGGGGTTAGGGGGGGGGGGGGGGGGGGGGGCAGCATAAAGAAATACACAATTAGAGGGGGGGTGAAAAAGGAAAAGGTTTCTATACTTCCCTACAACATAGAAGGTATGTACTTCCCCCTCTATCTACTCGTCCAATTTAGATCAAGTGATTTGATCTAGATTCGAAAAATCAAAGTATTTTATTTTTAGTTTTTTTATAAATTGTATCAATATGAAATTTGGTATGTGTCATCTTCTCAATGGGGCGAGCCTAAACAAAATACTAATTTTTTTTATAAAATATAATGACCAAAATATCCCTTGAAACTTTTAAGTATATTTTGGTTAATTTATTTTATTGAAAATATTTTTTTTATATTTCTTACAACTACAAGTCTAAGAGAGGAGTGGACGCTCAAAATTTTGTATAAAAAAATTTAAAATAAAATAATGTAGAGACATGACATTATGATTTGAGTCATCTCAACCATCCATTCAGAATGTACGGTTGGATAGGGGGCAGTATATAAATTTTATGTTGTAGCCTAAAGCTTGCCGTGCGAAAAAAAAAAAGCGGAAAAAAATTTAGGCCCTCTTAGAACTTATATTTGGACCATTCATTGTAGGAGAGGATATTTATTTAGTTCTTTCTTAGAGCAATAAATTCATTCTTTCTTTCATATCCATCATTTAGATGAGTAAATATGGCTTGAGCGTCTTGAGCTCAAGTGAATCCCTCTAAGTAGGTTCTTGTTCGGGAGAATAACTGTACAATGCACCCACACAGGAACACTAATTTTTCCCTTTCTAGAAAAACCAAAAAGCCACTATTTGCTAATATTATAAGCCTACTAACAAGCAAATCGATGACCGAGATGGCCACAATCACAATGTGACACCTCTACATTATTTTATTTTGAGTTTATTTTTTTGTAAAATATTTTGATATCAATTTTTTTAGTGTCCACTCCTCTCTTAAAGTCGTACCTATAGGGAATATAAAACAAATATTCTCAATAAAATAAAATGACCAAAATGCCCACCTTTTAAGGTATTTTGGTCATTGTATTTTATCAAAAACATTTTTTTATATGTTTTATAGTTGTGCCCCATTGAAATGATGGCACGTGCGACATTTCATAGTCATATAATTTTTATAAAACAAACTAAAAATAAAATCGGATCTAGATCAAATAGTCAATGACTCACTTGTTCTAAATTGGACGGCTGGATTGAGATGGGGGAGTATATATCTTTTATACGGTAAAGGGAGTGTGGAAACCTTTCCATGTAAAAAGTGGCAAACTAGTATGCTTCCCAACTAGGGGTTGGAATGGGTCGGGTGGGGCTGGTCGGAGCTAAGTTGGAACCCGACCTAACCATCGGGTTGGGACCAGGTCAATAACTAAAAAATATCATTTAGTTTAATATGATATACTTAATATTATTAATGCCTATTTATAAAAATACATACTGGGTTGGGTGGGTTGGGTCCAAACCTAACCTAGGCCGACAAGCTCTAAGCTAGACTCAGACTAGGATTTGACCATGGATGGGCCAAGGTCAAATGGACCCAGACTTGACCCGTTGGTCCAAAATATGGGACCCAATCGGGTCGCCCTAGACCTGACCCCATTCCGATCCCTATGCCCTAACAACCATGTATGACAAGTGAGAAATCACAGTCCATAACAAGATGACATATCACCCACACAATAAATAGTAGTCACGTTTTTTTGGGTGCTATGAGACGATTCATTAAGCTTGCGTGGAGAACTTGAACTCCACATTAACTCATGAACATTAACAAAAGGAGGGAAATTTTATTGAAAGAAAAGTACAACATCCGATATCGACGTTTGAAGGATTGCTGGTCTAGATTGAATATGTGACGATCAAACGGCCATAGATGGATTTTACAATTTATTTTCTATTTTTATACGAATTTATTCACTTGAAAATTGGGGTGTAAGTACATTCATGAAAATTTTAAAAATAAAAATTGACGATAATGACCTTGAAACAAGTAGTTTTTTATTTTTTATATATTTTATATATTTTATTGGATGTGCTCTTGCTAAATGCATAAATGCCCTCGATGTGAATTTATAATGAAAGTACAAAATAAAAACTAAAATCATTTTAGACATTTGGATCAGCCCAAATTCAAACACAGTACTTTTACACCCATTATGCTGAACCTTGAAGCGTCCTCATGATGTAGACATCGTACCAGCCCTTTATCAAATCACTCCCCGAACCTGAGGAGATAACGACTTTCCACATTTCTTCTATTAACATTAAAAAATCTCACAAGGTGCACATTATTAGGACTCAAAACTTATGGAGGTGTGGTTGCAATTCTATCCCCCATCAAAATCATAGTAGGTTTTAGGAAATATTCCCTTTAGTGTATACTATGGAGCAAACTTGCATTTGCTTCCTTGGGTAGTTGACTAACTCAAGAGTTTTCTTGATATAAAATTTTGAGATCCAGTTTAAATTCATTAGATGAATTAAAAATAATAATTTGACTGCCCAAACAATTAGATCTGACTGTCTAAAAAACTAAATAAACTATGAGCAATCCGAGGGGTGTTGTATTGGCCATGAAGCCATATTCCCTTGTTTATAAGAGTTCCTAATTATTAGAAAAGTTACGTGAACTTTTTCGTGGTCTTATTATATAGAAAACTACATCCTATTTCTATAGGGTGTGAATCTTTTGGCTTGGCGAGATCACGTGAATAAATTCGTGTAAAAATAGAAAATAAATTCCTACAATGGTGTTTTTTTAATTAGTGGAAGAGAACTTTGCTGGCCCGTATATGTAGGTAACTTGCTGAATCACGTAAATCTTTCTCTCTTTTCTTTTATTTTTCTGTACTATTTTTTTTTCCACTATTTTTGCTAAATCTTAATTTTTATCCTCCAGTTCGAGCCTTAGGATTGTTTAAGGTCCTTGTTCGGCATAAGGTTTGTGATGGATCGCAGATCTTTGAAGATGGCTAGAAGAAGTTCAACCTGATATGAAATTTCAAAATTTGAGGGTTCGAATTTCTCAACTTGGAAATTAAACATGCATGCGGTGTTGGTGAAAGATGGTTGTGTAGTAGCTTTAAAAGGCATAGAAAATAAACCATAAAAGATGGATGATAAGGAATTTGATGAGAATGATAAATTGGCCAGGGTGCTCTTGCTAAGTCCGTTTTATTCAATGTCTCATCAGAAACATCCGCAAAGTTCAATGTCATTTCTAACTTGTTCTCTCTAGGTGTGAGGAGTTCTCGTCCTAATACTATTTGGCTGTCCCCCCAATGGGTTGCCTAAAAATCAATTTTGATGGGAGTTCTATGGGTAACCCCGGCCGGCAGGGATTAGGGGTGTTATTAGTGATTGTTTTGAGAACACAGTATTATCCTATGCAGGCCCGATTGGTTTGGCAACAACGAACTTTACGGAAATGACAACCTTACTTAGAGGGTTACAGATTTTTACAGAACGCAAACTAGGCACTGTACGTGTGATTGAGGGAGACTCTTTGAATGTCATCAGGTGGTGTTGGAAAGAGCAATCGGTTCCTTGGGAACTACGGCCCTTGTGGTTGCAAATCTTGGATGTCTCTATTAAATTAACGGTCTCCTTCTCCCATATTTATCGTGAAGCAAATTGTGTTGCAGATGCTATAGCTAAAGGGGGAGTTTCTCTTGGTTCTCTTTCTATTTCTGATTCTGTAATTTCGTTTTAACCTTTTAATAAAGTTTTGGATTTTGATAAAAAAAAAAGTTTTATGGGACAAGCTAAAAAATACTTATGAGGATAAATCTCTTCTTAATAAAGTTTTTCTTCGTCGAAAATTTTACAATCTCAAGATGAGTGATGGTGCATCTTTGCAAGGGCACTTAAATGAGTTTAATTCCTTGATTAGCAAGTTGATGTCACTAGATGTAAAGATTGATGAAGAAGACAAAGCAGTTATTTTACTTTGTTTTATGCCAGAATCTTGGGATGGATTAATTATGAATCTCAATAGTGCAAACTTTTGAATTTGATTCCGTTATTTCAACACTCTGACAAACGAATCTCAGCGAAATTCTAGTCAAGATTCCTCTGGGAATACGTTTGTAGCACGGGGAAGATCAATGGAGAGAACTACAGGTAGAGATCAGTCGAGATCCAAATCAAGATGGCACAAGAAAGTAAAGTGTTGGAGCTATGAAAAGTTTCGGCCATATAAGGAAGATTGTAAAGCATAGAAAGGGAACCAAGAAGCCCCTAAATCTGGTTCTAATGAGAAGCCTAGTTCAAGTGGTTCTCAGAGAAATCTAGTGGAAGAAATTGAGTTTTTTAAAGATAGAGAAGTTTCGTCTGTGGATAGGGAGGACGTTTTGCAGTATTAACTACTTGATTTAGGTGCATCCTTTCACATGACTCCACATAGGGATTGGTTCTATAGGTACCAACCATGTGATTTAGATATTATTTATATGGGAAATAATGATTCATGTAAAATAGTGGGAGTTGGAGATGTGAGAATCAAGATGTTCAATTAAGGCATATGCACCATCCCGGGTGTCAGACATGTTCCGGGTCTCAGAAGAAGTCTCTTATCCTTGAGAAAATTTGCTAAGCAAGGTTTCAAGTTTACAGGTGAAAATGAATATTTGAAAATTTCAAAGGAGCATGAGTGGTTGCGAAATGAGAGTTAACAAGAAATTTGTACAGACTTGTTGGTGAAACAGTTTTGGGAGAGACCGATATTGTAGAGGTGGACTTTGTCATGATTTGGCACGTACGTTTTGGTCGTTTGGATCATATGAGTGAGCTCAGACTCAAGCTACTTCTTGATAAAAACATTTTCCTTGATTTAAAATATTTTAATTTAGATTTTTGTGAGTCATGCTTATCTAGAAAGCAAAACAAATTGTGATTTGTTCTATCCACCGCTAGAAGTACATATTTTTTGAAATTGATTCATTCGGATACATGTGAATCACATGTTATCTCTTTAGGGCGTGCTACATATTTTGTTACTTTTATTGATGATTTTTCAAGAAAAATGTGGGTGGGTTTATATGCTGAAAAAGAAATCATATGTCTGTAGTTGTTTCCAAAAAATTTAAGGTCTTTGTAAATAATCAGAAAGGCAAGAGCATTAAGTGTCTAAGAATTGATAATGGGGGAGAATTTTGTTCTGATGAATTTAATAATTTTTGTATTGAGCATGGTATTGCTAGGCAGTTGACAGCTCCTGGAACACCTCACCAAAATGGTGTTGTAAAGAGGATAAATCATATCATTATGGAACGTGCTAAGTGTATGTTGAGTGCTGCCAGGTTAGAGCAATGTTTTTGAGCAGAAGCTGTTTGTACGTCTTGTTTCCTAATCAATAAGTCTCTCAGTTTTGGTATTGACTACAAGACACCAGAAGAGGTTTGGATAGGTAAACCTGTTGATTATTCTTTCCTTTGTGTTTTTGGCTATGATGCATATTCTTTGACTCAAAAAGAGAAAAGAACTAAGTTGGATGAAAATCCAAAAAGTGCATTTTTCTTGGCTATACTGATGATACAAAGGGATACAAATTGTGGGATCTTACCAACCACAAGGTTATGTAGTAAGCCGAGATGTTATTTTCAATGAAAATTCCATGCAAAAGAAGAAAGATGTGCCAGATGCAAAAACTATTGAGGTGGAATGCATATGTGAGAACAAGCGAGATGGTCGTCAAGACCAAGAACCTGAAATTGTCTAAGAGCTTGAAGAATATTTAGGTGATCTTGAATTAAGAAGATCTGAACGACTATGCCTTATCATATACTTTCCTAACATAAGAGGGTGAGCTAGTTTCTTTTCATGAGGTATGTGAGGTCAATGGAACTGGTTAATAGAGAACATCTATGGAAGAAGAGATGGAGGCCCTGCGAAAAAATAAAATATGGGACCTCGTCAAACTACCAGAGAAGCAAACGACAATTGGTGCAAATGGGTCTTCAAGAAGAAGAAAGGTCATGATTATATTGTTGAAAGATACAGAGCTCGATTGGTTGTAAAATGGTATGCTCAGAAATCACGTATTGATTTTGATGAGATTTTTGCTCATGTTGTGTGTATGTCCACTATTAGAGTTGTTTTGACTATAGCTACTGTTCTTGATTTAGAGTTGGAACAATTAGAAGTGAAAACTGTATTTTTGCATGGTGACTTAAAAAAAGAAATTTATATGATCCAATCTGAGGGTTCTATTGAGGAAGGTAAAGAGAATTTGGTTTATAAACTCAAAAAATCGTTGTATAGGTTGAAGCAAGCGCCGGGGTGTTAGTACAAATGATTTGACTCTTTCATGTTGAACTTGAATTTTCGTAGATGTAAAGCTAACCATTGTGCCTATTTTCATGGTTGTGGTCATGAAAGCTTTATTATCTTGTTATATGTTGATAACGTGATCGTTGTAGGACCAAACAAGGATAATATTACAACACTTAAAGTTCAGTCGTCTAGGGAATTTGAGATGAAAGAATTGGGAGTTGTAAATCGAATTCTTGGGATGAGTGTACTAAGAGACATGAATAACATGAAAATCTAGTTAACTCAAAAGAGTTATGCAGAGATGGTTCTGCGGCGCTTCAATATGCAGAATGCCAAAACCAGTTAGTACCCCATTGCATGTACATATGAAGTTGTCTTCAAAATAATGTTCTAGCACCGAACCAAGGAATACACATATGTCTCGAGTATCGTATTCATTTGCAGTAGGGAGCTTCAAGTTTGCTACGGTTAGCACCATACCTGACATAGCACACACAATGGGAGTTGTGAGCAGATATATTCCAAATCCTAGCCATGATCACTAAACCTCTGTGAAATGGATCTTTCGGTATTTGAATGGAACTCGCAATGCTGGTATTTGTTATAGTTTAATGGATTTGAAAGTCATTGGTTATGTTGATTACGATATTGCAGGTGACTTGGATAAAAGAATGTCTACTACCATATATATTTTTTCTTTGGGAGGTAGTGCAGTTAGTTGATTATCAAGGTTGCAATCTGTGGTAGTGTTGTCTACTTCAGAGGCTGAGAATATGTCACTTACTCATGCATCTCAAGAAGCAATTTGGCTAAACAGGTTACTTGGTGAATTCTGAGTTGTGTAAGATGGTATTCCACTTCATTGTGATAACCAGAGCGCCTTGTTTTTAACAAGGAATCCAGCCTTCTATGACAAGACTAAGAATAATGATGTTCAATATCATTTTACTCGTGATGTGGTAGAAGATAGAAAAATTTTATTACAAAAAATTCATAATAGTGATAGTCCAACAGATATATTGACTAAGCCCATTGGGAAAGGGAAGTTCACTTGGTGCAAGACTTCCTTGGGGCTTATGGTTACTTGATAGTTAGTAACTGGTCTGCAGCAATTTCTTGAAGCAGACGAGTCAGGATGGAAACATGTCTTCAAGTGGGAGAATGTTGACGATGAAGCCATATTCCCTAGTTTATAAGAGATCCTAATTATTAAGAAAGTTACATGATCTTTTATGCGGTCGTATTAAATAGGAAACTACATCCTATTTCTATGGGTGTTAATCTTTTGGGTTGGAGAGATCACATTGCATCCTATGGGAAGAAAAAGACTTCTATTAAAAGAAGAAATAGAGAGAGGCTCACGTGACCCTCTATGGGTTGTTTCTTCATGTAATATCATTTTTTGTAGAGGCAAAATAATGTGCGCAGAAAAATTCAGAGAGTAGGTTAGTTCTTTAGTCGATTGAGAGAGAGAGCTTGTACTCTTTTGTATTCTCTATGATTACATGATGCTTTTTTTATTAGTAGAAGAGAACTTTGCTGTCCCGTAGATGTAGGTAACTTGCCGAACAACATAAATCTTTGTTTATCTATTTTTTTTATTTTTCAACACTATTTTTCTTACTCTTATTTTTGCCAAACCTTGGTTTTTGTCCTCTATGTATTGTTGGATGTTTTAGTTGTTTGCGATGACGTAAATACGATTTTGTAACCGCTCTCCATTTTAATAAAATTTCAGATATTGTCAAAAAAAAAAAAAAATTCCTACGCAATGATTTTTTCAATGTTTTTTGTGTTTAGGCTATGTAGGTTACATCCCCTAACTCCTGGCTAGGGTTTTGCTAAAGGGAGCAAATGCGCCTTTGGATCTAATAAGAGCTTATAATCTTTCCATAAACTAGTTATCATAGGGGTAAAACTGGAAATGGCCCCTCTCAAACTTTCTAAGTCCTAGTGATCTATTATGGGAGATTTTATGTGAGGGGTTTTATGAATGGAACTATAGCCCGACGAGTGGCAGGGTGCACAAACACCCTTCCAATGGTTGGGATCTCATATGGCGATATCCAATGGTCGAAAATTAGTCTTTTATGTTTTTTATTTAAATAATATAATTATTTAAATTTGGTGTGTAGGTGTATATTTATACATATAAATAAATGAAATAATTAAAAAAATATTTTAAATAAGAAATATTAAAATAGATGTGAATTTATTTTGGTTACTTTTTTTATTTAAATTTTTTATTAATTTTATTCAATCTCACTTATAAAAATAAACCTAAAATCAAAATTTCATACTAGTATCATTTTGTAATAAAAATTTAAAAGTAAAAAACTTGATTAATTATTGGCCTTTGGATGAGCATGGCTCAATCTGAACCATTAAAAGGTGCATGTGCAGCTTTTAAGTGTCCCCAGGCTGTGGATGCAATACAATGAATTAGGACAAAGAAAATGGACAAAATGTTGATTTTTACATTTCTCGGAAGCATTCTGATGACTTTCCCATATAACTACCTGTTTGGGAGTGTATTTCAGTGATTCAATTGTTAGGTACATTGGTTCTAAAAATCAACTAAATGAAGTAAATGTTTTACCACTAAAAAAAAAAAAAACTAAATGAAGTAAATGTTAAAAATAAACAAATGAAGAAGCTGACAATAAATCAAAACTAGACACAAACGCCTATGCTCACGAGTTGCAAAGAGATTGTATATTATAAGGCTGCTATTTTTGATACACGGAGGTCACAATGACTTTTAGCTATTGGATATGAAATTTTATGTTTTGAAGTGCGACACAATATTCAAGAATACATTTTTTGGACTTTGTGTTTAGTTAATGACATAGACCCAATTGTTCGATTTCACTTTTAATAGTCAATAATGATTATGATCTCCTTATATCAAAAGTCAAAAGTATAAAAAAAAGAAAAAAAAGTTATATAAGGTCGCAACCGTAAAGTATAAAATCAAAGATGTGCATCAAAAATCCATCGGAAAAGGTTGTTTTAATATTAAAAAATCTCTAATTGATCATCTCCATATCGCGATGTATAAATATGAAAAAAAATAAAAGATTTTGAGTCATAGAAACAGTACATCCTGAACCACATTATCTAGACCGTCCATCTTCAAGATTTTCACATGTTTATAAATCTACTTGATTTTAATCATTTTGGAGTTTAAAATTCTATAATTAGATATGAAAATGGATTTTCAGATAATCCTAATAGTTTTTCTATAGCAAAAGATAAAATTTGGAGGTGCACCTTAATTGGATTGTTTAAGGTTGCAACCTTATGGAAACCGCATCCTAAAAAAACATCCCTATCAAAAAAAAAAAAAGAACTACAAATCACGAAAAGAATTGCGACACTGAACTCCAAATTAGTTGATCTACAAGAGGAAATGCTCTATTCGTTGAAATGTCTTTTAACATTGAGTAAATGGAGTATTGTTGTGTATAATAAACGAAAGGACGCGGTTTCGAAATCAGTCACCTCCCTAAAATCTATTTTTGAGATGGAGTTTTGGACTTAATTTTGATGGATATGTAATCTCTAACGTGGTGATTATAAATATGAAAATAAATAAATTTTGACAATGAAAAATAATA
The DNA here is from genome assembly GCF_054954075.1 of Amborella trichopoda. Taxonomy (NCBI): domain Eukaryota; kingdom Viridiplantae; phylum Streptophyta; class Magnoliopsida; order Amborellales; family Amborellaceae; genus Amborella; species Amborella trichopoda. The sequence goes on along the minus strand of NC_142346.1, from coordinate 2,145,487 downwards.
ATTTTATTAAGAAAACATTTGCACCGTTAGTTTCGATGGAGCATCTATTTGTGTTCATCTTTAAGATGGATCCTTTATACGTTAGGACTGCATATTGTAGAAATGCAGTCCAGCCGGCATGAAACAATTTTCCTAAAAGAAAATATCAAGAATCGATCAATGCACCACGTCATTTGTGATGGTTCAAATTATCTAATTTAGCATTATAATAGTTACATGAGATATATCAAAGCACTTTAGATAAAGGAAAAAGCTTGTATAAGGTTGATATCTTAAAATGTGGAATTAAAGTGCATCTCAAAAATCCTTCAAAAAAGGCTATTTTGATGTTACAATTGTTTGATCATCTCAACATTGAGATGCTTTTTTTTATTGCTCTTTTGCAGACAATATTTGAAAGTGGGCCTTCAGTCGTTTGGGTTTTACCTTGATTATGCCGGCAAATTTAATTTTTATTATTAAACATCTCAATTTTCTCTATTTTTCTCCAAAAGGAATTTTTATTTGGAATATTTTTAGAAGTGTTATATTATGGCAGATATGGCTTGAACACAATAGGCATACTTTGATGGGAGGTATCAGAATCTTGCTGGCATTCAAGATAAATTTTGCAAACTTTATGAGACCGATTCTCTATTATAGTTGATGGAAGAGGAGTTTAAAGGGTAGACATCTTTGTAAACTTAAAACTCCTAGTTTTCTCATATGTTCCAAAAAACCGTCCTGCCTCCTTTTGGATCCCGCCTACTGAATGTGCTTTCAGACTCAATTTTGATGGAAGCTCTTTGGGAAATCCTAAAGAAGCTGAAGTCCGTAGTCATTTTCAAGACCATGAGGGTGACACTATTTTTTTTTGTACTGGGCCTTCTAGTTCTACCATGGCTAACCAGATTGAGATGATATCTCTTCTTCAGGGTTTACAAATCATTTCTAGAGAGGTATTCAAGGAATTATTCAAGTTGAAGAAGACTCACTCATTATTATCACCTAGCGCAACAACGAGCATATAATCCCTTGGTCTCTTCGTGTATTCTAGCTGAAGATCTGTGATATATGCTCCTCTGTTGGCCTTGGGGTTTCCTTTGTTCATGTTTATCGGGAGGCGAATGATGTTGCCCTAAACTTGATATCTCCTTATCCTCTCTTTCTATTTCTGATACTTTAATTCCAACATTATAATTTTATGCTTTCGCAGCAGTTAATCAATAAAAGCTCCTGAGATTTGTCAAGAAAAAAGAAAAAAAATGTTTGGATATGGAGAAAGGAATGATTTCAAGTCCCAAAAATAGTACATCTTGAAACACATTATCTGGACCATTCATTTTCAATATGTTCATGTGTTTATGATTAGCTTGATTTGAATTATTTTCAAAGTTTAAAAGTTATAATTAAAGATAAAAATAGATTCTCACATTATTTTGATAAATTTTAACACCAAAATTGCATCTTATGACAAAGTTTGGAGGTACGCCTCACTTTAATTGTTTAAAATTGCAACTTTATGCAAACCGCATCTGATAAATATCCATGTTTAAAAAAAAAACCTAAATTTGGTACCTAGAAAAACTCCTTGTGGGTTATTTGAAGAAGCAAAGATATAATTGTAATTCACATTGAGAGATCCCATTAAATGTCCATTACAAAAAAAATTGGTTCCATGCCCGAAACTAGCGATTTAGGTATTTTCTCAAGGAAAAAGTTTATATAAGGATGCAACCTTATAATGTAGAACTACGGATGCACCTCAAAATCCATCGAAAAAGGTAGTTTTAATGTTGAAAAACCTTTTGATTGATCATCTCGACATCGAGATGTATGACCATAAAAAATAAAAATATTTTAAGTCTAAAAATTAGTACATTTTACAACATATTATCTATACTGTCCATTTTCAAGATTTTCATAAGTTTATGGATCTACTTGATCTTAACCATTTTTAAAATTTAAAATTTTATAATTAGATATAAAAATAGATTTTGAGGTAATCCTAATAACATTCTACATCAAAATTATATACCATGATACATTTTGAAGGTGCACCTTACCTCTATAGCTACGGATGGATCCGTATGCCAACTGCACCATTTTCTCAAATGACATAAATGAGTACCTAGGTGATACATTTGCAACCCTATCAAAATAAGTAAAGCCTCATTTCATATTTCATTGCAAGTTATAATTCAAGCATTGGAAAACCTTTTCATCGATCATCTCAGCTTGAACATATTAGTTATGAAAAAAAAAAGGATTTTACGCTCTAAAAATTGTGTATATTGTACCGTTTATTTCCTTAAAATAAGGGTTCACAGATTCATAAGATCTGTAGCATTTTTTTAGTTTCAAATTTATTGTCGGTGTTGAAAATTGATTTCCATTGCTGAAGGTGCTCTCCATACGAGGATTTGAGATGAGGTTTTATTTTGTTTCATAAAGCCTAGGACTTATAGATACGTGTGTCATGCATGCGGAAAATTATCACCTAGACACAAGACACGTCCGTACGATATATGGGTATATACATGCATGCAAACGTATATACATAGATATACTGAAATTCCAGTTCACATCTGCATTTTAGATACGCTACAATTGATAGCAATAGCAAAAGTCTAAAACACCACAAAAAAAAGCTAAACAAAAGTTGTTACTTTATGAATCTGAGTTTATTCATAATTTTTTTTCTTCGTATAGTCCAATCTAAGGTTGTACCATAACAACATAGAAAAAGAGCTAAAAACTATTTAGCGTCTACTAATTTAAAATAAAATTATTTATTATCTGTTATTTTAAATTATTTTCTATTTTGAAAAAAAAAGATAAGTATTTTTAGAAATTTGCTTCTATAAATTGACAAATTTTCGTATGCAAATATGGACGATTTTCATATGTAAACACAGTCATTATTATCTGTTATTTTAAATTATTTTCTATTTTGAAAGAAAAAAACAAGATAAGTGTTTTTAGAAATTTGCTTCTGTAAATTGACAAATTTTCAAATATGTAAATATGGACGATTTTCATATGTAAACACAGACACCTTTTTAAAATTATGTAAATTAGATGTTGACTTATGTAAACACAGACGATTGTCTACTTAAAAAATAAAAATGGGATTCAATTTTTTGTATAATTTGAAAGTAAAAATAAGAAATTTCATATGAAGAATGGGCCTTTCAGAATCGATATAGTAAACCTTGAGAATTTTTTATTATTTTAATCTAAAACTTCTTTTATTTTTGAAAATAAATTCTTCATTGACAAATAATATTTTTAAACAAAGAAATACCATATTCTAAAAAATGAAACATATGCAAAAAAAAAAAATGCTATTGGGCACTCAATGGGGGTGTCACATCCTTCCCTAGAAGTGTCGAAATATGTGTCAGTATAATTTAAAAACAAATAGCAGTAGCCACTACTTCTTTGTCAGGTCCGGATGCACCACATAAAATATATTTAAATATAGTTAAATATATTGATATTTGATTTTTTAGGTGGGGTTTGATCGGGTCCGAGTCCCACATTATATTTTCGGATCTGGTACCCGGTCCGTTGCTACCCCTATTGGTGACTTGGTATTATAGCAATAGATTATTTAGTACACAAATACATGCTAAACACTGTTCGTGGTGGTGAGAACATGACCTGATATGTTATTTTCTTAAATAATCATACTTTTTATATTTTAAGATCCGAGAAGTATAAGATCCGAGAGTTGGCCCGAGTTTCTGGGGCGTGGGCCTCACCTGATATGTTATTTTCTTAAATAATCATGCATTTTATATTTTAAAACATCCATAATTATATTTATTATTATTATTTTTTAAATATTTTGACAAGGATTTGACAGATCTAGTTCAATCAACTTGGAGCCCATTTGTTCCGGGTTAGGTCCAAGTCCAACCTTGGACTTGTCTGATCGGGTCTGAGTCTGGCTCAAACCCCTAGATAGATGTCTCTGTGTGCTATTTTTCATGGAGGACTCTATCGTGTTAATCAAGGTTATCTACAAAAAGCCATTGAAATGCCCTTAAGACTAAAAAAGAAAAAAGCATTTTCTGTTCGAAAATTGTTTCATGCGGGTTGGACCGCATTTCTACATATACGTTTTGAAAGTGTAAAGCATTCATTTTAAAGATGGATGCATGCAGGTATTCCATCTAACAAATAATGGAAATTAACGGTCCAAATGTTTTCTCGCTGGAATTAATATTTCTACTTTTTTAAAAGTTATTTATTTTTTCATATCCATGATCTCCATGTTAGAGATTACATGTACTTAAAAATTAAGTATTAAAATCCATCTCAAAAATAGATTTATTAAGAGGCCCATGTTTCTACATGTGCGGGCTTGGCCATAGAAACCGGGTCCTTTTTTGTTCAGTGCCCCACGAAATAAAGATGGAAAATAAATTATACAAAGCCTAGGCTTTACGATAAAAAAGTAAAGCAGCATCTTAAAAACCTGTTGTAATTGCAGTTTTGGTTCTAGAAAATCTTCATATTGATTATCTTGACCTTGACAATTATAGATCCAAAAAAACATTGGATTTCAAGCTCTGAAATTAGTGTATCATGTAACATATTTTTTGGACCCTTCGATTTATAAGTGCTCACATATCTTCAATATTCTGAGTTTCAAATTTCTTAACCAGGACGGCTACATATATTCAAGTTATTCTAAGGGTTTTTTGTCCCACATCTGCATTTTCCAGTGGTTTGAGGGGCGGCTTTACCTTTTAATAGAAAGCCTAGACCTTATATTAACTGCACCCAATAATGCTTGTCCATTCAAGGAAGAAGGGCTATTTATTTTTTACGTGAGGTGTCCCTCAAAATCTCATCGGGATAAGTTGTTCAGATGCTGGAAAACCCGCCAATCGGTCGTTTCGGCTTCAAGATGTATTGATATGACAACAAAAAATTGGAAAATTAGAAAGAGTGCATCTTATAACAAATTATCTTAATGTTAAATTTTCAAGATTTTCAAATGTTTAAAGATCTACACGATCTGCATGATTTTAGATGTTTTATATTTCATAATTAGGAGTCGAAACAAATTTTTGGTCATATTACCAAATTTTCGACAATGTTTATGTAGGATTCGAAAGACTTTGATTGTTTAAGGTGAGCACATTCTGTAACCACACCCTTGTTTGAATAAATAAGACTCTTGGCTGTGCTGTGTAGAAGGGCTATGTTCTCACTTTTTATCTTCAATACGGGCAACGTTCTTGCTAATGCCAATAACAGGGCAACGTTCTTGTTAATACCAATAAAAAGTGTTTTAAAACCCAGTAATTTCTGATTTGGATCGCTGATTCAGATAGGAATAGGTGACGATAAACCAATTTTTGGATAATATGGGTCCTTGCCTCGTATTAGAGATTACATGTCTTTAAAAATTAAATCTTAAAATCCAACTCAAAAATAAATTTATTAAGAGGCCCGCATTTCTACAGATGCAGGCTTGGCAGCATAGAAACCGGGTCCTTACAATAAACACTGGTGAACCTTAAAGTCACTAATTAATTCATGCTTTCTCCATAAAAACTGAGCCAAATAGATGGGCCAAAGAAAATCAAAAGTTTCCTTACTTCATAGAAGATACATACTTTCTTTATCCAGCCGTTCAATTTTGATCAAGTGAGCCACTGGCCCTTTGATCTAGATCCGACCCTTTAGAGTATTTTTTTTTTAATTTTTTATGCAAATGATATGAATATTAAATTTGGTATGTGCCATAATCTCATTGGGGTGCACCTAAACAAAATATTAAAAAGAATTTTTGATAAAATATAATGATTAAGAGAGGAGTGGAGAATATATTTTTTTATATTTTTTACAAGTGCGACTTTAAGAGAGGAGTGGATGGTCAAAATTTTGTGTCAAAATCGTTTTTGAAAAAAATTAAAAATAAAATAGTATAGAGATGTGAGATTATGATTGGGCCATCTCAGCCGTCCATTAATAATGAACGGTTGGATAGGGGGAAGCATATAAATTTCAGAGATCCGCAAATTTTAGTTTCAAGTAAAGTCTCATCTTAAAACTCAACAAAAATCTCAATCCTGGAGTCAGAAAACCTTCAAATCAATCGCCTCGGCCTTAACGATTGTGGTTGTCAAAAAAAATATTGTATGTTGTACACATTATCTAGACCATGCATTTTACCCTAAAAATAAGTGTTCAATAAGATATGTATATTTTTTTAGCTTCAAATTCCATAATCGATATTGAAAATTGATTTTAAAGCAAACATGGAGATATCCTATGCCCAAAGTACTTTCGTGAAGAAGATTTTGAAGCAATATTTCATAAAGCTTAAGCGTTATAAAAACTACATCCATAAAATATAAAAGAAAACAGTTAAAAGTCACACTGCAAACTAACTTCCCATACCCCAATCCAAAAGTTAAAAGTTCCATTACAAACTAACTTCCCACACCCCAATCCAAAAAAAACAAAAGGGTTTAGGTGTACTTTTAAAATATCATTTTCTCATACCCCTTTTATTTTCGGTGTTAGATGTACCTTTTAATGGTCATTTTCTTGGAATAGTTCTAAAAATATTGATGAAGAGTTTTTTTTTTTTTTCCTAACTGTAAATCTAACATGAACAAGAACAAAGAACTGACAATGCACCATGCTCACTCTCTTCAAAAACCATTTTCTAGGATTTGTTTTACAACTTGTTTTCAGGGGACATTTGTTATGATCAAGAGGATGTGTGTTAAAAAAAATGGCCTTCAAAAAATAAAGGGAAATTTATAGAAATGTCCCAACATTAAATTTTTATACTTCCCTTTATCCAACCGTCAATTCTAAATAGAGGGTTAAGATTGCCCCAATCACAATGTCACGTCTCTACAGTATTTTATTTTAAATTTTTTTGTATAAACTATTTTGACACCAAATTTTGCACATCCAATCCTCTATTAAACTTGCAGTAGCAAAAAATATATAAAAAATATTTCCAATAAAATGATCAAAATACCTTTGAAAGTTCAAGGGGTATTCTGGTCATTATGTTTTTTATTGATCAAAATATTGAAAATTTATTTTAAATATTTTTTATAGGTGCGCCCCAACGAGAATATGATACGTACCAAATTTCATATTCATACAATTTGTATAAAAAAACTAAAAATAAAATACGTTGAGGCGTCAGATCTAAGATCAAACGGTGAGTAGCTCTCTTGATCAAAATTGGTCAGCTGGATGGTAGGGGAAGCATAGATCTTCTATGCTGCAAGGGAAGTATAGAAATCTTTCCATTTTAATTTTATCTTTTTCTTTGTACATTGAAGTGAATTCAAATTTAGTATATTGATACTTCTCACTATTACACATCTATAAAAAATATTAAATATAATTTAAAATAAATACATTATAAAAGTACTCTTAAATATCATAGGGCTATTCTTGTTATTTATTATATTTTAAATTATTTTTAATTTTGTAAGTATGTGGTAGTGAGAAGTATCAACATACCAGAGAGAACATATTCGAATTTTTAAATTTTAAAATACATCAGAATTTTTATGTAAATTTTTGTACCTATGAGATATAACATATCCAACAATTTACCCGTTTGGAACAATTCCAGCTCAAGATCATTTGTTTATGAGTATTTTGAAATTAAATCAAAAGACGTAGGTAAAATAGCAAGTTATCAATATCTTAAGGGGAATTTGATAAATTTCCAATATTTAAAGGGTGTGGTTTGTATAGAGCCGAGTTTTAAACAATCAAAGTGAACCCCTCTTTCAAATAGGGCCTATAATATACTTTCAATACTGAAAATCTTTGTGATAGCCTTAAAATATATTTTCATATTTAATTATAAAATTTAAAGCTTAAAAAATAGTGTAGATCGAGCAGATCTATGAAAGCTTAAAAATCTTGAAAATTGACAGTCTAAAAATGCGTTACGAGATGCATTATTTCCAAAACTTGAAATCCACATTTTTTCTCACGTTCATGCATTTTGATGTCGAGACGATTAATTTAGGAAATTTGAGAATGAAAATAACTTCTTTTAGTGAAATTTTTGAGGTGGGCTTTAATTTGATTGTTTAGAGCCTCGGCTCTATATGAACATTTCCCATATTTAAAAGACCATGATTTATTGTAAAGGGCTGTGATTTAAAGCAATTAATTAAATGCACATTATGCTCCCGCATGTACATATAATCTTTTGACTTTACAGAAAAGATCACCTTTGTGCCTTAAGCTTCTCTGTACTTGTTGGTTTGTCTTTGTTTAGGTCGGCTAGAAAACAAACGTTAGACATCGTGCCAACTCGTTACACCACCGAGCCACAATGCCTATTCCTTATTTTATTGAGGAATGGGTCAGCTTGGGTCCGGTTCCAGTCGATCTAGGACTCAATTGGATCCAACTCAAAAATTAAAATATCTATGTATTTAACTATATTAAATACATTTCATACATTGGAACCCAAAAAATATTATTGGACTTGGCCCCAATAGGACCGGAATAGTGTTCAGGTCCAAGATTTGGACCCGGACCTGACCCGTTGGGTCCAAATTTTTCACCTATATCCAAACCCGAATAGGGTCTACCCCTTGGGTGCCGGGTCAAGTCCGGGTCCATTGCCACCCCTATGGAACTTGAGACTTTCCCAAACTAAGCTTATATTTATTCTCTCAAGCAAAGGAAAAGTATACAATGAGACCATTTATCTTTAGGATAAGGTGGTCACAACTAATCTTGACTAGTGGATGTAAAATTGGGTGGCTGTATGTATTCCATTGATTAAGTTCAAACTTCAAAAGAAATTTTCTCGAACTTTATGACACTCCCAAATCATTTCACATTGAATGGTTATAATGTGACCTTGTATTAAAGCTAAATGGTCTCATTATACACAATCCTGAAGCAAGTGACCTACATAAGAGGTCTTTTGACAATAAAGTTTAGTATCTACTATTGAGTCGCTGGGCCAAGCATTTTACTCCAAAAAAATAGAAAAGGTGAAAAAACATAGGTAGATAAATTTTTTACTACCTAAGCACTCATATCTAACCATAAAAAAATGGACATTTTCCATGCAATTTAAAGGTGTGGATCTTTTTTCTCAGATCCAAGATGCATTTCGAAGTTTTTAATTTTCTTAATTTGTTATCTACATTGACTAATAACGTGTTTGATTTGCATGAAAATATTTTCTGAAAAATATTTTCACATGAAAAAATTCTCTCATACGATTAAGTGTGAGAATATTTTTTATATCAACTAGTTGTCAACTGGTGTGAAAAGATGTCGCATCGAAAAAGTTTGGGTTCCTAAGCACTATTTTAGCCATGGTTTTGCCCCATGGAGCAAATGTACATTCTGCTCCTACCTTGGGGAGCAAGCGTGCATTTGGCACTGGCAGAAACGGATAATCTTTCGGTACTTATAAAATGGATGAAATGGATATCCTTGGTCCCCAAGAAAAAATAGATGAGAATATTGGATTTGATTGTTCTCTCGTTTTTTTAGTAGTTAAGTGGAAAAAAGGTTTTTTATTCATGAGAAGAATAGAATTCAAGATATCATATTGTGGCACTCGGTCGCTTTGATCACCTAGCTTTCATCTCTATTGTTCTCTTTTTTTTAGGTAATTATTATATAATTCCTACTTAGGATTTGATAATTATATATGTCGAAATATATTACACTCATATCTTCCACTTATTTTTAGGACCTCAAATATTCAGGAATGTCCTCCTTAACCTAGAAACCAATCTTAGGGGAAAAAAAAAAACGAAAATGTATTGTATGTGTTTTTCATAAATTTTTCTGAATTTGAAAAGATAACATATTAATTTAATATGATGGCATAGGGGTGGGCCACGGGTCGGGTCTGGACCCAACTGAACCCAACCCAAAAATTTTAAATATATATATATATATATATATATATATATATATATATATATATATATATATATATATATATATATATATATATATATATATATATATATTATGTTAGATAAATATATGTCTTATTTCAATATTATAAATAAAAATATATAGTTATATTTATTTAAATATTATTATAATCACATTAAATACTATTTAAATAATAACACTATTTTTGGACACATACCCGGACCCAAGTTAGGTCTGGATGTTGGGTCCGTGGTCAGGTCCGAGTCCGTTGCCACCCGTATATGGGGGGCATCCAAGCGTCTAGAAATTGGAAATCTACTTTTTTTTAAAAAAAAAAAAAATACCAGTCCAGTGATTCTATAGTACCAGAATTTCAAATAGAAAAATCCTCTCAAAATGTACAATGGGCTCGGTAGAAGTACAGCATACGCACTCATTGCATTTTCATACACGATACGTAAAATCCTCTTAATGGTTTAATTGTGCGCTCAAATGTATTTTGCACAAAGAAATTAGAGGAATTTTAGCAAATAACCTCATCATTGTTGAAACTCATTTTATTTTAACCAATAACTACTGTGGAATATTTTGGTCATTTCTATCTAAAGGGTTTGATACTTTACCAAATACATAGCTGGTGATTTCATTTGTACCACATAAGAATTGTTAGATGTATAATTCTGAAATTATTATTATTTTTTAACAATTGGAACTTGAGACGTTTAGCTATGAAAGCCTAACCTCTACCGTCGCGACTCAAGCCCGTTTGCTTATAATTCTGCAATTTTTTAAGTTATACAAAAAGAGACATGTTTTTTAGCTTCTACACATCAAGTTCAAGGGCAAATGAAATATAAAATTAGTTTGGGGATTAATAAAAGAGGGCGTGGTTTGCATAAGGTGACAGCTTTAAACAATCAAATTAAGGTGCAACTCCAAACTTTGTCATGAGATGTAATTTTGGTATTGAAAATTCTTAAGATGATAGGAGAACTTATATTTGTCTCTAATTATAAAATTTTAAACCCCAAAAATAGTTCAAATCAAACAAATCCATATATGCATGAAAATGTTGAAAATGGACTGTCCAGATAATGTGTTCAAGATGTATTACGTTTAAAACTGAAAATCTATTTTTTTCTCCATATATATACATCTCAATGTCAAGATGATCGGTTAGATGCTTTCCCAACATCAAAACAACGTTTTTTTTGAAGGATTTTAGAAATACACCATAATTCTATGTCAAACTGATATAAACTTTTATGAGGAAAAAGTTTATACTAGGACGATTGAATTATAGACATATACAAAGCCTATGAAATTACCTTGTCACTTGAGAACATGCTTCACGTGTACAATGGTGGGGTAGATGACAAATTTGCCCCCATTATTCTAGAGGATCAATGTTTTTTTTAAGAGAGCCTATTGTATGCTCCAGCAGGAGCATACTGTAAATCTATTCCCTTGGGTAAAAAAATCCGCTTAAGAAGATTTTCTCGGCTGAAAATTCAGAATCCACTTTAGAGTTACTAGATGAGTATTTCAATAAAAAAAATTGGATTTGTATTCCTAAACACTTAGATTTGACCTATTAAGAATAATCCAGACACATATTATATTCTTTTTTCTAGGTTTCTTTCTAGGTTGAGGAGGTTACATGTCACACCCCAAGAATTTACAATACTGATGTTCTTGAGATGTGACAGTCAAAACATATATACATTTCTTGATAGGATAAATTTACAGTGGCGAATTTTTACAAAGTAACAAAAGAAAGCTTAGGCACAACTACAATATCTTCTAAAGTTGTCCTTGACGAGTACTCAAAATGAAACCGCAGTTATCCTGAAAAAATGTTTACCATAGTTTGATGAGTTTGGCTACTCAGTAAGTGATCATCATAATCCTAAAAAAAATCATCGATGAAAGATATAAACAAACTTTCAAAATGGAGGTCAATTAAAAACAATGCGAGCACAAGCATTTTCAGAAATGCACAATTAAACATAATCCAAATGATTGAAATGCATATAACATTTTAACGGCAGTGCATAATTAAAAGAATTACATAAAATACCCTATTGGCGTCTCAAGTATGTCACCTATATACCCCATCAGCGTCTTGATGGGTCCACTTAATCCCTATCGGCGTCCCAGATAGGTCCACTTAATCCCTATCGACGTCCCTGATAGGTCCACTTAATCCCTACAGGTCCACTTATACCTCACCGGTGTACCGGATGAGTCCACTTAATCCCTACCGGCTTCCTGGATAAGTCCACTTATACCTCACCGGTGAACCGGATGAGTCCACTTGCATACTTAAAGTATTTCTAAATCTCTTTAAACATTCGAAAGCAGCAATATCATGTACTCAACATATCACTAAAATCATTAATATGAATTTCATTGAAACCATTAATAACAGTCGCTTTCAATAACATTTCAAAAATAACCAGTTAAATATTTGGTCTCAAATTTAGAAAGGTAGCAGTTCGTAAAGGCATTCTAACATAATTGTCAGTTTAATATGTATAGGAAAAGCTCTTATAGAATTTCAAGAATACGGAATTATCACAATTTATGGGACATCAATTCACAAATAAACATTTCACAACAATGCTATAATCAATTGCAAAAATATTAATTTTTAAATAATAATGCAGTCATTTGCACATGAATTTTACAATATCTAAATATTTAAAAACAGTAGAAAGAAATATCACAATTTTACTAAAAGCAGAAATATCACATTTATTTCTAATAATTTTACAGTATCTAAAATTTTCTAACAATAGACAAGAAAAATAAATAAATTTATTTCTAATAATTTACAGCATTCAAAATTTCTAACATAGATAAAATATCATAATTTTTATTAAAAAGGTTATGTTTCAAAATAATGAGGTCGCGTGCGCATAAAATTTATCGCACCAAAAATTCATGATAATAAACAGGAATAATTATTTCATTTTATTTTTTTAAAAAAATGGATTATTTTGCAAGATAATAATGTCACTTATACACAAAACTTATAAAATAAAGATCCTCGACAGAAATATCACTATTTGTTAAAAACAGACTATTTTTCAGACAGACGATGTCACTTACCTTAACTCCGAAACTGAGGAAGCAGATAGAACTAAGAATTGCGGTCTTTTTTTTTTTTTTTTTTTTTTTTTTTTTTTTTTTTTTTTTTTTTTTTTTTTATGGGGCTTTTATAAGGTTGATCATATTTCAAATTCAGAAAAAAAAAAAAAAGAACCCAAATGATTTTCTATCCACTTATTTCAATTTGGCGGATGGAAGGCCATTAATGCTATTCACATGTTCTTGCCACCATCAATCACTATTGATCCCAGCCACTTTTTGTATTTAGAGAGAGGGTGGGAACAAATTTGTTAAAAGAGATGTGCAGAGGACAGAGAAAAAAAGACGTATAAAAAAGAAACACCTCGATGCTAGGTGTCGTTAAAGGAGAGTTCTTATAAACCTTTAAGTTGGTGGACCTAAGGTCCACCCAAATAAAATTAAACCCTCAAAAATATTAACAATGATATCTTTTATTTATTGTTAATATAAAAACAACAATATCTTAACGTTATATTATTATTAGCATTATTATTATTATCATTACTAATATATAATTATTGATTTATTTTTCTATATTTATTTTAATTAATATTGTTACATTACATCCTCAAATTTTAGGGCCTAAAAATACTCCTATGTAAGACTGTACCGAATGTATGATATGCTACTGAGGGGGCATACAACCTTTTGACTTCTAAAAATAAAAGAGAGTACATGGTAAGATCTTTTACCTTTCGTAAAAGAAAAGGTTGCAATCTTACTTTATCACTATATAAGAAATTTGTAGGTTGGGATTGTGTCCTTGATTTATTAAAGTTCAATAGAATTTTTTTCGAATTTTATGACACACCTCTAGCAGTTGCATTCACATCCAATTTTTTGATCCTTTTGTACAAATGGCAAAAACTCTAAAAATAAAATAACTGCCTACGAAATATACAGGTTAAGATATTAAAATTGGGTGTGTTTTGTATAAGGTGTCAACCTTAGACAATCAAAGTAAGGTGTGCCTCCTAATATTGCTAAAAGATGCAGTTTTGGTGTTAGAAACCTTTACAGATGCCTAAAAACTATTTTCACTATTGACTATGAAATTTAAAATTTCAAAAATGATATAGATAAGGTGAATCAATAAACACTAAATTTTCATAATGGACATGATGTATAAGTTTTAGGACTTGAAATCTTTTTTTTTTTTTTCGTATGTGTCTCGAGGTTGAGATGATCAATTGTAAGGTTAGTGATGTCATAACAATGCTTTTAGCTGGATTTTTAAGTTGCTCTTTACTTCTAAAGTATAACATTGTCACCTGACATCGATTTTATATATTAAAATTTTATTTATAGTAATTTTAAAAGAAAAATATTTTAACTTATTTATAAATAATTCAAAATTTTCATCGGAGGCTCTTGTGCTTAAAACTGAAACGTTCATTGGCTAACAAGGTCGCGGTAATGGGGTAATATCTGCATTTACAAATTTTCCCACCCAAGATTATGTGGGTAATGGGGTAATATCTGCATTTACAATTCAATTATTTTTGGTTCATTATCTGTTTAAACAATGAATTTATCATACTACATGAGTCACTTGATATATTTGGCTCTAAACAAAGTACAGACAATTTGTAGTAGGTAAGTCTGAGTTAAGCAATGACATAAGGAAGCTTCAGAAAATTCTAAAATTTAAACGATGCATGTGATCTCACTAATCAATAATTTTTATTGAAATCTAAGTAAGGTTAAGATATTTATTTGCTTCTTTGAAGTTTTTATTATTATTCATTGGGCGCCTATAGCATACTCTCATAGGAGCACAAGGTATACTTACTCCCTCAAGTAAAAGACCTACTTAGAAATAATTTATTGATTTAAAATTAGAGTTCCACTTTACAAAGAGCATTAAAAAAGAAGAAGATAGATATCGAGTTACTAAACACTTAGATCTTACTTTACAAAAATTGTACAGTCATGTTCGACATTATTATTTTTAGGTATATATCGAAGGGTGCAGTTGGCATACGGATGCATCCGTAGGTGTAGAGGTAAGGTGCACCTTCAAATTTCTTAGGATGTAAAATGTTCTTAGGATTATCTCAAAATCTATTTTTATATCTAATTATAAAATTTTAAATTTCAAAAATAGTTAAAATCAAGTAGATCTATAAACATATCAAAATCTTTAAAATAGACGGTGCAAATAATATGTTGTAAAATGCATTATTTTTGAGACTTAAAAATCTTTTTATTTTTCATGATCATACATCTCGATGTCGAGATGATCAATCAAAGGGTTTTTCAACATTAAAACTACCTTTTTCCAATGGATTTTTGAGGTTCATCCGTAGTTCTACATTATAAGGTCGCCTCCTTATATAAACTTTTTCCTATATTGAATGCCTCTCTTTTTCTTTTTTCTTTTTTTCCTTTTTTTTTTTCCGGAGGTTGATCACTTTGCTCAAGAGGTTACATCCCTGAAAGGTCGGGTCCTGAGTACGCCGGCCTACATAAGGCTTTTTACCTGTGGAGCATATACCCTCGGGAGCATACAATCTTTTGGCTTATTCATTATATATAAAATTCTAAAGCAAGGTGGTTGTGCTATGTATTAAGACCCCATTTCATAGGCTCCTGCCTGTTAGCAACAATTCCCAGTTTATATCCACTATTAAACCACTTTATTTAATCATCTATTTCAGTTTAAAATATATTAAATCATAATTTTCAAACCATTTCATTAAATAATTGATTATTTTACTATGTACAACTAGGAAGTAATTTCACAAGGATTGGATTTGCCAATGTTATTTCAACATGCATCCCTCCAAGGTTTCAATATCTCTAATCTTGGGGATTTGTATGTTGTTAAGGCTTGATGGGATCCCATTACGTTCTTGTCCCCATACCACACATGCATGAAATCAGGCTTTCATTAATTTATTATT
Organism: Amborella trichopoda; assembly: GCF_054954075.1. Classification (NCBI taxonomy): domain Eukaryota; kingdom Viridiplantae; phylum Streptophyta; class Magnoliopsida; order Amborellales; family Amborellaceae; genus Amborella; species Amborella trichopoda. The sequence goes on along the minus strand of NC_142346.1, from coordinate 2,129,540 downwards.
AGGTTATATCCTATAGTCAAATGTTATAGTAGACATCCCAAAACCCTAATACTCCAACAAGTGTACCATGTTGCCTGTACTACTGCATTAAAATATATAGGTGCATCTCTACATGATCTTGACAGATATGGATGTTTATACAAAAATCTGATGTTTTACATTTTCTTTTAATTAAATGTAGCTTAGTTGGGATTTTGAATATCAATCCTTAAACACAAGCTCGAGAACCAAACCACCAAGCAAAGATTTTCAACCTTGAAAGATTTATAAAATCATATTTAAAAAACTATACTTGAGAGGTAAATTATACAGTAAAACCACAAAAAGGTCACGGCACTAGGGATGGGAATGGACTTGGGCCTCAACCGAGACCCAAGGGGTAGCCCTGATCCAAGTCCGGGAATGGGTTAAAAAAATAGACCTAGCAGGTCGGGTCTAGATCCAAATCTTGGAACCGGACCAAATCTTGGACCCAGACCCTATTCGGGTCTGGGTCCAATTGTGTATGTGCCCCGTATCATTTTTTTAGGTTCGGATGCGACCTAACTTGTTGCCACCCATAAACGGAATCCTTTGCCATCAAATCTAACATTGGGATGTTGGGAGATTGCCATTGATTGACCTCATAATCTAAAATTTTTTTATGGGATTCGTGCCAAAGGGGCCAAAGCCCAAGCCCTAGTAAGGCATAATAAAAACAAAGAAAATTTTGAAAGAAAACTGGAAAATGCAGGGCTAGGCCGCAATCGACATTGTCTTTGCCCAGGCCCAAGCCGGGCCTAGTCTTGGCCTTGTGTTCAGTCCACAATTGTGGCCTAAGCTCTAATTTTTTAGGGCCGAGCTGATTGGGTCGGAACCAGCTTCCCGGCGTATTGCCAGCCCCAATTAGCCATTTGGTTTGGAGTTTTTAATCTTGCTTTTTAATAAGATTTAACATGACATAATAGGACAAACCAAACCCTAATCTCTCCAATGCCCCTTTCTATATGCTCTACTGTCTATCTTTTCTTTTTTTTTTTTTTCTTTTTTCTTTTTTTTTTTTTTGACAAATAATCTGCTCTACTGTCTCTATTTAGCTTTTTCTTTCTTCCATTCATCTTATCTGTACTTATATTATTATTATTTGCAGTTGTTCCTGTTTTGTGAATTATTATCTTTTATTATTAATATTTTTGCTTTTGAATTTGCTTTAGAGTAACTTAATCAAGTCAACTTGAACGAGTCTCTTGCTAAATGATTCAAACCTTCAAGTGTTGTGGACCTTACAAGGAAGGCAACCAAAGTAAACGGCCACGAAAGCATGCATCCAACTTTCATAGATTTGACTCTGAAAATCAGCCAAACTAACATCGAAGGATAACATTTTGGCCATGTATATTACCCAACCAAGAAATTACAACTCGCAGGGATATAATGGCCATTTTGTATTGTCATGCACCTTAGGGGCTGTTTCGATTCAGGTTAAATAAAAAAAGGGGTTTCATCTATAACTCAAAACCCAAGTCTTTGGAAAACCTAATCTCCGTAGGCCAATGTTATCAAAATTAGATATGACATGGAGCTAGTGAAGGGTTTGGTTTAGTGAAAACCGATTGGATCATTTGACAAATTAATAACATAGAAATTAATAAGAAATAAAATGGAAAAATATAGTTTTACAATATGAAATCTATTTAATATTTGCTTTGCCTTATTTAACTTGTCGAATCACTCACCAGCTCGCCGTCCGGTTAAAATTACTCAAAAGTAGTTTTGATAGGTATTCAAATAATCATAGTTTTTATTTTGGATCAGGCAGGCCAAGGCAGTGACGAGTCGAACTAGCTTGATAACTATGTTCTTAACCTCAAAACGTGTTTGGAGTAACTATGGGTTTTATAAAACCAAATAGAAAGAAAAATCCAGGATCCAAATAAGCCCTTAAGTAGTTTGTTTCGTATCATGGATCCCATTATTTCGATGGATCAACTGCCCCATGTCTATCCATGAAAAAAATTTAAAAAAACATTCTAATCCCCAAAATATCCCAAAGTAATTTACTAAAAATGAACATTCAAAATAATAACAATAATAATAATCAAGTAGATAAAATCTATGGACGTTTCAGTGGACATTATGAACCTATTACACTAGTAGTTATTAATATGAATAAGAAAAACTGTGTTACAACCATTTCTATACATTCAACACACTCTACGGATAAAAGAATACATAAGAGTTGAACATAGTAAAATAAAAACTTCAAAGATTTCATTGAAATTGTTCATTTGAAAAGTCCGTGAAAAAATAATCATAAGTTCTTCTCTCCATCATAACAATAGGGATTAACAATTTACCACAAAGGTCATCCTCATGCCTTAGTGGAGTTTGAATTTTTGGAGTTTCCTTGAGGACCAAGAGTCTTTCCCCCATAATAAACAAAACCAATATCTCTTATACATAAATGGAATTATTTAATATTTATTTTCCGGCTGGCACGGCAGTGTGTATTTTCGCACCTCCTTTATGATGGCACTCACATGGAGTTATTCTTCTTGGAAGTAAGCATTTTAAGCCTTTTATAATACCTTTTCATCAAATTTAATATTTCACATTGAAAGTTTATTTATTTGATAATAATATTTAATTATTTTTATTGGTTTAAATGAGGATCACCGGCCACGGTCCAAATTGCAGAAATGGGTACATGCGACCTATGCACACGATGCCGACAATGAAATCTCAACTGATTCGGTTTTGCATGAGTTAAGGGAAGCCTATTTATGGAATGGCTCTGAGAAAAAATAGAATGTGGTGCAAAGGCTAAAAAGAAAACAAAAATAAATGAATTTTGAATTAGTTTGGGTTTGGTAGTGAATAATCATATAAAAAGATTCCTCTAAACTTGAAATTTGATGAAATTATGGCTTGTGTTAATATGAGTTCATGAGGGGGGCAAAATTTGAAGCTTAGCTTGTATATATTATTTTTATATAGGGAGAGTCTCAAGTCAGCTTGTCGACGGACAGCTACTGCTCAATAGTTAAAATTAAATCTGCTCCAATCTAATGGTCATGATTGTATTTCGTATTAGAATTTTTATTTTTATTTTTTTATTTTTTATTTTTTTATTTTCTTTTATGAATCCAAATCATTGAAATTTTGAATACTAATTTCTGAAAAATGAATGAACTTAATAAAAATAATTTATAATAAATATCTTGACCAAAATACCCCTGAAGTCATATGTGTATTTTAATTAATTTAGTTTTTACGAATAATTGTTGTTAGGTGCATCTTATGAGAAGAATGGACACTCCAAACTTCAATTATGAAATACAATTGTGACTATCAGATAGGTTCATATTCAATCTAAACCAATCATTAAGCTTATACTATTCCATCAGTTAGTGGGCCGACATATTTTGTTCCCTATATATATATAAAAAGAGAGAGCAAATGACGACGATACATCCATTGAGAGAGAAAGAGAAAATTGAGAGAGATAATGTAGAGAGAGTACAGGAAGAGAGAGGTGTATAGTATATAAAAAAAAAGAAAAAGAGAGAGATAGAGAGGGGAAGTATAATATAGCATGTGACCATTCATAGCATATATATATAGAGAGAGAGAGAGAGAGAGGATAATATAGCATATGAGAATCCACAGAAACTATAGAGAGAGACATGACAATCCATAGGAAGTAGAGAGAGAGAGATGAAAATCCATATAAAGTAGAAAAATAGAGAGAGAGAGAGAGAGGGAGAGAGCTCCTTGCCCAACAAATTTTGACAGCTCGCTATGAGTATGACATTAAAAAAAAGAATCTAGGCTGGGGCTTGCCTCATATGGAGTGCTTCAAAATCTAAAATATTGAAAAAACACGCACATTTCCATACTCAAAATTTACCTTCTCTGAACAGCTCTCAAATATAATATATTAAATCCAAGTAAATCTTGAAAATCAAATACAACATTTTTGGAACTAAAAGCCCCATCATTTTGCCACTTTTTTTTGGGATTAATAATCAAAAAAAGAAGGCAAGGCAAGGCGTCATCAGTGACCTTTCTCCATATTTTTTCAATTCTTTTTTTTTTTTTTTTTTATAGTGTCCCCTAGAAGAAGACAAAAAAAAGGATCTTTGGATGCTTATTCATCAAATACCCTTCCTTAAAAGACATAATAGCGTGCACACCCTTTGGCGTTCGAAGTCAAAAAGTGGGACTAACGGTCCGGATTGCTTTTGACGGTCATTTTCATCATCCTAGAACTTTTGACATGCAAACTGACATTTCCAAAATGCCATTTGAGTTCTTTGTAATGTTTATTTTTTTTGGCATGAAGCATAAAAAAAAAAAAAAAGTGTTGTTTTTTATGGGCTGCGGGTTTAGTTTATTTGGTAAAGCTGCACCCCAAAGTCCTTTCCGAAAAAGAAAATGTTTTGATAGGGCTGCAACTCATCAAAATAAGTAAAGCCTCACCACAAATTCATTAAAATTGTTGTTCTGGTATCAGGAAACTTTTAATCGATTATCTCGGCCTAAACCATTGTTGTTGTAAAAAAATTAAGATTTTAAGCTCTAAAAATAGGGTATATTGTAACACATTATCCTGACCATCCGTTTCACCTTAAAAATAACTCTTCATAGATCAGCAAGATTTGTATTTTTTTTAACTTCAAATTTTATATTCAATATCAAAAAATGATTTTAGAGTGATCATGGAGATTCCAAAACCCAAAGTACTTTTTTGATGAAGATTCAAGGTGAGGCTTTACTTTATTTTCTTAAAGCCTAGGCCTTACAAAAACTGCATCCTTCCTAAAATGTCAAAAGCAATTGCAATGGCATACATAACTGCATTTTTTTTTTTCCCTCGCACAATTTAAAACATAAACGTTATAGAAACTGCATCCTTTCTAAAATGTCAAAAGGCATTGCAATGGCATGCATAACTGCCTTTATTTATTTTTTTTGGCTTGCACAATTTAAAACATAAAAGATAAAGCATATTTTGCAGATACGTGAATACTTGAAATGAACAGTCTAAAAGAATATGTTACACGATACATTATTTTTAATACTTTAGATCTATTTCTTCAGATTCACAAATATTGAGATCGAAACGATCTGTCTCCAAATTTTCAAATGTCATAATTGCATTTTCCAGAGAAATTTAAATTGGTGCTTTATAAAACTGTGGCCCCACGAAAATTGTTTCCAGAGTTGAATGTCATGGCCTTGTGGATAAATGTTGTGGCATATTTTTACTAGAATGGAAAAGTAGAATATGCATCTGGGGATACATTTCTACAATAGCGTATCCTTACGCATTTAATATCCATCTTGTTGATGGATGTCAATAAATGGTGGCCCAACTAAATTCACAACCAAGTGTGTTAAAATAACATAAAAAAAAAAAATCTATTATTTATTTTTTTAATTTAGTTAATTTTCCAGGTTCATTATAATTATAGTTTAGACTTTCAATCTTTGAAACTTTGGATCGAAAATCAATCTTTAAAACATCAATTTTGGAGAGAGGACTCATTTTAATAGGTGAGACCAAGGACTCATAAAAACCTTATCCATAACCTTCTAGAAGGATCATGAACGTAATTTCACTGATATAAACTTATTGAAATTTATTTCAGATTTTTATATTTTTTCAGATTTTCATATTTCCATTTGTATTAAACTAGACACGTAAACGGAGTCACCCTCGTTTTTCCATTCACTTTTTTTAAGTTTTTATAAGGCCTAGGCTCTATGAAAACAAAACAAATTCTCACCTCAAATCTTTACCTAGAAAGTACTTTCTGCTACGGAAATCTCTATGATTGCTTTGAAATCAATTTTCAATAGCAACAATAAAATTTGAAATTAAAAAATAATACGAATCTTGTAAATCTTCAAATACTTATTTTTAAGGTAAAATGGATAGTCTAGATAATTTGTTGCAATATACATTATCTTTAGAATTTTAAATCTTTTTTTTTTTCTCCAAACATAATGTTCTAGCCGAGATGATCAATTTAAAGGTTTTTCAATACTTGAATTGCAATTTTCAATGGGTTATGATGTGAGGTTTTACTTATTTTGATAGGGCTGCAGCCCTATCAAACCATTTTCCTTTTTATGAAAGGATTGAAACTCAAATTCCAAAATTTGAAATGCTATGGGTGATAAAAAGAAAATTTCGTCGACCCACCCGTGTTTATAGTGGAAGAATAAAAAGAAGAAGAGAAAGTAAACAAATAAAAAAATATTTGTTGACAATATAGAGTTCCAGATCTGTTCAAGCCATTGAGTCGTTGAACTCTCTCTCTCCTCTCTCTCTCTCTCTCTTACATGAAGAAATCTGTTCCCCATTTATTTCCTCTCCCTCTTTGGGTGCCCATCTCTCTCCTTTTCCTCTGTTTCTCCCGTGAGTCTCTGTCTTGACAAATGCTCATTTGATCCACTCTCTCTCTCTCTTCTCTCTCTCTCTCTCTCTCTCTCTCTACATAACTCTCCATCTGTGCCATCTCCAAGCCCCATATCCGCACCATTTATTTCTCCATCCCACTTTCCCTATATAGTTCCCCTCCACCTCCTGAATACACAAAGCCAACTTCCCCTCATACCATTCTCCAGCGAGAGAATGCGGTTTTCCGGGGACATATCGGCCGAAATGGCGGGTATAAGTGGCCCCGACGACCTCAGCAGGTCGATGAGTAGTAGAGGGGGTTGGAACTCCGGCAGTTTCCGGGCAGCTTGGTCCAATTCTGGCGATGTTTTCCGGCGCAGCACGTCGGAAGACGACGAAGAGGACTTGAAGTGGGCAGCTCTAGAAAAACTCCCAACTTATGATAGACTGAGAAGGGGGATTTTGAAGCAAGTTTTAGATGATGGAAAGATTGTCCATGATGAAGTTGATGTTCGAAAGCTGGGTTTGCAAGATAGAAAGCAATTGATAGAGAGCGTTCTCAAGGTTGTCGAGGATGATAATGAGAGGTTTCTACTCAGACTAAGAGACAGGGTTGATAGGTAAGAGATGCTCAATTTTTTTGCTTAATAGTTAATGAATTTTATGTGGTATCAAGCAAGATATGCTAAAGTTTTTCTTTTTCTTTCTCCTTTTTTTTTTTTTTCTTTCAATATGGTAATGGGCCGAGCCGAGAGCTCTTTTTAGGTCCAGACATGGCCATGCCCGGTGGAACGGCAGGGACCAGGCCCTCTATTTGCCTCGGCTAAGCCGGGCCAAGACCTGGATGCCCTACGCTTGCTCAGTGGGCCACATATGAATGCTCTGGCCCATTGGGCTGCCGGGCCCATTGCCACCCTTAATCAGTAATTAGTGTGTACATATAGGAGGGTGTGCCTTTCGGCCAATTTTATTCCATCATAATCAATTTCATTTTTTGGGGTGAATAGTAGAGCTTTTTTCTAACTAATTGGAGTCGGCTACATGAATCTTGGACATCATTTTGCTCTATTAAAAGCCGTACCTTGGATAAAAGCTAGAAATAATACCCTAAAACCTACGGTGCATGACATATTAAATAGGAATAACAAAAATCATAAAAACATTTTTGTCTTTAAATGCCTTTTTTTTTAAAATCTAGTTTGAAAGAAATAGTAGTGCTTAATTAATGTTAGTTAAGAGGGCTTCATGGAAAACCCGCCTCATTTGATACATCTCATTGGATGGTCGAGATGGACCGTTGTGAATGAGCTGATATACAATTAAGGTGGAGCTGTGGTTCATCTCCACCGTCAATCTTAAGAACAAATGGATGATGATGCCTGCGAGTAGCATATACTAGCTGTATTTTTCCTAACCAAATTCCTAACTGTTATTCACTCTTTCTCCATACCTTTTTCCCACCTAATATGACCATTTTGTCATTTTTATTTTATTATTTTAATAAAACAAAAAATCCCGTGGACTATAGTGGGATTGTGATTCCATTTGTCGAATGAGAATCGTATATGGGCTCTTTCGTAATTTGTAAGGGAAGGTTTTTGTACTAAAATAATTTTTGTGCCCTTTGTTAAATGTCAAATGACAAAATCTGTTTATAATATGTTTTGTGAATAATTAATGATTATTTAATTGATTAGGTAAAATTGATTCGAATATATCTACGGCTATACAAGAAGGGTGAGGTTTGCGTAAGGTTGTCTCTTTATACTGTAGAAGTAAGGCGCACTTATAAAATTTACTTAAAGACAAACTCTCTTTTTATCCTAAGTTATAAAATTTAAAATTTAAAAAATTGAACAGATAGAGCAGATCAAGAAACATTTGAAAATCTTAAAAATTAACAGTTCATATAACTTGTTACAATGCACTATTTGTTTAGACTTGAAATTCTTTTTTGTCTTTATATCCATTTATTTCATAGTCTAGATGAGAAGTTGGAGGTTTCTCCTACGCCGTAATGCTCTCCACTATAGGATTGCTGAAGTGCAATGTATTTCAACAATATAAAGTTGCAACCTTATATAAAACTTTTTCCATAGAAGAATATCACATAGGACTATGAGACTATATAAAATTAGAAGTTGACCATTTCTTTTCACTTTTGGCTATTTTCCATACAGTTTATGTTTTTCTCAAATGACCTTATTCCAATTTTTATTTTTATTTTTGGGAAATTTTAAACTTTGGGGAAAATCAAAAGAGGGACGGTATAAGAAGCTTGGGCCGGAATAATCTTTTGCCTGAAAAATACTTGTTGAAAATTAGGAACTAATCTAGAATAAAATGGTGGATTTTTTTTTCATCAGTATAAAATTTTGGAAAATTTAGTCTAACTTTCTCAGGGCCAAGTTTTCCTTTTTCTTTTCTTTTTTTTTCTCAATGCCAATTTTTTTAGGATCCATTATAGTCCAGTAGGGATTTGCGAAAATATCTAATTTTTGAAAAAAGGAATAGGGAGAAAATATACCATACCCGGATTGTGTATAATGGCGTATTGTACACCATGGCAAATAATATGGACAAACTATTAAATAGTTCATATCTCACAGATATTTTGATAAATTTTCCAATATTATTTTTTTAAGCAACAAATATAAAATAGAAGAAGCTGGACGTTTTTTGGAGTGGAACCTATTCCTCAAGTCTCTTTCGTGCAAGTGGGAAACTCACTTAATATGTCAGGTTCAAAAACACAAATGAAATCCACTTAATATGTCACCTACTCACCACTAATTTGGTTTCACACCATTAATTTGGTCTCCTTAAAACGGGCGAACAAGATGCCATTTCTTGAGTGGAGCTTACTATGAAGTGTCCAATTCAATAAAGTACGCCACGAATTATTTATTACAATGAAGAATTTTGTGACATGATAATTTTTTTTCCATTTCAATGACCAAGGCCCCCGCCCTCTCTTTCTAAAACACGCAGACGTGCACGTGTAAGTGGTGTTTAGAGGTGGCAATGGACCCGGACCCGGATCCGTCGGGTATACCCGACATAGGTTTGGATATCATTTGGACCCAACAGGTTGGGTTTGGGTCCAAAACCTAGACCCAATTTATTCAGGAACATGTATAATAAGAACTCGTAGTCATTTTTAGCTATTAAACAACCAACAACAAATCAGACGGTTTGAAATCTAATAGCGGGTGATTGTGACTTTATTGCTAATAATATATATATATATATATATATATATATATATATATATATATATATATATATATATATATATATATATATATATATATATATATATGATGGTAAAAAAAGACAAAAAAGAAGAAGAAAGAAGCTAACAGTTAGGGTGCCAATGGACTCAACCAGACCCGGGACCACACAAGATAGACCCGATGGGTACGGGTATGGGTCTACCTTTTGACCCGATGGGTCGAGTCTGGGTCCAAAACCTGGACCCAATCAGATGGGTACAAGTATGTGTCCAACTTTTGGACCTGACGGGTCGGGTTTGGGTACAAAACCTAGACCCAAATACTATTTGGGTCTGGGTGGTCCGGTTCCAGCCAGACCCAACCCATACCCGATCCATTGCTATGCATAGGTGGACCCAACTTGACCCAATCCGAAATCACGGGACCCGAACGCAACCCAAAAATTAAAATATCTATGTATTTAATTATATTTAAATATATTTCATAAATTTGGACCCAAAAAATATTACTGGGCTTAAACCCGATTGGGCCCGAATAGTGTTCAAGTCCAAGATTTGGAACCGGACCCGAATAGTGTTTAGGTCCAATAATTAAAATTAGCAACGATAAAAATCTTAAAAGTCTATAAAAGATGAAAAAAAGCATATAGAAAATGAATTATTGGAAAAATAGGTTTATTCCTTGCAATATTTCAAAAAAAATTAAAAAATGAAAATAAAAATTTAGAGCATAAAATAAGAAAAGCTAACAAATCATTTATAAAAATATAAAGAATCATCCCCCTTGGTAAGTTGCTGAAGCTGAGTTTTTCCTCTTTGCTTCTCGTTTAATTTTGAGCATTTCTGTCTAATAATTGCGTATTTAATGCTTGGAAATTCAGGGTCGGGATTGATATTCCAAAGATCGAAGTCCGATATGAGAACTTGTCCATTGAAGCTGATGCCTTTGTTGCGGGCCGGGCCCTTCCTACACTCCTTAATGCCACGATGAACACCCTTGAGGTACAATATTTAATGTTACTATCATCCGCCCCTGGGCCATAGTGCTGGCAATGGACCCCGACCCGACCTGGGACCCAAGGGGTAGACCTGATCCGGGTTTGGGTATGGGTCCAAAAATTGGATCCGATGGGTTGGGTTCACGACCAAATCTTGGACCCGAATACTATTCGAGTCCGGTCAAATCCGCGTCCAGGTTTGGTAAAATTTTTTGGGTCCTAATATATTAAATTTATTTAAATATAGTCAAATATACAAACCCGAATATAAATTCAATGGATTGTGAGTATTTCATAACACTTCGAAAAAATATAACACGATCCCTATAATAAAATTGACAACCATGACATGTGAGCTTGTAATAGTTCAATCAAGTGCTCTTGGTGATGGAGATAAAACGTACACATTAGTAGTTGAACTTGTAGAGTGGGACCCTTTTCTTCCATCACTGTCTAATCCGATTGATGGATGGCCACCACTAAGGTTGTAAAGTTATTATTTCCATGTCAATTATGCTACACACACATGGATTTTCCTTCGTGTGTTCTTGTACTGGGCAAGCTTTTTATGTTTCCCCTACAGCATAAAAGCACTATTTTTCTCTTTATCCCACCTTCCATTCTGAATGGAGGGTTAAGATTACCTAAATCATAATGTCTCGTCTCTACACTATTATATTTTTAGTTTGTTTTCTATAAACTATTTTGACACCAAATTTTGGATGTCCATTCTTCTATTAAACTAGCATTAGCAAAAAAATATAAAAAAATATTTTCAATAAAATAAAATGATCAAAATACCTCTGAAAGTTTTAAGAGGTATTTTGGTCATTATATTTTATCGAAAAAATATTTTTAATATTTTTTGTAGGTACGCCCTAATGAGAAGATGGCATGTACCAAATTTCATATTCATACAATTTATATAAAAAAGCTAAAAATAAAATATTTTGAGACGTCGAATCTAAGATCAAACAGTGAGTGGCTCTCTTAATCAAAATTGGACAACTGGATGGTAGGAGGATAGAACTTCTATGCTATAGGGGAAACATAAGAACCTTTCCCTTTTGCGCAAGCTAAGTGTGTTTATACAGTTTTCCTCACAGAAAAAGGTTATATAAGGATGCTACCTTATAATGTAGAACTACGGATGCCCCTCAAAAATCCATCGGAAAAGGTAGTTTTAACTTGAAAAAGGAAAAGGTAGTTTTAACTTGAAAAACCCTTTGATTGATCATCTCGACATCGAGATATATGACTATGAAAAAAAAAAATATTTGAAGCCTTAGAAATAGTGCATTTTACAACATATTATCTACACCGTCCATTTTCAAGATTTTCATATTTTATAGATCTACTTGATTTTAACTAATTTTGAAATTTAAAATTTTTTAATTAGATATAAAAATAAATTTTAAGATAATCCTAAGAACATTTTATATCAAAATTATATCCCATGATAAAATTTGAAGGTGCACCTTACCTCTACACCTACGGATGCATCCATATGCAAACTGCACCCCTTCCTTAAAAAGAAAAAAACAATTGTTTCATGCGGGCTGGATTGCATTTATACAATATGCGGTTCAGAGGTATAAAGCATCCATCTTAAAGATGGATGAAAATAGGTGGTCCATCTAAAAACAATTGTAACTAACATTCAAAATGTTTTCTTAATATAACTATTTTTCTAGTTTTCAAATTTTACTTATTTTTTTGTATTCATGATCTTCATATTAATATTCTCTAAAAATTAGGATCAAATTATATTTACAAATATATTTATTGCCAAGCCCGCATTTGTACATATGTGGGCTTGGCTGCATGCTAACCACGTTCAAAAGAAAAAAGAGAAATAAGTGGAAAAGTATACAAACATACTTCTTCTTCTTTTTGGTAATTCAGTGGGGAAGACAGACCCCTATCCGTTTTTTCAAGTAAATTAAGAATTAGCTTTTTTGAAGGTGTTAGTAGGGTGGTGTTAATGGTGGGAATCAAAACTACAAGCCAAAAAACGTATGTGACACACCTCAAGCCATCCAATTTGACATCTAGTGGCGAGAGTGATTGTGACATCTTTATAACAATATAAATGGTTTCATAGTATACAATTTCAAAAAACGTATGCTTAAAGCATGTAACATATTAATTTTTTCTTTATGGGATTGTCTACAAAGAGATTATTTATCTTGTGTATATGGATGTCACAATCATTCTCACTCCTTAGATGTCAAACTGAATGGCTTGGGTGAGTCATGAAGTCCGATAATTTTTTTTTTTAGAAATTTGTGTCATTCAATGACACTCTTACAACCACCCATTTTAAAATTTAAAAGACAATAATGAGTGTGATCTCCATGTACAAAAGATAAATGATCTTTTTATAGACAATTCATTTCTTTATATATTGATAAAAGTAGCTTAAGTTCAAAAAAAAAAAAAAAACCCTAACTTTGTGACACACCCCTAGTCATCCCATTTGACATCTAATGGCTAGAGTGATTGTAACCTCTTTGTAATATAATAAATGGTCTCATAGTATATAATACCAAAAATAATAGGGTTTGTCTAGAGTTAACAACCCCTATAAATACAAAGGTTAAAGTTAGAAGGGGTTGTAATGAGTGTATTTATCAAAACAATCATTACTTTTTTTATTAAAGTAATGATTTAAATATGCAACTTTACCATTAAGCAAGAGCAAATTTGAAATTTTCACAAAAATACAATGGCATTTTGAAAGTTAGTGTCTTAGAACTTTACTTGTAGAGTGCTCTTGTCTTTTAGTTAAATTCTCAATTTTACCCCTTATGGAGATGATAAAAGTCATTTGTCTTGTAGTAATATTTACAAAACTGCCCCACAAAAGTAACTTTTTTTAAAAAAATTGACTACAAAATTAATAAATCCACCATTTACAACTCTCTCTATCTTAAACTTTTGTAATTTGAAGGATTGTGAAGTATAGAATATCCCAAAAAAATATACTTAAATATAGAACATGTTGATTTTTCTTTATGGGATACCATTTATCTTTTGTACATAGAGATCACAATTATTCCTACTCCTTAGATGTCAAATTGGATGGCTTGGGTGAATCATGAAGTTTGAGATTAATTTTTTTTGGAACTTTGTATCATTCATGATACTCTTACAACCACCCATTTTGAAATTTAATAGACAAGAATGATTGTGACCTCCATCTACAAACGATAAATGATATTTTTATAGACAATTCCATTTTTTATATATTGATAAAAGTAGCTTAAGTTTAGGAGTGACAATGACACTGTTCCCCAGCCTAGCTCTAAAAAACTACGGCATTCCGCATATTCGACCCAATCCTTTTTATGTTTATATTTTTTATTTATAGCCCCAGATTTGGCCCAATCCAGTGAATGGGCTTTGGGTGCAATTGACTTGGACCCAACCCAAGCTTGGGGCCAACTTATAACCGATCAAGTTGACCCGGACCCGAATCTACTCCTATGTGGGGGCAATATTTGTTTTTATTCTTTTTATTTATTGATTTTAAGCTAAATCATATTTCTTTTACAGGGATTCCTTGGGTGCTTGCGACTCTCGCCTTCCAAGAAAAGAGTTCTAAAGATACTAAAAAATGTGTCCGGCATTGTAAAGCCATCCAGGTTTGAAATTTCCATTTTATTCCTTATTTTCTTTTATCATAAGAAATTTTTATACAAGGTTGCAACTTTAAAATGTAGAATTAAAATACACCTCAAAAATCTATCATAAAAGGTTTTTTTGATGTTGGAATCTAATTGATCATCTCGACGTTGAGATGTATGTCTAACAAAAGAAAAAAAAGATTTTGAGTCCTAAAATAATGTATCTCGAAACACATTATCTTGACCATCCATTTTCAAGATTTTCAAGTGTTTATAGATATACTTGATTTGAATCATTTTTAGATTTTAAAACTTTATCGTCGGAAATGAAAATAGATTCTCAAGCCATCCTAAAAAATTTTGACACCAAAATTATATTTATAATAAAAATTTAGAGGTGCACCTGTTATTGTTTAAGGTTGCAACTTTATACAAACCACACCCTTTATGATATTCCATTTACTGTCCAAGATGGTGTTGTTCAAAAATATGATTTAATCTTAATGGGTATTTGGAGTTTCAATGTAGGAGAAAGATTTCCTGGACCTGCGCGTTAGATATTCATTAGGGAGGGTCAAACTCCTACTTAGAACTCTTCCATAGACTCCAATATTCCAAATCGTAATTAGTCCATTATATAATAAATATTTTTGTAAGAAAAAAGGTTAGAAAAAGTTTATGCGGTGTCAACCTTAAAACTCTTGAGTAAAAAATCTTCTAGAAGAGAGTATCCGATGTTGTAAAACCCTCCAGTTTGATCATCTCGACTTTCAGATGTATAGATAGGAAGAAAAAATTTCTAAGTCCTAAAAATAGTACATCTTGTGACAAATCATTTGGACCATCTATTTTCAAGATTTCAAGTATTTATGTATATGCTCGATCTATACCTTTTTTTGAAATTTTAAATTTAATAACTACAAATAAAAATAGATTTTCAAACCATCATAAGGTTTCTGATACCAGACCTATTCTACAATATAAGGAGGGCGCCTTATACAAATCTCACCCCAATGATAAATTGCCCCTCATCAAAACTGCATCCAATAATTCTAGACCATCCATCCATTAGATGGATGCCACATCCGGGGTGTTTTTAGCCCAAACAATTTTGTTTCTTTTTCTCTTGTTCTCTTGAAATTGATCTTAGGATCAACCGACATGATTTGAAAATATTATAGGTCATGCACAACCCCAAAGCATAATTTTTAGCAATAGGTCCAAATGTGCAATTGGGATCGTGGGTCCACCACACATGCACCCTGTCATTCAGATAAACAATATTAAAAAAGTGCAGCTCTTTTGTTTTCAAAATCTTTACTCTATTTACATAACATAATTTGGGATATCTTCAAACTAAATCATCGTTTTGTTTTCATAAAACCAAATTAGATCCATCTCGACTAAATCTTTATCTAGATCGGTGATTCCTAATCCGAATCTATTATTTTAACCGTAAAGTGGTTACTTTTTAATAAGATCATTCACTCACGCACTAACTTAGGTATTCTGTTAAAATATGCCCTTGTTAAATGAGCAAAGCGCAAGTGGGGCCAAGTAAATCAAAATTTCCTTGCTTATTCAGAATTTCAAACCCATGATAAAAAACACACGATTCGAGTTTAGAACATAGAATAAGCAACAATAATTATGTAAATTGGCCAGTGCCACTCATGCGGCATGAAAATTACCATACTTTAGCTTGTTAGGCTTCCAAATTGAGAAAAGGAGTATTTTGGGTACTTTTAACAAAATATCATAGGAGGTACTTTAGTGAAATGATCTTTATTCACTTTGTTCATAAATTGGCTCATTTGACTACATCATTGTACATATTTTCACATTAATTTTTTCAGCATTAGAATGGGCACTTCAAATTTCTCCTCAAATTCAAGTCACACATTTAAATGAAGTAAACATGTGAATTGTTTTGAAAAAGGATGACGCCCATAATTTACACTAATTTCCAAAAATTGCCTTAAAACAAGCTAAGATTAGTGTTCCAAACCATGAAACTCTGTTGGTTCAGGGTTTTTTTCGACCAGAATCATGAGCCTACCAGTTTTGATTTGGCTCGCTCCGAGTAGGATTAGCGATTTTTAAGAGGTGATTTTTGAAACATCGGCTAAGATAGTCAAGATTTAAAAAAAATTGGCCAAAATTACGCTGCCACTCTTAACTCTTAATGTTTTGTAGGATGACTCTGCTTCTTGGTCCTCCAAGCTCTGGGAAGACAACCATGTTGCTAGCTCTTGCAGGAAAGCTGGATAAGAAGCTAAGAGTGAGTATCACCTCCACTAACATGCAAACTTTTTTGATACTTTTGTAAGCTAATTTGCATTGAGGATGTTTTATGAACAATGCTACTTTAAAATTTCCTGGTCTTCTATGAAAATTCATCAGCATCATTGTCGAAATCTTTTTCCACACGAATTCTGGTTTGCCATTCTGCATAGATTCATGATTCAGGATAAGTTTTGACAAAGTTTTACATTGGCCCCTTACCTATACACTTATTCCCTTAGGCAAAAGACCTACTTTGAAGGATTTTTTCAATCTAAATCAAGTTTAGAAATACTTCCAAAGAATAGTTACAACACAAGAAAAAAAAAACTCCTTTTAGTTCTTGAACACCTAGAGCTGATTGTTAAAAAATTAGACTATGTTCAATTCTACGGCATGATTTTCTTTAGCATTTTTAGAGTGCACATTCAATATTTTTCTTTTTTAATTGGTTATTAAGGAGATTTGATATCCAAAATTCGGGTTCTTAAAGACACTCCTGAGTAGGGTTGAACCTGAGGGAGCAAATGTGCATTGTTCTCCGGTGAGAGCATAAGATCTGTTTGCTTAATTGATAAGGAATTTCCTTTTTTTACATTTTTTTTCTTTTGTCTGTGTGCATGTAAATGCTTCTTAACTACAACTCCTAGTGTTAGTGTATGTGTATGCTCTTTTATGTTTTATTTTCCTAATTTTGGATCCCCTATTTTACTATGGATTTCTGATATACATTAGGTATCGGCCAAGATCACATATAATGGCCATGATTTGCATGAATTTGTACCACAAAGGACTTGTGCATACATAAGCCAACATGACCTTCACAATGGAGAACTGACAGTGAGAGAAACACTTGATTTTTCCGGCCGTTGTCTAGGGGTCGGAACCCGGTACCAAATGTTGTCAGAGTTGTCAAGAAGAGAGAGAGAGGCCGGAATCAAGCCTGATCCCGAGATTGATGCCTTCATGAAAGCCACTGCAATGGAAGGCCAAGAAACGAGCTTAGTGACTGATTATGTCCTTAAGGTGTGGAAACTGTTCTAGTACGCTTACTCTCATGTCTCTCTAAGATGGCCTTTCTATGAGGGAGAGAGAGAGAGAGTTCTATGTCTTTAAGGTGTGGGAAATATGTTAGTAAGTTTACTATCATGGCTGTAAGACAGACCTAGAATGGGTCAAGATCCTGATTCGGATTTGATAAATATACATGGGATCTAGATCTAGATATGGATCCAATCAGATCTAGATCTGGATCCAAAAAGTATATATGGGACCTAGATCTGGATCCGGACCCGATAGGATCCAAAATATTCAGATCTCGATTTGGATCCCAAAAGTACACATGGGATTCGGATAAAGACTAGATCGGATCCAAAACATTATTTTATATATTATTGTATATAATATATATGTATATATAAAAAAAACAATATATAATATGTTAATAACTAGGTCGGATCCGAATTGGATCCACCTGTACCCAGATCAGATCCAAATTTGGATCCAAATCTGAACTGGGTAAATTCTCGGCCCTAACTGTAAGATGGCCTTTCAGAGAGAGAGAGAGAGAGAGGTCTTTGAGGTGTGGAAACCATGCCAATAAGCTTACTATCATGGCTTTTATATGAGAGAAAGAGAGAGAGAGAGAGTTTCTATGGATTTTACTAATTATCTCTTTCTGGTGAAATAGATATTGGGATTGGATATTTGTGCGGATATATTGGTGGGCAATCAAATGATGAGAGGGATCTCCGGAGGACAAAAGAAACGAGTGACTACTGGTAATTAAATAAATACTCTTCCTCTCACCCCTTGTATTATTCTAGCTTCTTTTGTTAAGGAAATTGTCCAAAATAAGTCTCCTTCATTGGTATTCGGATGAGCCTAATTAATCTTAACCATCCATTTCTTTTTTGCATGAATAATCTCAATCATTCAAATTGCCCGAATTTTTAATTTTAAAATTATAAGGCCCTTGCGATATGGTGAGAAAAAAATTTATTCAATATAGTGACAATGATTAGATTTTTAATTTGTTGTTCTCTAAATGAAGGCATCATCAAGTCACACTAACTCTGTCTAGCCTCATATGTGACTGTCTCTTCAACACATATAATTTATTTGCTTTGAAGAACTACAATTGTCTGATCTTGATTAGATAGCTGAAAATCAGAAGATAATATCATCATAGGATGACACCAACAATGTTTACTAGGCAATTTACTTCCAATCATTAATCGATTAATTCTAAATTATCCAATCAAGATCAAATAGCAGGATGTCTCCAAATGAGATCCCTAGTGCTTGACAGATTGAGGAAACATAATAAGGTCCTAAGGAGAACCCAACCATACAACATAGTGTACATGAACCTTAGACTAATTTTTTGTAGCAGAAATGCCTGCTGAATTTTTCAAGACTAAATCTTGTGTTCCTATGATGCATCATAGGGGAGATGTTGGTCGGACCGGCGAAGGCCTTGTTCATGGACGAAATCTCAACTGGGCTCGACAGCTCTACCACTTTCCAGATAGTGAAGTTCATGAGACAGATGGTACATGTTATGGATGGGACCATGATCATCTCTCTCTTGCAACCGGCGCCCGAGACTTTCGACCTTTTTGATGACGTGATCCTCCTCTCTGAAGGCCAGATAGTTTACCAGGGTCCACGCAAACACATACTCGAATTCTTCGAATCCATGGGATTCAGGTTGGTATTAGGTGCCACTAGAGTCCTAGAAGGCAAGGGGATGGAAGGTTTTTAATTTTCCTCAAAGTTAAGAGTGTTTTTATTTTTCAATTTCTTTCTTTTTCATGACCTAACTACCACTTTGCCCGCAATCCTACTCACAGGTGCCCCGAGCGTAAGGGTGTTGCCGATTTTCTTCAAGAAGTCACCTCTAAGAAGGACCAAGAGCAATATTGGGCCAACAAAGAACAGCCGTATCAGTATGTATCAGTCTTCGAGTTTTCAGAGGCATTTTGGTCATTTGACGTTGGGCGTCGTCTGGCAGACGAGCTCAGTGTGCCCTATGACAAAAGCCGTGGTCACCCAGCTGCGCTAACGACCGAGCGCTATGGCATCCCCAACTTGGAGCTCTTCAAGGCTTGTTTTGCTAGAGAATGGCTCTTAATGAAGAGGAACTCCTTTGTGTACATATTCAAGACCACCCAAATATCAATCATGTCATTTATAACGATGACTGTGTTCTTGAGAACAGAGATGAACCACAACACCATTGCAGATGGCAACAAGTATTTTGGCGCTCTCTTCTTTGGGCTGGTGAATGTTATGTTCAATGGAATGGCTGAGCTCTCAATGACTGTGCATAGGCTACCAGTCTTCTATAAACAGAGGGACTTCATGTTTTATCCAGCTTGGGCTTATGGCCTTCCTATCTGGGTTTTGAGGATCCCACTCTCAATCATGGAGTCAGGCATATGGGTGGTTCTCACCTACTATGTCATTGGCTATGCTCCTGCACCTAGTAGGTACGAATAAGGATTTTTCATCATCAACTATATTGTTATCTTCGGGAAAGGGGCTGGAGTCGCACGCCGCACCCTAATCATCAAGTTGTGGTTTTCATTCTCACTGACACTACCCCACTAACGCTTTTAAAAAACCAACTTTTAAACTATTTGAGAAAATAGGTAGGGGTCTCCCTTCCCCACTGAATTGCCCAAACTATATATATATATATATATATATATATATATATATATATATATATATATATATATATCATTATCTTTTCAATAAAAAGTAGCATTATCTTTTTCTTTGCTATGCTATAATTGTCCTATTATAAGTTCCCAAAATCAAGTTTTGGACATTTAAGCTTTTTAAACAAAAGAGAAAACATCAATAACGTGATCAAATCACTTCAAAAAATCAATGTGGTAGTTAAATCAAACTTATTTACCAAGTTATTTTACATAAGTACCTCATCAACTATTCTGTTAGAAAATCTCCAAATTGCCTTTTTTCTGGGTTTGGAATGTAGAATGAGTAAGGGCATTGTGGTAGTTTGACTACTTAAAGTTACTCAGAGCTAAATGAACTAAAACAACTAATGTTGGTCAAATTACCAAAATTCTATTGAAATTTTGAGGTGGTTTGAGCATTTTGATAACAATTTCTCTCGGATAAAAAGAGAAAGGTAGTTTCCTAATATTATGTTATGGCGTCATTATTATGACTGAAACTTGGTGCTGGCCACAAATTCTTGTAAATCCTTTGCTTGGAATCTTGTAACAGTTAAATTAATACTTTTCTCTTTAATCCAGGTTTTTTAGGCAGTACCTAGCATATCTATGCACCCATCAGATGGCTCTTTCTCTTTTCCGGTTCATCGCTGCCGCCGGAAGAACACTGGTCGTTGCCAACACCTTTGGGACGTTTGCTCTCCTCGTCATTTTCGTTCTTGGAGGATTTGTTGTCGCCAAAGGTCAGCAAGCCAATTTCTACAAAACTCTGATTGTTTACAATTTAACCAGAAAACATTAAAGGGAACCGGCCCCAAGTGTGTTTAGGGGCCTAAAAAGAGAAAACAAAACAAAATTTGATTATTATTTTTTTCTTTTCATATTTATCAGAACAAAATTGATTTACAAGTATGAGTTTGTACTCGGAATTTTACAAAGTCAAGCCAGTATCTAAGACTCTAAACTTTCAGCTGAATTAGTGGATTAATTACTAATCATATAGAAAAAAATGCCATAACGGCTTATCATTCCAATATTGGTGTGTGTGTGGGTGTATAACTTTGTAACAATTAATCCTTGTTAATTAATATTGATATTAACTATGTAAGCAAGTTTACTAAATTACATTGTTTTGGCTTCAAATTGCATCATAGATGATATTCGTCCCTGGTGGATATGGGGATATTGGATTTCCCCAATGATGTACGGGCAAAGTGCTGTGTCTATCAATGAATTTCTTGATCCAAGATGGAGCAAGGTAAGTTCTTTCCACCCTCTTAAATTTCTACCTTTTTGTTTTGTTTTTCTTTTTCTTTTTTTTTCCTCGAAAGTTAATGGTTAGTAGTGGATTAACAATTTTTTGAAATTGCTAGTAGTTTTCAATAGGAGTTAGGTAGGAATGGAAACCGAAACCAGTGGGTGAGTCACAGGTGGTGCTACCAGCTTGACCTCGACCTTGACCTCAACCATAAAAAAAAAAAAAAAAATTATTTGTTTTCAAAAAAGAGTTAGGTAGAAATGGCAACCGAAACCAGTAGGTAAGTCACAGGTGGTGCTACCACCTTGACCTAAACCTCAACCCCAAAAAATAAAAAATAATCTATGTGTTATTTTGGTTATTTTTAGTGCTAATGTTAAAGGGTAGGTTTGGATAAGTCAGGGGATTCAATTGTTATAGTGTGTCCCCCTCCCAAAACCATCTTGGAGATGAATTGGATCAAAATTTTGTATATCATTCCAGACCAGGTTTGTTTCTGGACCATGACATCATGAATCAGCAAAAAAAATCCCTTTTTTTTTTTTTTTTACACTTTGCTCCTACAAGAGCATAAAATCTTATCAAATTTGTTTACATGCTTTATGAATATATGTTACAGCCGAATAATGATACAAGTCTTGGTCAACCCACCATTGGGAAAGCCATCCTTAGTTCAAGAGGAACATCTGTGGAGGGCTACATGTATTGGATTTCTATTGCTGCCTTGGTTGGCTTCTCTTTGATCTTCAATGTATGCTTCATCACGGCTTTGGCTTATCTTAATCGTAAGTATGGTCTTTCATTTTATTTTATTGACCATAAAATAATAAACAAAAATAGAAATACTAAAAGCTTTACTCTTACATACGAGTAAGCTGTACTCTTACATATGAGTATTTCTTTAAGACACTCAACCTGTTTGGACATTTGATGCCTTAACCTTGGTAACTTTTTCCTTTATGGGTATTTTAGGTAATTAATTAGGGTAAAGCAGAAATTCTTAATAGACAAATAAGTATTTATTAATTGTAGTGGATGATAACATCATTCACAAGGTATAACATCGCTCATATAAAGCAATGATTGCTTCTTAATTACAGTATAATGCCATTAATTTTTTATAGAAATATCGATCTTACCCCTTCTAATGATGAAAAATACCTTCACTCAAAAAAATATCTATTATCGAGAAAGAGGTAATAAATGTCCAAATAAGTTGGGTACATTAAAAAAATACTCATATATATAAGTATCATAACTTAACCCATTTTGAAATGGTCAAATCACCTAAAAAAAAATCAATGTGGTGGTTAAATCAACAATTTTTCACTTACCTAAAAGGAATCAATAATGTTTTTTTACAAAATGGCTACTTTTTAAAAAAAAAAAAAAAAAAAAATCATTTAGGTGCCCTTCCAATATCTTGCTAAAAGCAATCCGTGCCCTTGTACTAGAGTCATGACTTTTGAACAAGCAATAATAACATATTGATAATTTGATTGACTTAAGTCAAGCCAAACAATACTTCATATTTTTATTGAAACTTCACGTTTGAGGTTTGGAACCCAAAAAAAAAAAAAAAAAGCAAATTTTGGTAATATATCACCAAAATATCTAAATACCCTTCCCTGTTTTGGGTTCTGAACCTAAAACATCTAGTGTTGATTTCATAATGTCGAACGAATAAAGGTATTTAAGTTATTTAAATCAGCTGATTTAAGTGGGATCAAATTATCAAAATGCCCTCACTTGTTAAGACTTCAAATCCAAGCAATTTGTGTATGTTCTAATTAAATCGCTAAGGTGGTTTAAAAAAAAAGTAACTACTTTTAAGCAAATTAAGTGATTTGACAGCCTCATTAATTTTTTAAATTGGTTTTTGACCATTTTATTGATATTTACTAAAAAAACAGATTACCCATATACGTGCTGTGCGCTATCCAAATTGTAGATACTGCATTTTATTGATTCAAGTTGTAGAAATTGCATTTTATTGTTGCTGGTTTCAAAAGTATGAACTGAGAAAGATTCTTTTTTTTATGATAAAATACAGCTCTAGGTGGGTCTCAAGCCATTGTACCAGAAGAGAGTGAAGAAGATAACGTGAGCAAGGAGAAGAAATCTCTCTCTAGCAAAAAGAAAAACTTGAAGATGGCGGGCACTGGCGACAGATGGGCACAAAATCCGATGTTCGATGGTGCGAAACAAGCCTTGATTATAGATCCGGTTCTTTTCTGAGTCTATTGGCAGTGCTGGCTTTAGAATCAAAGAATTTAAGATAGAATATACATATTAAAATTTTACTTCTGCGAAACAAGCCTTAAATACTTCTAAAATTTTACTAACTCTCAAGAGCATTGGATCATTGGATCAAAGAATTTAAGATAAAATATACATATTAAAATTTTCAGGATTCCGGTCATTTTTCTTTTCTTTTTTTTGGTAGTTTTTTGTGAAATTTGGCTATTCTTGGAGCAGTTTCTATAAACTGCAAACTTAGAACATTAGTCACTCTCAAACATTACAAGAGTGTAAAGAGGTTAAATGGAGAATTTTGTAAAGTTGAAGATTTGCTTTTACTAGGTTTCTAATGGAATTTAGCAATTATTTTCTTAGGTATTTTTATAAAACTTCTGCCGTTTTCGACCACTTGGAAGAAATTTTATACTAAAGCTTAATTACTTTCAACAATGATAGGCTACAAAAAGTTAAAGCACTATTTGAAGATGCGGTTGTTTTTGTTAGTTCTGTATAAAGGAGTACTGTCACTGAAAATTTTCAAAAACAAGAGTTACCAAAATGCCCTCATCGCGGTCTGGGTCAGATAATCTTTTCACCCGAGCCCTATGGGGGAGACCGTATGAGAAGTTTCATGCTACATTGAGTACATTCAATATGTTGGAAATATTCAGGTAACACAGCATGACATTATGGAATGTACAGGGTCGGCGTCAGCATCATTCGAAATGACGGCAAGAAACGGCGAGGCGCCGAGAAGTGGTGAGGGGAGTACCAGTAGAGAAGTGGGGGTGGTGAAGAGGGGGATGGTGTTGCCTTTCCAGCCTCTCTCCCTCGCCTTCAACCATGTCAATTACTACGTCGATATGCCGGCAGTGAGTAGCCCTCAACCATTTTCCTAAATTTTCAGTCCCGATTTTTTCTGCGACCTGGAACATGTTATTTTTATAGTAATACTCTTTTTTTTTTTCTTATCGATAGTCGAAGGCATTTTGGTCATTTGGTCAAATTAAAGATATTTTGAAATTTTAGAGAGTTTGGTCTGAAAATTTCATGACCATGTGTTCAAGAGAAAACAAAATACTAACCTTAGATATATTACCAATGTAATTTATAACCAATGGATACTGGTGAGCTGCCTGGGATTAATTTTTTAGAGTTTACAATGTCCTCCTACTGGAGCTGCACTAACTCCCACGGGCAAAAGACCTAATCACAAAGATTTATTGGCATAAAATTTTAAGATCCACTTTCTGATAACTAGATGTGTATTTTCGAGAGAAAAAAAAATTGATTGAGTTTCTAAACACTTGGTCTGGAGTCTGGACATGGACAGTCTCCTTTTGATCTTAAATTTTTTGGGCATGCTGGTGAATTTTTATTTTATTTTTGGAGGGTTAATCACTAGGTTGAGGAAATTACATGCCAAAATTTGGGATCCTGAGTAATTTATCTAATTTAAACAAATAACCAAAATTAAAAGAATAATTTCTCTGATCTAAATTGTTTTGATTTCTCAGGAAATGAAGGCACAAGGCATTGAAGAAACCCGGCTCCAATTACTACGGGATGTCAGTGGCGCTTTCCGACCCGGTGTACTCACGGCTTTGGTGGGTGTGAGCGGGGCAGGCAAAACCACTTTGATGGATGTGCTGGCCGGAAGGAAGACAGGTGGATATATTGAGGGAAGCATTAGCATATCCGGCTACCCCAAAAAGCAGGAAACGTTTGCTCGAGTAACTGGATACTGTGAACAAAATGACATTCATTCTCCTAATGTTACAGTTCATGAGTCACTTATCTACTCTGCATGGCTCCGCCTTTCACTTGACGTGAGCCCCGAGACACGAAAGGTACATAAAGATTATTATTATTATTGTTGTTATTATTATTACTATTATTATTGTTATTAGCAGTAGCAGCAATAGTAGTTTTAGTAGCAACACCGCCACCCCCACCACTAACAGTATGACTATTGTTAATTATAATTAATAATATTATTATGGAAAATTTTTCTATGCCAGTGCTTGTGTTTCAAACAGTACAATAGCAGCTCCCCAAGCTTCACATGTCAATGGTTGGGGAGGAATGACCCAACTGCCATCCATTGTGGAAATCGGACTGTTGCGACGGTGTTGCGCACCATGTGAAACCTGAAACTAGCATAATATATGAACACTAATGTTTATTATTATTGTTGCTTTCAATTTGGGGGAGGTTATCTGGAATTCAAACCTTGGATATTGTGTGAAACTTGACTTCAAGTATTCTGGACATGCAGTTAATGTGGTTAATCTACACTAGACTTGTAGACACTGAGAAATCACTTAACCTGTTCTTCAAAATTTGGCTCTCCAGATGTTTGTGGAAGAAGTGATGGAGTTGGTGGAGCTAACACCCATTAGGGGGGCTCTGGTGGGCCTTCCTGGTGTGGATGGTCTCTCAACTGAGCAAAGGAAGCGCTTGACCATAGCTGTGGAGCTGGTGGCTAACCCTTCCATCATCTTCATGGATGAGCCCACCTCTGGGCTCGATGCTAGGGCTGCGGCCATCGTCATGAGGACAGTGCGAAACACAGTGGATACCGGGAGAACCGTTGTTTGCACCATCCACCAACCGAGCATTGACATCTTTGAAGCATTTGATGAGGTGAGCTAAAATTGCTTCTACACATTGACTCGTACTCTTTTCGATTTTAATTTGTCCCTTTATGCTTGTGGCCCCCCTGTTATGACGTTTTTACACTTGCATGTATAAATTCAGTGAATTTGTATGTCAGAATATGGGGATTGTATATAATGAGACCGATGCTTTTTATACAAAAAGATCACAAATACCCCAAGCCATCTGTTATCAAATGGGGCAGCTAGTGTGTCATTTACCTGCACAAAGTCCAAGGAAAGATAATCTCAAACAACAAGCGAGGCCAATGTTGCACCCTCAAACTGCCTAATTTCACATCTGATTGTGACTTTTTTATATCAAAAGTATACAGTCTAGTTATAATCATTCTGTTTGATTTACTGTACGTGGTGAAGTTCTTTCATATATTCAATAGTTTCAAACACTTTTATCTCATAAATGCGACAAATTCTTTTACTACGCAATTTCAGTCTACCATCACCTAAAGTCCACATCATATTGAAAGTTTATTCTTAATGTTTGTTTACAGTTTGTTGAAAGTTTGCAAGCTGTGCAGTAAACACACGCACGCACGCACACACATACACACAGATATATATATATATATATATATATATATATATATATATATATATATATATATATATATATATATATATATGTTAACTACTTCTGTTTATGTATGTTTCTGTGCTTCAGCTTCTTTTGATGAAAAGAGGAGGTCAAGTCATCTATGGAGGATCTCTTGGTCGCCATTCTCACAAGCTCGTTAAATATTTTGAGGTTTGTTGTTAATTTTTTCTTTTTTTTTTTGTTTCTTATTTAGATTATGAACATAGTTTGGTTATGCCCTCCTTGGGGATTTACTGTAACTACCATCTTGATGATAAATATCCAGTTTTAAAGGAAATGGGTTTTCTTTCTTAAGGCTGTCCCCGGAGTACCCAAGATTAAAGATGGCTACAACCCTGCAACATGGATGTTAGAGGTCAGCTCACCTGCAGTTGAGGCTCAACTTGGTGTGGATTTTGCAGAAATTTATGCCAATTCCTCACTATATGAGTAAGTGGACTTCAATATAAATTTTTTCTGAAATTCTGAATTCTAAAAGCACACAAATACATACATTATGCACAAGGGGCAAGCTTGTGAGAAAAAAAGAGTGTTTCTTAAATCCTAACAAGCACATAAGTGCCTTTTTCATTAAGCCAGTATGAGAAAAAAGGAAATGAATTCAATTCAAGATATATTTAAGCATTTCTAGCAGTTAAATCGGACCCAATCATGAAATCGCATTACCATTTATTTACGTGACTTATTTTTAATGTTCTAATTGTTTATCTTTTTTCTCCAATGATATTGTCTGTTTTAATTCTTTAATTGTTTTCCTGTTCTCAGGGGGAACCAAAAACTCATCAAGGAGCTTAACACACCAGCACCAGGCTCTAAGGACCTCTACTTCCCCACCAAATACTCTCAAAGCTTTCGTACTCAATGCATTGCTTGCTTTTGGAAACAACATTGGTCTTACTGGAGAAATCCACAGTATAATGCTGTTCGCTTCTTCATGACACTAACCATCGCTCTTCTATTTGGCACCATCTTCTGGAACACAGGCAGAAAGACGTAAGATCGATGTAGTTTCGGATACTTTTTTTATTTTTTTCATTGTGGCTAAGTGGGGTGGGAAGGATATGAATGAACTGCCTTTCTTCTTTCTTCATCACTTGCAATTTTTCTGTCGCCTACTGAAATATAACAAGATAAGCTCCATACTCAACAATTCGAAGTACATGTTCAACTCTGCTACTTTTAGTACGGGAGCCTATAGGCCATTAAGTTATGTCCAAGGTCTGAACCCTTAGAGACTCAGTGGTGTTTCCTTGAAGGCTTTGCTCAACTATGTATAAATAAATAGAGTTTGGAACTAATTGTGCTATCTTTCATGATATACTCGCTTATTTATGATGAAGATATTTTCTCGCTTTCACTAATTAGATTCTTGGGTATATTCATGACAGGAAGAAGCAACAAGACCTGTTCAATTTGGTGGGTGCAATGTATGCAGCCACTCTTTTCCTTGGAGCCACGAATGCGATGTCTGTGGGTCCCATTGTCGGCATAGAGAGAACAGTGTTCTATAGAGAGAGAGCATCTGGCATGTACTCCGCATTGCCTTATGCATTTGCTCAGGTATGAAAATATTTTAACAAGCAAAAAGTATATTATGCAAGCATTTTAGATTACAATAGTTTTCTAGCAGCTTCTTGAACAAATTCAGAGGACTTTAAACCTGAGTTACATGGAAACTGTATGAGTCAAAGTGTCTAACACATGTCTAAGGTGTTTTAGTCGTTTGCGCTAAAAGAAGTCTGACAAGACATATCCAATCATTTATTGTTTTAAATAACGTTACATTTATAGAGTATTACAATATAGTCTTTCTTGTTATTCATATATGAATGCTTGATGGGTGGTAGAGTGGAGGATTTTAATTAAATGATCCCAAGTTCAAGCCTTACAAAGCACATTTTCGTTATTTTTAATTTAGAGTGCCTTGATGCGTAGAAATGTTTCTCTCCACACATGACACCAGCATCCACATTGGGTGTCTAGTTGACACTGCTTCAAACAAAGGAAAGATACCTCTCAACCTCCTTAAGTCTAGTACGGACATCGGGAGTTTAGAAGTTGCTATCATACTGTTTCTAAACTAAAGCAAACCCTTGTTTTAAAAAAAAACCAAAGAGAAAATTCCCACTGGGACATAACTGAAAAAGTGGGAAGTATCCCATGATAATATTTACCTTTTTGTTTGTATTGATTTTGAGGTGCTTTGTTTTCCAAAGGTGGGCATTGAAGTGGTGTATATAGCAGTACAAACCACAATGTACTCTGTTCTGCTGTTCTCCATGATCAACTTTGGTTGGGAAGCTGGCAAGTTCTTCTATTTCCTCTACTTCATGTTCATGTGTTTCATCTACTTCACTCTCTATGGCATGATGGTGGTGGCCCTCACCCCAGGCTACCAGATTGCAGCCATCTGCATGTCCTTCTTCCTCAGCTTCTGGAACCTCTTTGCCGGCTTTCTCATCACCCGTCCTGTAAGTACTTCAGTCATATCCATCTTTCAAAATGCTATGTTTCCCCTAAATTTCAATTTATTACCGATAAATCGATTATTGTATTATGAATGGAATACACTGAGCACTTTGAACTATACTTTGCTAGTACGTGACACTACATGGCAGTTTGGTCAATTATCTTGTGTACTCCAAGGGTGTTTGATTGTTTCATTTTGGACTACACTTTGTTATCATGTGACACGATGGTGGTTGGATGGTGTAATATGGTGGTGGAAGCGGTGCATGGTGGTCGTTGTGATGGTGGCAACGATGATGTGGTAGTGGTGGCGGTGATGTTGTCACAGTGGTGATGATGGTGGTAGAAGTTGTGGTGGCACGGTGGAAACAGTTAAATTTGAAAATTAAACACCCTATGAAATGGAATTGCAAGTGACAAATTTTCAAATAGGCCCACACGCCAATGTGGCCTCGAAATCAAGTCTAGAATATGGAACATTTTTGCCATTCCAACTATTGGTGCTTCCGGGGGCTAGATACCTCAGTTCGCCAAAGATAAATTCATGCAATCTCTCTCTCTCTCATATATATGTGCGTGTGTTTTCGGACAATTCCAAATAGGCTCAGCGATTTTCAAATTACAGAACTTCACATAATCTCTCTCTCTCTCTCTCTCTCTCTCTCTCTCTCTCTCTCTCTAATGGTTTCTTTTGGGATGCAACCAGTTGATTCCTATATGGTGGAGATGGTACTATTGGGTATGTCCAGTGGCCTGGACCTTGTATGGCTTGATTACTTCTCAAGTTGGACAAATCGACCATGAAATGCAGATACCTGGGCAAGACCCTCAGACAGTGAGGGAATTCCTTAAGAACAGCCTTGGCTACGAGTACAGCTTTCTTGGGGCAGTTGTAGGGGTTCATGTAGGCATTGTTGTCCTCTTTGTTTTAGTCTTTGCCTTTGGTATTAAGTACCTCAACTTCCAAAGAAGATAGAGACCTATGATTCATATTTGTAACTAATAGTCAGCTTTTTCTCTTTTGTTTTTTGCATAGTTTTGTCTAGTGTATTATATATATCTAGTTTTGGCGGCTTGAAGACCCATGCCCATGCTGATTGGATACAAAGGTTGTTGGTTATATTAATCAGAGCAATAGAAGATGTGTTACATTTGTAAAAGGTGCTTATTGTAAGCATGGTATGTTTGCTTACATAATTTACAGAAATTTATCAAAATACCAATAATGTTTGCTTACATAATTTACAGAAATTTATCAAAATACCAATAAGAGATGAATTATTTAACATTTTATCCAATCGCAACTATTCCTTCTTATGATGATGTAACGGGTATTTTAAATCAAAAGATATGGCTAGAATGTTGAATACTTCGTCGCTCATTGATATTTGGATAAATTTACCTTTAATTGAAGGGGGGTGTTTGCTTCAATGGTTTAATGCAAGGGAACTTCATCTCATAGATGCAAATGAGAAGAATGGCGAATTTAACTTTTATGTTAGGCTTGAGGAATGAAAAGTAGTATCACATCTTAATCGGACCAACCGGTCTGAGTAGTTAGACCACCGATCAGGGCCTTGATTGGTATGATTTGAATCAAAAACTAAATTTGATTGAGATTTGAGAATTAGCTCAAATCAATATTTGATTAGTTTTGGCTAGTCAGACCAGTGTTGATTAGTTGTACTAACGAAACAAGGTTGAACAACTTTTATAATATATTTCATATTTTCAAACTATTTTTCTTATTTTTTCTTTTTTCTTTTAACAAGTCGAATTGGTCTCAATTGAGCCATATCCTTGACTGGTTCAGTGGCAACCAGTGTTTCAAAAAGCGGACCGCTCAGCGCCTAGGCGGTCCAGAAGGCCTGGGCACATCACCCAGGGCTAGGCAGCCAAATTAGGAGGGTATCCTCGGGCACCCGCCTAGGTGGGCGCCCGCCCAGGGCCTACATCCCTCCCAAGGGCGAAAATGCCGCTTGTTGAAGCCATTTTTGGGTCATTTTTTTTAATACTAAAGATGCAAAATTGTGGGTTTTAGGTTTCAAATTAATCTAAAACTCATTAGAGGCTATTTTTGAGAGAGAAAGACCAAAAAAAAAAAATATTACTGAGCCGCCCAAGTTCTGGGCGCCCACGTAGGCGTTGGGCGGCCTGGACCCCCCCGACTGCCTAGGCGCCGCCTAACGCTTTTTGAAACACTGGTGGCGACCCAATTCTGATAACACACATGTAAAGAACACTAAATTGTTGGTAGCACAATGAGAATCCTATACGAAAAATACAAAATGCATAATTCCCCTCATTTACAAAATGAGGCCACTACCCTCAGAAAGTCACAATCACCCTTAGCCAACTAGCAATTTCGAGAAAATTTTCCTTAGACTTTATGCCGAAAAACAAAGAAAGAGCAGAGCTGAATTCGCCTCTTTCTTTAATGTCCACTAGGCTAGCAAGGCCATTGAGGTTCCACCACAAGGCCCCTTGTACATCGATTTAACCAAATTTACATCATGCCTCTTAATCCCACATTGTTACACCCTCCTCTTATATCATCATCATCATCACCACCATCACCAGTATGTTAGCCTTATCCCAACTATTGGGGTCGATTACACGAATCTTGTTTCACTATTTCGCTCTATCAAGAGTCAATACCCTCAATCAGGCTGGGATGATTTATGATAGGGATGTAACAAAAATTTATCGCTAGCTGCCGACCTAGCACAACCCTCCTCCTTTCTCATCCGAGCTTTAGGATTGGCAAATGGCAGAGTTGTCCTCCCCTTACATAACTTTTCTAAATACTGGCATATAACATAACTCTGCCAATTATTCATCCATGGAGGTGCCTAAAATGATTGGTATCAGACAATGAAGAAGCAGAACCATTAGAATGACATAAGTTGAGTGGCATGTCTCACTCCCTTGCGATCACCATCCATCCGTTATTGGACAATGATGCCACTTATGACCATTTATGTTTTCTAAGGCTAAACAACTCATGATAAACTATCCCTACGGGAAGCACAGTATGAATCATATGACCACAGAAAAGTTATACACACATTCCAGATAAACACCTAAACTTAGATAGTTTTCCCCTTTCGTTAAATCCCATTATTCTTAACGATATCAGCCATTAAGCTCGGGTGCATGGACATCTCACTGAGCAGAATTCTTCTTGAGGGCCATAAAAGCTTCAGGAGTTCTAGGTGGAAAAGAACATTATCTCCATGGTTTTCACCAGAAATTAGAGCTTCATAACAAGCAAAACATTGTATAATATGAAATATAATCTTCACCAGCATGCTTTTTTTTCCTCTATCATAATTATGGAAGTTGTAAGATATTAGGACTGACTACTTAATAAAGCAACAATGTATAAGTTGCAAAACAATGAAAGCAACACTTCCATGAGCAAAGTTGCCAGTAGAAATCACTTGGTTTAAACCCATTAGAAACTGTCTGCAAACAAATTATTACTTGGGGGGAGAAGCACTATAAGCCCACCCCTCAAAAGCATTTTTCACCATATTCCATTTGATATTTCTGCAGACAAAATAATATCATTTTTCCAAATAACCTAGAGCAACTAATATTTTCAATGTAACTGATCTGAAGTTGCCACCACAAAGATGTAAGTAAGGACATAGTGGTACAAAACTTCTCCGCTTCATACAAGATGAGGCACCCCTTACTTTTAAGAAGATTCCAAATACCCTGAATGCAAAGCCTACCATTATTCAAAGGGAGCAATGAGGCTTCAGGGGAACAGGAAAACCATGTAAGAAACAATGTACTCTCAGCACCTAACTGCGTCCCCAGCTAGCGACTTGGATGCCTTGTTGGCCTCATGAAAAATGTTAGACAATGAGATTTGTCAAAGGTTCACAAAGTTCAAAGAACTCTTCAAATATACCACTAAAAGCCACACAAGAATCAGATCATCAGAGGTTCAAAGCTGAAACAACTCTTCAAAATACCCGCAGAAAAGGCCGAGGGTAGGGAACTTGGGATGGACAAACCTAAAGACACCCGGAAAAAAAAAAAAAAATCCACAAACAATGGGATCGAAATGAATTAAAAGGAAAATATTATCCCAGTAAGAATTGCTTCATCCTAGGGAACATAACAATGACAAAGACCGAGTGTTAACCTTAGTTGCGTCGCAATAATGAAAAGATGTAAAGGACCACCTGTACTGTGGTTGCCATGGAAGCTGCCATCAAACTAGCTTACAATAGACCCGGAAGCTAGGTCTAAGTCATCATCATCATTAGAGCCTTTTTTCAACTATTTGGGGTCGGTTACATGAACCCTGGTCTGCTATTCCTCTCCATCAAAGGTCATACCCTCAATGAGGCCATTAGTCCCTATATCTTTTCTCATTACTTCCAACCATGTCCTTTTAGGCCTACCGCCCTTTTTTTAGCCTTCTACTTGAACCAATTCGGACCTCCTAACAGGTACTGCATTGGGTCTTCACTACACATGGTTAGCCCACTTAAGTCTATTTTCTCTCATCTTATCACTTATTAGAGCCACACGTAAATTCTCCCGAATGTATTCATTTCGAACTTTATCCCTTCTTATCTTGCCACTCATCTATTTCAACATCCTCATCTCAGCTACACTCATCATATGTTTGTTTCTTGACCACCCAGCATTCCGCTCCACAAAGCAAAACTAGTCTCAGAACTATCCTTTAGAATTTCTCCTTCAGCTTCATTTGTAATGCAGCGATCACATAAAACTCTACTTGCACATCTCTATGTCGTCCACCCAGCTCTAATTCTATGCACGACATGTTCCTCAATCTCTCTATTTTCCTGGATTATCAACTCAAGATATCGAAAGTGCGTTATTTTTTGTACTTCTTGGCCATTAATCTTAACTACTTCCATCTCTACGCCTATTATTGTTATTAAACTTGCATTGTATATACACTATCTTAGTCTAGCTAATTTTAAAACCTTTATATTCTAGAGCATCCCTCCAAAATTCAAACTTTGTGTTGACGTCGCTTCAGGTTTCATCGATCAAAATTATGTCATCTACAAACAACATACACCATGTACCTTAATTAAGCAATGAAATTGATCCACAATATGTGCCATGTCCAAGCAGCCAAATCACCAAAATACCCCCTTGGCAAACTGGGATTTAGGACATTAATCAAGCAAGGGCTAAACAAACCACTTTTCAGGCCAAGAATAGGAGTTGATTGAGAAACTACCATAACTGTCTTACCTTTGAACATGCTTCTCACAGCCCACATTTGAAAATGGAAGGGACAACCATTTGATTTCCTTGCCTTCATATCCCCAAGGCCACAGAGGATTGGAGGCACCATACCGTCCCACAAATTCTTGAACAGATCTTAATGCTAGCATTAGGTTCAATGGCAATGAGCAGTTGGTTGGAGAAAGTAGCCCCAACACATCAGTTTACACATTGTGCCTCCCAATATGAATTAGAAGCCTCGAAATGGCTTCCTGCACTTATTATTTTATGAGAAATTTATTAAAATACCCATAAGTGATGAACTATTTAACAATTTACCCTTTTGGAACTATTCCGACTCACGATCGTGTGTTATTTTATGGGTATTTTGAAATTAAGTCAAAAGAAATGGGTAAAGTGTTAATTTGTTAATCTCTTATGGGCAATTTGATAATTGTTCCTTATTTTATTAATGCATGAGACCTTGCTACACCTTAATGGCCCAACCAATAAGGTAGAGGACATCTATGGCCTCCATGGAATTTGTTTTCTTTTAGTTGTAACTCTTTATATTACATATTACATAAAATTGGGATAGACAGCTTATAAGTGTCTGTCAATGAACCAAAATTGTTGTGCCTGTGTATTTGATTCACACAAAACTGAATAAAAACCTTTCCCTAAGGAAGGGAGTCTCGTGATCAAAATATTGGGTCTTAATGAGCCAGCCTCCATGAACTTCCAATTCCATTTAACTAATAATGATCATCTAAATTCTTTCACTTTTCTACTGCCGAAGCTGCCAACCTTATTAATTTGGTATACATTTACATCTCTGGCCCTTTCCACAAAAAATACAATCCAAACTCCAAAGTACGGGCTTATGTGTTTTCTTGCAACAAAACCAGCTGACCTAAGCACCCCTTGAAAACTAACAGACATGGGAAGGCAGGCAAATGCTAATGAGCAGTGAAATGCAATGGACATCATCTTCCACAGTTCTCCCGAGACCAATAGGCTGCAATTGATACTCAAGGAAGCTCCAAATGCACAGGCATACGTCTTTTCCAGGTTTATATTGCAGCCAAGTATATCTTCCATCCAGCTCAAAGGATGACACTGGATGATATTAGCATGAGGACGACAAAAAGTCAACGCACTCTTCCATGAATCTACTAGAAGCTGCCTATCCCACTCATTGTCCGGCGGTGCAAGTGTTACCACTGTGGCAAAGCAGTTCTGATCTTGTTTCATCCCTCATCTAGTTTATCCTTTTTCTTTATTGAATCCCCTTCAAAGGTCTAATAACATTCATGAGTGTTGATGAAGGTACTTGGGAATATTTGCAAAACCTTTTTCTAAATGAAATACTGTTGTGGAACATCTATAGATCAACATTAAAAGTTATCTCAAAATCCTAGGGGAAGCAGAAGTTAAATATTAATCAACAACCTATAATGTTTTTTAAGGACTCCCACATAAATCCTAAGTTATAGCTAATAGCCCACTCATGTTATTATACCCAAAGGTAATATTTTTGCAGGGACCCTCTTGCATCCAGACCCGAAGGTTTCTCTATCAAATCCTATCCAAGTCCAATTGAATATCTAATTGGAACAACTATTATTTGGATCAAAAGGGGTGTCTCATTTCACAATCTTTCATGTGACCATGCTGTGTTAGTGAGAATAGCGCACAAATTGAAAGAAAAATAAGAAGAGGGGGGCGGGGTTTGGAAGACAGAATTTTTTAAGAAGTTGCCAACAACAATAACTGGGTTGATAAAATGAATGAGAAACTGGGAGAGTTATTGGAATAATTGGTTCCATCTCCTCGAGTTAAAAGAAATTTTGTGGGGTCCAATTGTCTGATCAAGGTAAAGCTCATATTAACAGCCCAGTGGAACATAGAAGGCTCCCATTGCCCTTGTTACCGAAAGCTATTCTTATTGCTGTGAGAATGCTCTTCCTTATGATAAAATGTTCAGTGTACTGTCAAGCCCACTAGTATCCAAATCATCCTCTCTCATGCAGCGATAACAAGTAGGAAACTTCAACAGTTGCAGGTTGAACTGCTTCTTACAAGAAAACTTAGAATGTTAGCACATGTTCTGCAAGTTGAGGAAAGCTCCCTCTGGGTCGAAACAAGCACCTAGTCATTGGGACGGAACATCCTCAGGTTGTAATAACCAAAGAAGGCTATAGAAA
Organism: Amborella trichopoda; assembly: GCF_054954075.1. Taxonomy (NCBI): domain Eukaryota; kingdom Viridiplantae; phylum Streptophyta; class Magnoliopsida; order Amborellales; family Amborellaceae; genus Amborella; species Amborella trichopoda. Next base: position 2,092,623 of record NC_142346.1, on the reverse strand, counting down.
AAGTAGCATAAACCACTCCATCTTTATTGGACAATCACTTTGAGGTATCACATTCATCCTAGTATATATTTATGGAATGGACAACTAGTAATGACATAAAGCCATGCAAGTTGCCAAGAGGAATCATTTTAAGTTTTTTCAGAAAGGCTTGTAATGACATCAACAGATGTCTCCTCCAAACTCAAGCAAGCAAGACAACTGCAACTTAGTTTAGAACATTGAACATTATAGAATCCATGGCCTCAGGAATACTCATTCTCACTCTCCTAGTCATTTCCAGTATCACAATACATCAATCTCCAAGGAAACCCCATCTAGATAATCCAATTTTATTTAGAAGGGCCCATTCTTCCCTTCTTTGAGTGACTTGTATTTGTCCACTGGATAGGATGCCTAGATAGTCAGCTTCTCTCTACTTTTACTTTCCCAATAAGTCATGTGGGTCAGCCTTCAACCATTACATTTCTTGGAAACAGTTTCATATCAAGAGCTAATAACAAGCAGAGGCACATCGATTGCCAAACGGAACTAACGATACAAGGCTCTAGTTAAAGAAGAAATTATCTAGCTTAAATATCTTATACATGATGGAACTTCCCATATTACTCTATGAGAATTAGAGATCACCTGAAATTTCCTATAACCAAGCCCATTACTCAAGGACAAAATACAACAACATTTGTTCATGAAAGAGTACAAGCTCAAGAGCTATGTCCTCTACTCCTCTGACACAGGGTTGTGAAAACTTCTTCTTCTTTTTATTATTATTTTTTTTTTAATAATGGGTTGTGAAGACATTTTGAATCAACAAAATCGAGTTAATGTTTAAAAACAAAGAGAGAGAGAACAGATATATACTCCCAAGATTATATGTTTCATATATGCTCACAGAGGCTATCAGCTAGGACAGATCTCATTTTCTAAGAGGCACATCCAAAGTTTAAAGATAGGCTTCATAATATTATTTGTTTTAGCCTAAGTGTATAGTCATAACTCCACCATGGCCAGTCCCAAGCCGGTCATGCCGGTCCCTAGCCCAGATAAACGAGGAGGGTTGAGTTAGGATGATGATGATGGTGGTGATGGTGGTGAAGTGTATGGTCATGTAATACATGGATTCTTGTAGTCTATTTACTTCTGGGTATTTACATTAATTATGACAAAACCCAAGAATGAACGCATGCAATTCTGAAGAGAGATGCATTGGAGGAAGACTTAATCTTGTTCATTGAAATTTTTCTATGAATACAATCAATCTCCCATACCTAACAAACAATTCCAAACGGGATAATAAGAAAATAATGTCTATCAAACAGAGTCCGTGACTCCCATCAAACGGCCGGTTACACTAGTTGCTAATGTTTTAAAAATTTGCAATGCAGTGCCTAGATGGCATGGGGAACCATACATCTACAATCCATTGATCAAATTGACCTTTGAAATTTCAATCACATTTCACAATTGTTAGTAACAATTGGACTTCAGGAAATCTAACTTTTTTGGTAGTAACAAATTGTATAAACAAGAATGGATTTCAGAAAATTTCTCAAAGGCATTGGATGTTTCTATATCAGAAAAGTTCTAAAGACTTCATATTTCAATATCTAACAAATTCACTCTCAAAAGTAGGTTTAGAAATCCTAAACTTCCTTAACCCTCAGGATTTGGCAAAAAAAAGTACGTTTAGAGAGTGTTTGGGAGGTTAGAACACCCTCCAATCCTTTCCCCCCTTAGGAAAAACTGTTTGCCCATGGTGCCACGGCAGTTTCCAACCTTGGGCCATGGAGAACCAACTCAAGAGCCTTGACTGAGGCATCAGGTGCTGGCCTAGGAGGCCCTCCTCGGACTTGATGAGATGCAAAGGGGCCACCCCACCTTGAGATGCCAGACAGAAACAGTCTTCAAATCCATTAGATATATATGCAGGAATTATTCAAGCAGAAAACAAATATAATTCATTCATCAACAAAAGAAAATCAATACTCAGCCAGCCAAAATAATGGAAAATCAATACTTAAATCCAACAAGAAAGAGTCCCCAAAAAGCAGTTAAACCAAAAAGATCCCACACTTCAGCATTGACAAATCCCACAGAAGCGATACATACAAAATCAGAAGGCAACACATCAGAATGCCACACTCATTCATGGCAGAGGAAGCCAACAAGAACCAATTAATATCGACATCGGAGAAAAAATAAAAAACGAAGCATAAAATCCACAAAACACCAATAATCCAAACTCTATCACACCAAAACAATACACCCAGGGAAGAACACTATACGAAACAAGCCTCGGATTAAAAAAAGCAGAGCATCCATTAGGCCTCAACACAGTATTCTCATATACAAAAAGTACATTCCGATCACAACATACGACCAAACGTTAACAAATCTCAGAAAAAATAAAAACTTCCCATCCAAATAAGGGCGCCCCAAATCCTCTAAGAAGAGAGAAAGAGAGAGATTACAAGTGAAATCCCTTTCAATTCCTACGGCAAGAGAGAGAGAGATCAATTACAAGTGAAAACCTGTTTGGGTAGCCTCCATGCTTCATTGGAACTGAAGCACATATCATCGATGCCTTCGCCCCGACACCATCGACACTTCAAACTCTTCAAGCAATCATTCTTTGAGGCCATGGCTTCGCAATGTGATGACTCAGAGAGCATCCTTGAGGGCCAGGAAGAGGCATAATGAGGATCCATTTGATGGTTACTTTCATGGATGGGACTGAGAGAGATGGTGATGAAGACCAAAGAGAAGAAGAGGACAGAGAAAAGGCAGAGATTAAGGACCCTTTTACCCATTGAAACAGAGCACAAATGAAGCTCAAAAATTCTCCTTGGGTGGCCTCTTATACCCATGTATATTGTGTATTTTTTTTTTTTTCTTTTTGTTTTGCCATTTTAAGGAAGCCAAAAGATTGTATACTCCTGCACGAGTACACTGTATCATTTACTCCCTTAGGTTTTGTAATTTTAGGACCCTAAATTTCGGGAATGTCACATTTTTCCTAATTTTAGTAAAAATTCAAATTGCGCTTTCTATGTCAATGAAAAAATATTATCTCAAGATTAAATAACGATCCTTTAATTTTAAAGGAAAAAGTTTATCTAAGGATTCAACCTTATAACGTAGAACTATGGATGCTACCTCAAAAATCCATCGGAAAAGGTAGTTTTAATGTTAAAAAACCCGATCATCTCGACATCAAGATGTATGACCATGAAAAATAAAAAGATTTTAAGTCTCATAAATAGTGCATTTTACAACATATTATCTACACCGTCCATTTTCAAGATTTTCATATGTTTATAGATCTACTTGATTTTAACCGTTTTTAAAATTTAAAATTTTATAATTAGATATAAAAATATATTTTGAGATAATTCTAAGAACATTTTACATCAAATTTATATAACATGATAAATTTTGAAGGTGCACCTTACCTTTACAGCTACGGATGCATCTGTATGTCAACTGCAACCATTTTTAAAAGGTGAGATCAAAGTATTATAGGAAGAGAAATTATCATAAATATAACTTAATTTTTCAAAAATCTCCTCCACACCCTTTTTCTCATTTTGGATAGTTGTTTTTGCCAAAATAGCATTCATGATAGTCATAGTACTATACATACGGTACTTTACTTTAAGTACTGTAATATTAAGGCTAAGCATTATAGTATTTTAAATATTTGGACGAGGGTTGAAGATGAACCTGACTCTGATACCATATGAAAAGTCACCGATTTGAAGAGACGCAGTGTCTATTTATTAATATGAATATACAAACTAGTCTTATATAAACAAATACAGACAAAAATATAAGTAAATCCCTATACTAAAACCAAACTTACTATAAATAAACAATATTGTATCTACCTTTCTCAAATATATATATTACAATATACACCTTTCATATTAACCTGATACATAACATATATTTTCCTTTTACATAACTCACTCAAACCCTTTCCTTCTTTTTTTTTCCACTCCTAGTTAGCCCAGGAGTAGGACCTCATTTAAACTTTTTCCATTATAATTTGGTCCCCTAAAGTCCTATGTTAGATATCAATGTACAATATTACACATATCTTAAGTAACTCAAGGTGCATTTTTCAATTTACACCCATGATTTTCTAGCTCTAAACATAGCAATGAAGAATTAAAATGAATGGTAATGAACCGTCTAGAAACCCATGTTTAAGATGGTCTACTTTTAGGGTTTAATATCCAATTTTCTTTCAAATACATGACTATAATAGTTGACAATAACATTGCATAAGAGATTTCATCTTTATGAGTATCAAGATTATCGAACCTTAAAATCAGGATTTGTGACCTCCCTAGAAAATAAGGGAAGCAACGACAACAACGAGGCCGGTTCAATTTGGTAGGTGCAATATGTTAAGAAATTTACCACGGTAACATCTTGATTTAGGACTTTAAAGTGCCCCTTAACTCATCCCAAGCTTAAGTAAAAGAGGTGGATTGTGTTAGATAGACGGCGAACGTAAAACTTTTTATGAGTCATGAATAATAATAGTAGACTTTGAATTATAAAGTACATTGCTCAATCTTTTGAGGTCAAAAGACAATTGACTGCAGCAAAGTATTTCAAATATTTGTCAACAAACGCATATGATATTAACTATTTATTATTTATTTATATATTTTGATTTGATTTCAAACTACCCATGAAAATATGCATGATTTTGACTGGAACAGTAGAGAAAGGGGAAAATGTTAAATAGTTGAAAAATGAGGTTATTTTGATAAATTTCCCTAGGATAGAATCCCATTGTAACATAATTAAAAAAGAATGGATTTTGGTGTGTCATCAGACACTTTTATTCAAATGCAATTTCCTTCTAAAATCTACTATAAAGATGGACTTTGGATCCAAAGTTTTATAGGTTGATAATCTCGACACCACAAACATGAATCCGAAAATAAAAAAGGATGTTGAATTTTTTTAAAAAAAAGTTTTATTTTAAATATGGTCTTTAACATTCTAAACTTTGTTTTTTACCCCATTATCTGCATTACTTTTTGAGGTGCAAAATTATGGATATAGATAATAAATGCATTGAAAATGACTTAGGATATGTTAAAAATCATAAATCCATCTCAAAGTAAGAACTTTTGGGAGGGAGACCCATTTGAATAGGTGGATCAGGCGATGTGCAATAAACTTTTCCAATTAAAGGAAACTAATGTTTATTTTAAGTTGAGGTATGTGAGCATCCAAACAGTGCATATGGCAATACAAACCACCATCTGCTCTCTTCTTCTATTCTATATGGTGGGAAGAACTGGTTTTTCACTTTATTACATTATGGATGGGGTTTTAATGTGTAAGCCGATGCACTTATTCAAATGCAGCTTCCTTTCATACTAGGGAGGATTTGATCTAAAATTTCAAAGGCTGATAATCTTGACCACCAAGGTCACGAAACTAGACAAAAAAAAGCAAAAAACAGTTTTAAATTTAAATGAATAGATTATTCTAAACTTCGTATTTGAACCATTTTAGTTATTCGCCTAACATCAACGATGCATTATTTTTTAGCATCAAACTCAAAAATCTAAAGTGGAAACATATATAGAGTGACTTAGGATGTGTTTCAGATCCTAAATACATCATAGATTCTTTTAATGGAACTATATTCGAAGGTGCATCAGATAACGCGCAATAGACATTTCCATGATCGTCAGATGATGTATATTCATACATGAAGTTCCGATTTTTTTTTTTTTCTTGAATGACAATGTTGGCTCCCCAACTTCCTACCTAATCTTTTATCAAAATTTGGTGTTGGAGTTCCAACCGAAAGAGTTGGCTAAGAAAAGAAAAAAAATGGAGTTCCAAACCTCTGATCATGGGCATTTTGAGGAAAATTATAGAAAATGATAAAAAAAAAAAAAAAAGAAAAGAAAAAAAAAAAAGGATACAAGCATAAAATTTTAAAATAGATCCCAAAATTTTAGATTGAAAAAGTAAACTTAAGTCATCATATTTCAAAAAAATTATTGAAAAATTGACATTCATGTCAGACTAATTACTATTATTATAAAAAGAGCATGGTTTGCATAAGGTGTCAATCTTAAACAAAATAAGGCGCACCACTAGACTTTATCAAAAAATATAAGTTTGGTATCAAAATTTTTTAGGATGATTAGAAAATCTATTTTCACTTTTAATTATGGAATTTAAAATTTCAAAAAAAGTGCAGATCAAGCGTATCAATAAACATTATATCAATAAAATCTTGGAAATGAATAATCTAAATAATATATCACAATATGCACTATTTGTAGGATTTGAAATCTATATTTGTCCACATTCATGCATCTCGAGGTCGAGATGATCTATTAGACGATTTTTCAAAGTCAACACAACATTTTTTTTTTTGGGCTTTTAAAGCACACCTTACTTCTATAGTATTAGGTTGACCACTTAAATGGACCTTTTCTTTATAAAAATGCCCTTCAATTGTTATGTTTATATTCATAACCTTTTTCCACTTCTTTTTTTTTTTTTTTTTCCGAATTTCTCTGTTCCAGATCTTCAAGGTTCTTAAGTGACATCAAACTGAAGTCAGGGAAAATATTTTTGTTAGGAGTTTGAATATGAGACTTCGGATGTTCAAAACCTAAAAGACAACTTTTAATGAACTCAAGAGTTCATGGACGAAACCTAAAAGAATCTCCTAGACTTTTTTTCATTGAAGTTGTTTTTGGCTCCCAAATTTTCACCAATTTATCGTCCATATTATTATTACCAACATTCTTGCACAAAATAAATTTCTGAAAATAACAACTTCGAGGGAAGTAAAAATTTCCCTATGTTATCCGCATAGGTCATAAAATGTGGCAACACTTTCTCTAAGCCTAGGCCAACGATCCTTTGGCCTCAGTATGGACCTATGGGATCAAGCCCCAGCTACTCTTTCTCGACCTATAGTCTGCTTCATTCTTTTTTTTTTTTTTTTGGGTAATTCAGTAGAGAAGATAAGCCTCTACTCATTTTTTCAATTAGATTAGAAATTAGCTTTTCGAAAGTATTAGTAAGGTGGTATTATTAGTGGGAATGAAAACCATAACATAGTGACTAGGGTGTCGGGTGCTACCACCATAACTCCTAGCCCCTTTCGTGACAGGACTTCAAATCTTTGAAAATCTTAAAGGGTACATTTGGTATGTGTGTAAATATTTATTGAAAAATATTTATATATGTAAGTTGTGTTTCACACATTTGGTTTATTCCAAATGCATATGCAAACATTTTATCATTTTACAATAAAAAGACCAATAGGGGGCCTGCAATATCCTCCCAAGGTCTTCCAAGCCGTTATATGGGAAAAGAAAGAAGCATATGCCAATGGCCATTTTTCTCAAAATGCTTGCCTTGGGCAGTTAACTCTTTATGCAATGTTTTTTAAATGTGCTACCAAACATAGTAAAAAGAATGTATATACAAATATTTACACAGGTAAAGTTGTTGTTGCATATATAAACATTTACACGTGAACCAAATTAAGCGTTTTTTAAAAATGGTGTGGTTTGTATAGAGCCGGGGTTATAAACAATCAAACTAAAACGCACTTTCAAATAATGTCGAGAAATATAGTTTTAATATTAGAAATCTTTTTGACAATTTTAAAATATATTTTTATATTTAATTATAAAATTTAAAATTTAAAAAATAGTGTATATCGAGCATCTCAAAAAGTTATCGATTGATACTCAAACTTTTTTTTTAATGGAAAATCTACATAAACTTTTCCCCTAAAAAAATCGAGGAGGCACATTGAATCTGATCCGCAAGCTACGAATATTGCCGCGTTGAGCTTCTGGAGCGTCCTTTGAGGGGAAGGAAAATCGAGAGGGCATGACCGTAAAACGAAATATTTTCATGGCGACTGTATTTCTTTTGAGAGAGAAATGGCCGAGCTCGTTCTAGAGAGAGAAACACCCCGCCATGTCTGCTGCATAGGAGACATCCATGGCTACTACCAGAAGCTTCAAAACCTCTGGAAAAACCTCGAAACCCATTTGGGTTTTCCCGCTTTCGAACGGTCTCTCATCATCTTCTTGGGTGATTACTGTGACAGAGGCCCTGAAACCTCCAAGGTCTTAGACTTCCTTCTCTCTCTACCTTCTCTCTATCCAAACCAGACCCATGTATACCTTTGTGGGAACCATGACCTGTCTTTTGCTGCCTTTATTGGGGTGCTTCCCAGGCCTCCCAATGGCCATGGATTTGAGCTCACATGGTCTGAGTATTTGCCATATGAAGAGAGAGAAGGCTGGTATAAAGGCCCTGGATATGAGAGCATGCATGTTCAAGGGAGAAGGTGGGGTGGGGTGATTAAGGAGATGTTCAATTTGAAGAAGGGGACTGAGTACAAAGGATCAATTTATGATGCAGGCCCAACTTTTGAGTCCTATGGTGTTCCTCATGGCCACCATGGTTAGTTCCCATCACCTTCTTTTTTTGTCTGTTTTCCTGAATTTGCTGATTATTAGTGTTGACTGTTATTGTTTGGTTATTTCGCATTTTCTTTTGTCTTGTTTATTGTTGCAATTTTTTTGGTTTTTTATTTGGGCTGAGTTATGAAATGGCTTGGAATTTCTTTTTATGCAGTAGAAAAATAAAGAAATTTCCATTAAAAAAATGTCCATTTTTGAGGGGCAGGGCTGAATTACGTGATAGATTTTGGTGTTTATAGAATAATAATGGGTTTCTATTTGGGTTGGATAATGGAGTGGATTTGGGTTTCAAAAGCTTGCAAGGGAAAGCCTTTCCCAATGGCTTCCCCATCTCATTCAACTGAACGGAAAACCTCCACTTCCTGTTGACCCAAAGAAAATCTTCATCTCCTCTCTCTCACACTCGATCAAACCATATGTGATTGCTTAGGGAGGCTTCTGGCCTTTGTCGAAAATGTCAAAAAAAGGTGTCATGCTAGTCCCTCCGGCACATTGGTGTGCTGTTCTTGTGGCGTAGAGCAAGATGGTACCAATTATCTGTCACCTTTCGAGGTTGTCGGGGACATCAGAGAAGTTTTGGGCCATCAGTGAATCCCCTTATTTTAGCATTGTAATTGATGGTCGTTGAATCCACATCAAGAGAGAATAGAAATACAAAGATCAAAAGAAGACTCATGCAAAAAAGATTCTCGATGCAATGACATCTGTGCTTGGACTCTCAGAAACAAGACCTTGTGATGTGAAATGGATGATTGAAAGAGTTACGGAATGGAAAGGGGGTATCAGAAGATGGTTTCTTGTTCTTATTGACTCATGCTTATGTGGTAACACTAAAAAAAGTGACCTTTTACCATGGCTTAATTTGCAGCTGCTGCAAATTGTCATGTTGATGAGCTGCGGAGCATGTACGTTGAAATTAACAAATGTTTTGATGTGCAATTGCGGGCAGGGACATTATTTTGTAATTTGATCATGCCATCCAGACGTCAAATTGTTTTCTGATATTTCCTGGGGGGAAAAGGACAAAATGACAAAGCTTGGGCATCTTCTTCTGCAGTATTCTTTTAATTGGTACTTTACAACTGGAACCAACCTGTGTTACATGGACTCCAACTCGTGCGTTGGTGTTCAGTACATATTGCAGTGTCTAGTACGGGAGGCTAAAAATGCAGTATTGCTCCACACTTCCATGCAGTGCATTATTCCTTAAGATTTATTATATATTTAATTCATCAAATCATGTACATTAGTTGGCATGTCTAATGTACTAGTGCACCCTGGACGATCTTGGAAAAAGCAAGAGGTCTCAAGTTCGAAGCCAACATGTGGCACTTTTTTACCAGTACACTACTTTTTGTTCTTTGCATATATAAATTTCCGTTTAATGCTAACAATGGTAGGTGGCCTACATGATTTAGTGCATGTCGCACAGTGCTAAGACTTCTTTGTTCGAAACTTGCAGGGGCATTTCTTTTATGGCACTATCAATGAAGTGGGTAGTAACCTACATATGACAAAAGTTTCCTATATGTGTTAATAAGTGATACGCAGCTTACAAGGTAGAAGCAAACCTCATTATGCATTATATCGTAGGGCTGAGTTGCGTGGGGCTAATCGAAAGTTATTTAGCCAAAAAATAATGGGTACCATGTGTCCTTAAGATAACACCTCTTTATGAAGGGCCTACATATTGTAAAGCTCATAAATGAATTGACACGTATAGACACTGTGGTGGGGGTATGTCTGCAAGTGTTGACACGTGTAGACACACGACGCAATAGCGATATTAGAGTGTCTATGTAACATTGATGCCAATGCCTTCCCACGTTTGCAGCTATGTTGGTGTTTGTTGTGAATGTTTAAAAGGTTGAAGTGGTATCTGCTGAGATATCTGTGGTGCTCTGTGGAAAGAGTAGTGTGTTGCTCATACACTGCTTTGAGGAAGGGATATTACACCTGATAATTGACTGCAAAATGCACCAATTCTTCTTCGGTGTATGGAGAAGTCAAAATGAAAAGCATTAGTTGGGAAAGGTACATCCCTCTACATTCAGACTTAGAGAGCCTTGGATCGCATACTGCTGTTGTTGAGTCAGTTTGTTCGACAGCCCAGAGATGCTACAAGAGCGCACAACTGCAAGACATGATTATTCTCTCAGTAAACATCCTATAGGAGAAGCTGTTAAGTTTCCAAATGTAGCAACTGCTAGTAATCATGAGAATAATGAATTGCAATATTTTGGCAATGATGATAGTATGAAACTCTAACTATGAGAATAATGTTTCCATAGGACTTATATCGATTTCTTAAATAGAATTGTATCAGTAAAACCTCAAATCCAAAATATTGAGAAAAGTAAAGAAGAAAAAGACTAATGCTATCCAATTGTCTTTATAATGTAGATTTGATGGAATGCTGGTACATCCAAGGATTAGAATGAAAGGCTTCCCAGACAGAACGCATTAATAAAAAAATACTGTTTTTTTCTAGATTCATGATTGCTGTGGTCTAGATGATAGGCCTGCAAGTTTTGGATCCAAATTCCATCTCAATATGAATCTTGAGATGGTGAACTCACCATAACAGGTGCGTCCCCAGGCACACCTAAACCGTACTTCAATGGGAAATTGTTTATTATGAGGCTTTACCCAAGCTGTACTCTTGTTATATGTTTTTGCAATAGACTCTATAATAGTAATGTTAGTGCCATTAAATTCATTTCCCCTACTAAGAATCTCTTAAATTGGTCTTTTTATGTATTTCTGTCCAGGACCTGCCTCCTTATCCTTCTCCTATTCTTTCCATTCCAAGCAGTCATGTTATTGATTATCCATTTAGAAAGGACATAGTTGCTATAGTTGGCAAATAGGTCTGACTTTATTGGGATATTCTTTAATTGGAAATACTGGAACCAAGCCCAATAATAAAATGATCATTGTTCAGAATGAAATATTATTGATGGGTTATACTCCTAAAATCCTCTAAAAGAGTAATTGGGAACAATGTTTTAAAAATTGCCGATCTGGATTGAAATCGCCCCATCCGGATTGGGAGTTGTCATTGCCGATCCAATTCCTATCATATATCGGGTACCGGCCGTGTGCCCCCAGTTTCGATTAGTTTGGGCCGGTCCGTGCCAGTTCTCTAACAGAACCTGGCGGTTCTAATGTCAAATAACTGGTTTACTGTATTTTTTTTAATATATTTTGACTTTTTTATTTTTTGTCGCTAATTTTGTTAAACTTTTTAGCACAGTGAACTGGACCACTCAACCGGTTCCCATTTTTCTTTTATTTTTCAAACACTTGTTTTCTATTGTATATTTGAATTGTCCAAATCTTTTAATAATTGTAGAGTGGTAGAAGGCCCACTCCATTATTTAAAGGGAAAATTTATCCGTACTCCTTATTTTTGGCACCTATTTATCAGGAGACCCAAGGATTTAGAATATTTCTGGCAGCATAAGGTCTCTATCTTTTCTATCCTCCAAACCCTTGAACCCCTTTCACCATGTACTATTGACCCAAACAAATGGGGAATTGACATCCTTTTACCGAACCATTTTCTTCTCCGTTAACCTCTCAGTTCCTCTATCTCAAAACACCGTCTCTCTCTCTTTCTTCATCAAATGAAACCGTTGTCTTTGCCGGAACCTGCTAAATTTAGTGCTGTTATTTTACCCAAGTCGCAGCTTTTTGTAGTTTTCCGATCACCCCATTGCCGGAATTTGGTTGAAGTTGCTTTTGCGTGGCTTGTATTTGGCTATATTTTAGCAAACTTGCCGCTTTTGTTCAATTTTCCAGCCAACCCACTACTGGTATCACTTCAAATTACCTCGTTTGGCCACTGGTTCTCTGTCATAAATAAGTACTTTTGCTATTTTCCAGTCACCCCAATACGAGTTTCTTTCTCTCTCTAGATTCTCTATATTTATATATGTATTTCATCCAAACCATTATTTTTAGTTTTTTCCTCACACCCCATTAGAAGAGTCTCTCTCTCGTTCTCTGTATTTCTCTCTCCAACCATAAATTGTTACTCTTTTTTACTCACCCCATTACACACTCTCTCTTTATAGGTTCTCACTATCTATCTAGTTTCTCTATATTTCACTATAAATCACCACTTTTTGGTATTTTTGGGTCACCCCATTGCCGGTTTCTTTCTCCCTCTAGAGTTCTGACCCCCCTTCTCAAACCACTTGATCATCCAAACTTGATTTTATGGAAATTTCAGGCTTCTCTGGTTCATAGTCCATAGCTTTTTCTACTAAAACCAACTCCTCCATTGTTTAACCAATCGACCTTTTCTCCCCTTGCCGGAATCTGGCTCCAGAAATCTCCTGGTTCAAAATTCCGGCCAATTTTCCAGCAATGGGGACCCCCCTTTTTGTTTCTATAGTCTCAAGGACCATAGTTTTCCCTAATGAGCCCGTAGATTTCAGGAGAATCAAGCTCACAGTCTCCGACCTACCCATGCTCTCTCTCCACTATACCCAAAGGGCCTGCTCTTTTCTTGGCCAAAAGCGTCAGAATCCAATGACTTCTTGGCCGGACTCTAGCAGAGCCTCTTCAAGGAACTCACCCACTTGCCAATGCTTGTTTGTCGCATGACCACCAACCCAAATGATCCAGTTTTTATGGTCTGCAATGACAAAGGTGCAGAGCTCACCCTCTTTTGAGATAGAGAAAGACAGTGTTTTGAGAGAGAGTGCTCTGCAATGACGTAGGCGCAGAGCTCACCCTCTTTTGAGAGAGACAAAGATGGTGTTTTGAGAGAGAGAGAGAGAGAGAGAGAGAGAGAGAGAGAGAGGGGTTAACAAAGAAGAAATGTTAAAAGGATGTCATTTCACCATTTGTTTGGGTATTTAGTACATGGTCAAAGGGGTCTAGGGAGGAGTTGGAGGATAGAAAAGATAGAGACTTTATGCCTTCAGAAATAATTTGAATCCTTGAGTCTCTTGAGAAATGGGTGTCAAAAATGGGGGATACGTAGAAATTTTCCCTTATTTACAACTCCAAAACACTTGTGTCCACTAGCTCCACACTTGTCAAGGTGTAACGCCACTCATCTCATAGGTGTTGGCTTGAGGGCCTTGCTAAAAGGGGTGAGTGGGATTGAACTTTCAGTGACTATTACTTCCTCCAAGTCCTGATGTGGGACAATTCTTTTCTTTCCACTCTCTTGCTTTTTCTTCTCAACGCCAATAAGTTTTTATGGTAAGATTAACCTACCACACAACCTACCCGACTAAATCTCTCTCTCTCTCTCTCTCTCTCTCTCTCTCTCCCCCCCCCTATAAACAACCTGCCCCACTAAATCTCTCTCTACGTCCCTATCTCTCTCTCTACTAACAACTTATTCCACTAAATTTGTTCTATATAGCTTCTTTCAAAAACCAAAACTCCTAAGTTCATACAAAAATGGAAAAAAATAATTGAGTTACAAAGATTCATTTCATTGTCATGTGTTGCATTTTAAATTTCATTTTGATTATAAAGTGAATTTAACAGACAACAAACACTTAGACATGAGACAGATTCTTGGTGTTTACATATTTTTGACACAACAATGAAAAACCATAATGCAATTACCACTATTGTTTTTTGTAAACTTGAAAAATTAGATTTTTGAGAAATTATAATGATTTTTTTGATATTTTTTTGAGGTTGAGACTGACCGATCCGACTAATTCTCCAACCCAGATCGCTGATCCACCGATCCGACACAGTTTTTGGGGTGACCGATTGGGTCACTGATCCTTTTTTTTAGACCGTGATTGGGAGTATTAAAAGTCCACATATTCTGGTGAAACTGTTGGCTCATAAAGTCCAACTGAAGTCTGGGGTTCTTTATTGACAGTCCAATTCAATATAAAGATATGGCCAAATGTACTTATTTAGCCTCTTGACTGTGGTCCCTGTTATAGTATGATATTGTCTTGAAACTGTTATGGAAAGTGATCCTCTTAATCATTTTATTCTGTAGAGTATATAATGAAGGAGATTTCTACTTTTTATAAGCACAAGTGAGAACTCCTTTATGGTACAAACTACTTAATTGTAGTGTAAATTGAATGCTCTTCAACAGTGTACATGTGTTTTCACTAGTACTCCATGTGATTCTATTCTATCCAGGTAATGTTGGAAAATTGGATCTCTGGGGCTACTCAAGATTTGAAAATTGCTATCAAATGTCCTATTTGTAATGATTTCTTGCTATCATTGGAGAATTTCAAGGTGTTGTGGATGAAGCTCTAGGATGATGATAGAAGCCTGAGAGCAAAGTTTCTGTGTTGATTATTATGCAAACTTGTGCTTGCTGTATTTTTCATTTACTATTCTAATGGCATGGACAGAGAGCCTTGTACTCTAGTATTCCATCTCACCAAATGCATTTGTTCTTTAATTCATTACAGATTTGGTCAAAGCAGTTCCTGAGGCTCACAAGAAATTCCTCGCAGATCTAGTTTGGGTGCATGAAGAGGTATCCCAAATGACTATGTATCTACACTGTTGGAATAACTTATTTTGGAAGTTTTTCTTCTATGCATGTTTTTTCTACTGGTTGTGCTTTTCCATCTTGCATGGTAGTTTAAAAGAGATGAACCAAACTTACCATCTGACCATGCTTTTTTTTTCCCTTTAACGATCAAAATAAAGAAATTGTGGGTTTGCCTGTGATGGTGGCTTCAGGAAAATGCTTGTATTGATAGTTCAGATGGAAGTAGCCATGGACTGATAGCTGTACATGCGGGCTTGGAGAAAGGAAGGGAAGTTGGGGATCAGCTTAAATTATTGAGATCAAGGGACACTAGCCTGCCAAAAGTGGAACATCTCAGTGGAAGGAAAAATGTTTGGGACTTACCCGAGGTATCTACTCTGTCCTCTGTGTGGGTGAGTGTATACGTGTGCGTACTTGTGTGTGTGTGTGTGAGAGAGAGAGAGAGTGTTCACTTGCCTTTTCCTGTGAAAGTCCCAAGTTGATTGCTGTAATCAGCTCTTGATTACATGCTTGTAGTCCTGGTTGTTGGATAGTTTTGATATCCTTTTCATAGTATTTCTTCTTGAAATACATGTTTTTTTGGCTTCTCGTTCCAAACTGTGGCTTTTAGGATTTTAAAATTTCATTGAGGAAGGAAAGAACCAATCAGCGTTCAAGACTCGGCCGAATCCACTCGACTTGGCCGAGTTATATGGCACTACTCTGGGTATATTAAAAAATAGAAAAAAAATCCTAAAAATGTAAAAAAAATGTGGGATTGATGTATAAAATTTTTGTGTATAATTATTAGGATGTTATTGGGAAAGATTGGTGAGTGTTTTTTTCTACATGCTCTATTTTTATATTTTTCTTTTTTTGGATTTTTCTATAATGTCCCCAACTATAAATTATTTTTTTTTTCAAATCCATGATTTATATTATTTTTTAAGCTAATTTGGACTTTTTTAGTTGTTGATTTTATTTGACCTTTACCATTTGTATTTTATTTTTAATATTTGACCTTTACTAGTGTAAGAGCGTGGGTTCCAGTCTTGAGAGCAGCCACTTTGTGCATAAAAAGTCAAAGGTTAGGACTGTCTGTAGCTCCCCTCCCGGTACCCTGTGTAGGCAGGACCAGCACCGCGTTACAGCTTTTTTTTTATTTTTTTCTTTCTTTTTCCTTTTGGGGAATTTATCAAATTACTGTGATAGATATACAATTTAATGCCTTACCCTTTTGGTTTAATCTCAAATTACCCATTAGAAAACACATGATGGTGATTTGGAATAGTTGCAAAACGGTAGAAGTTTAAATAGTTTATCTCTTTTGGGTATTTTGATAGATTTCCCTTTTCATTTGTCAAGGGCTTTGTCCCTCTACAGAACTTGGGTAACTCGCCTCAAGCCAAGGACTTGGCTTGAGGCAAGTCTCGGGACCTTGGAACCAATATATATGCCAAACTTCAGCTAAATTTGGCCTACACAGGGTCTGAAAACGATATAAAAGCTTAGAAAGCGAAATCATGATTTTGGGCTAAAACATGTTTCTAGACTCAATGTCAAATTGCTCCAACATCTTAAAGATTATGCCATATTCTTTGCTTTCCCTAATTGGCTATTTTTCGGTGGTTTGATAAAAAAGTAAATGAGGTAGCTTAATACTGCTATTTGTGAATTATCTTCTATGGTTAGTAAATTTTTTATGAAATTGAATATCTTTTGCGCATTTGCAGGAATTATTGGAGAAAAAAACATTTCTAGTGAGCGGCCACCATGGGACTCTTCACATTGACGGCCTTAGGCTTATAATTGATGAGAGCGGAGGGCTTGAGAATTTACCCTTGGCTGCAGTCGTTCTCCCTTCCATGAAAGTTGTGAGAGACACTGATGTTTTAGTGAATTAATCTCAGTACTCCTTGGTATCTATTTTTTCTTTTCAAATATCTCCATTACATTAGACAGATGCTATTGAAAAGATGAGCAGGTGGATCTAATTTCAATATCCTCGTATATGATTGATCCTGTCACACACGATCGATCCTATCAGATGTCTTAATCACCATGCTCAATGATATTGGCATTACATATTAAATATTACATGTTATTTATCATGCTTATATTTCACATGTATGCTTCTAGATCACTCTCATGAGGGCTGTTCTTAAAGACTTCAAATATCATGAGGAAATTTCTCTTTTAATATAAAAAACAATGCTGCTGCATAACCGCATAGTCAACATATATAAACCAGAAACTTCAAGTTGGGGGGCTGGTGGGCTCTTGGGCCGACCACACTATTAGGCTTGTGGGCTGGGCTCAGGCTGCAATCTGTGCAACTATTGTGGGATTGGGTGTACCTTGTCCTGGCGCGTTGGTTGCTGTAAGCTTGCCATTTGTACTGGGCGAGCCCATGGGTTCAGAGCTGGGCCTGGTTCCGAGCTGTATTTAGGCAGCATTATTAGACTTGTGAGCAGCGCTCCACTATCCGGACAAACATTTTAAGCATGAGATTGCCCCGCCTTGGCCAGCCCTTGCACAGTCAAGAGGAGATCGAGAGAAGGTATGCCGCAACATCAATCCCTGTAGAAGGCACAAACTTCAGCTTCATTTTCTGTGCAATTTCCATGAGGACCTGAGTAGCCATTCTCTCCCTGGTATTTATTCATCGGACTATTACGAAAAAAAATCACGGTTGATCGGTAATCACCTAATCTGGACCGGGATTGGGCCTTGAGGAAGTAGCAGCAATTCGATTGTTATATATTATATAATAGCGAAATTTATATCCTATGTGAGGGCTAGCGTTTCCTGGGATTTGTACACTGTATTTTTTGAAGGGGAAAGCCTCTTGGAGAGAAAACCCCAAGATAGAGAACACCTAAGAGAGAGCGTCTTAGAGAGATAAAGTGTTGGTTTTAAGCTTCGTAAGCCTAAAAGAGAAGGGAAGAGAAGCCTCTTAGAGACCGTGAAAGCCCAAGGTAAGGAAAACCTAAAGAGAAAAAGCCTATAGAGAGTGAGAGGTTCGTATCCCAAAAGAGACAGATTTCTCTTGGAAGAAAGTGGTTTGATCCACCAAATACTTGTAATCTTTTTCATCACAGTGAATTGCTTGTCATTTCCCTAGATGTAACTTGAAAAAGGTGAACACGTAAATCTCATATCCAATGCTTTTATTTAGTTTTTTTGCTTAGTAGTATGTTTTCCCACTCCCACACAAAAATGAAGTTGTTTGGTGTTTTACCCTATAAGAGTAAGGATTTTCATTGCACGTATCTTTGCAAGAGGGCTGGAATGGTTGAGTTCGACATTTTAGATCTTAAAAGTCTAAAGTTATACCTAATAGTTCGATTTTGAATCTTGAAAGTCTGAAGTTTTTTTTTTTATCATAAACCAAAGTTGGGCATTGGAAGTCTGAACTCTGAAGTCACCCAAAACACGATTCGAACAACTTCGAATTTTGTCCGAAGTTGAACTTGTGACTTAGAAAATATAGTTGAAGGTTTTGTTTTTTCATATTTTGCCTCCGTTTATTCATTGCTTAGTCTCTACAAAAGAGATATTCTCTCTAAACTCACATTCAAGATGTCCCTATAGCACTCTCTCCTCTTTCTCACTCTCATTTCCTCTTTACTACCCATCAATATTTCTTGCGTATAAACATGAGTTGGAGAAACTGTATAACCTTGGTTTTAGCAAAAATTATGAAAGGATGCCCAAAAATTTACCGCTTTGATCAAGTTCGTTAGATTACTAAATTTGATACTGGCAGAAACGAAGGCCTGTTTTGATTGGATATTCCTTCTCTTTTGCATGATTTAGCCCAAATAAAGAAGTAAAAAAGTACTGAAGGAATGGAGGGAAATATTAGAAAACAGAGGCTTCAAATATATGGGATTCAGTATAAAGAAACCATTTATCTTTGGACACGGTTAGCACGCGGTCAAGACCGCACCTGTAGAAATACGGGCTTGGCAATAAATATGTTTTTTAAATATATTTTGATCCCAACTTTTAGAGAATATATAATCTTTAACGAATATGAAATTTGTTTTTTTTTTAAAACCATAAATAATACTTCTATTAAGAAAACATTTGGACTTTTAGTTACAATTGTTTTTAGATGGATAACTTATTTGCATCTATCTTTAAGATGGATGCTTTATACCTCTGGACCGCATATTGTAGAAATACGGTCCAGCCTGTACGAAACAATTGTTCTTTAACTTTTGTGCATGAGGTCACAGTCATTCTCACTATTAGATGTTAAATTGGATGGATTGGGGTGAGTCACAAAGTCTGAGAATTTTTTTTTGAAATTGTGCATATTCAATGACATTTTTACAACTACCTATTATGAAATGGACATGGTTTCTATGAGTCTATGTAGAATGAGTCACCTCTTAAAAATCTATTTTTGAGATGGATTTTTTGACTTAATTTTTAAGGACATGTAATATCTAACATGGAGATCATGAATATGAAAAATAAATAGAGTTTGAAAATTACAAATAATAATTCTATTAAGAAAAACATTTGGACCATTTGGCCAGTAATAATTCTATTAAGAAAAACATATAATAATTCTATTAAGAAAAACAGGCAAAAAAATATAGGTGGAAGAGGGTTCGGAAGGTCTGATTGCCTGAACCACCTCCGGATTAGAGTGTGATCTCAAGGGTTCAAAAGTTTTAGTTTAAGAGTTGGGCAAGGTTCGAGCTTGGTCTAGGTTTGATTTGACAAAATTTTCGTATGAAAATGTAAGATTTCACTCTCTGGAATCAAGGTCAAGTGCCTTATTTATAAGCACAACAGTCTTAGGATCACCATTGGATTGTTTTTGGTACAATATAGGCCCTTCAAATTCAGTCGCTATTTAGACTTGCTTTGGCACCACTAGCTATGGCGCTAGACTCGCATTAATTGGCATTAATTGCTGTCAATAGAATATAATGCTCCGGAATCATGTGATCTGGCCCGAGTACAACTTTGTGGGTAGAGTGTTAGAGGCCCAGCGCCATGGGCATTGGTGTTGGTGCCAGTTGGAGCCGCTTACAACTAAATAGGCCATGTGTCGTCTTTTGAGTGTTCTTTTGTACAATCAATGGACTGATTAGAATCTGTTACATTTTCGACTTCCTTTGGCACCCTTTCGAGGTTTGGGCTTTCTCGTATGATTGGCAATTGATTTGATGTCTCTTCGATGAATCCGAGGGTGGCATACCAACATGTACTGACATATGACATATAAGTACCCACCAACATGTGTCAGTCCGTATTGACACGCGATACAGGGTTGTACGTCCAGGTTGTTTCCATGTTTGACTGTCAGTAACCTAGTACAGGTCTGAGGGGCATGGCGTCGGGCCCTTCTCTCTCCATTCGTGTCTCTTTTGTGCCCATTTTCTCGTGGCGCCATTGGGAATTGCGCCGGTGCCACTGGCAGTGGCGCTAGAACCCTTCACTTTCGGCATGCCTTCAACTTGGTACTGGGTTTTGATTTTCCATGTCTTGCTTTCCAGGGGAATTCTTCAGAGTTGTAAGCTCTGTCAATTGATTTGGGGCTCATGGGGGCTAGTTTACGGATGGGTCAAGATGAATGAGAGTAATTCAAGTACCGGGGTAGTTTGCCTGGGGTACTTTCGTTTGTCATAATTTTCTTGATTGGGATCGGGGTGTTTACACTAATGCATACAAAGCAATATGTGCCAGCAAACCCTAAAATTCAAACATAACCCCTAACCCCAGCTGTCTGAATGTTTAGCTGTGGGTGAATCACTCTCTCTCAGCATTGGAGCTTTTGATCTAATGAATAAGGAGACCTTTCATTGGGTTAGTCTTCGTCTATATCTACAATTTTTTGCTAAATATAATTTTTAGGGATGATGTTTTTCCTATAATATGTTGGTAACTCTTTTTTAAATACATTTGTTTTTGGAATATATTGCGAATATGTTGGTGAAATTTTTAATAGAACTGTCGTGAATTTCGTGCGGAATCATGATTATTGATTTAATCCCACTTTTTGGTAAGCTTGTCTCAAAACCTAAATTCAAACATTTTAAATCAATGTAGAGAAGGAGGAAAAATGAGAACATTAAACAAGGAAGCAGTTTTTTTAGGAATTTCTTTTGAGAAAAAAGATAAAATACGCGTCAATATCATTTCTATAAATGTGATTTTTAAAGACCTTTTTGATAAAATCGGAGTTTTTATTGAATTTTAAAAAATTGGAGAGTTTTTAAAAACTTGGGTTTTGATTGGAGACTTGCTAACTATTATTGAGCTTAAGGTTATGTTTTTGTATACACACCCCTAAGTTACCTGAACCATTAGGGGTGATACTAGTATATTAAACCCTACTGCACTGCACCATAGCCTGTGGTTCATAATCTCCAAGAATCTTTGGGAATTTGAAAACCTTCCCAAGCTATCCTAATTTATCCATATTTACTCTAATTTGTCCTAATCTATCCAAACTTATTCATCAATCCAAATCTGTTCAATTCTATCTGAACTCTATACAAACAGCAAAAACAGTAGAAAATGGCCAATCGAAAGCCCAAAAAATATCAAAATCAAATCAAACTTGTACCAGACTGGACCACCCAAACTGCGGCATCATCGATGTGGACCAGCAAGGCATATCGTATCGTTGCTCCCAATGACCTCCAGAAAGTTCTAGAAATCCAACAGTCTGGTGTGGTACTTTTGTCTATATATAGACTTATTCCAGTGCAGTTCGGGTATACTTCATAGACAAATTTAAGAGATCCTATTAGCCTTAGTTCTCTAATCTTTGGCCTTCAAATTCTAGGACACCTAGAAGTTCTAGAGACCCTAGGACTCCTATTTCAAATAGAATTAGGGACTAATGAAGCCTAAAATACCCAAGAAACCAAATGTTATTCATTCATTCAATCAATCCCTTAGGTTAGAGACACCTAGAAACCCTAGAATTAGATCTTCCCTAACTTTTGGCCTTCTAAACCCTATTAACCCTAATCCATTGAACCTTCAGCTTCCAAGTAAGTAATTCTTTTTTTTTTTTTTTTCTTTTAATTTTCAGTTTTTCTTTCTTTCTTTCTTTCTGTGTTCTTTTCAGTTTTTCCTAGTTTCTTTATGGTTTTGACGTGATGTCTAACAGACCCTGTTGATGGTCATAGGAGAAATTCCGTTCCTACAGATATACCTTTTCAAGTATTATAATTCAACATAATACTCTCTTTTTTATCGAATTTTAATTGATTTAGTTTAACTCATAAATGAGTAAGAGATTTCATTTGAGGTCTTCCCGGATTTGGCGATGGTGCATAAATATATTTATGCCAACTGCAGTAGGACTTGTCTAGATGCTACCCCAATATACATTTCATCATAGTCGTATGCATCTTTAGGCATGACATGGCATTGCATTGTTTTGTGAGCTAGAAAAAAAAAAAACTACTAATCTAATAAAAAACATTTCCTCTTCCTCTATTTCGTAGTGGATAATGACAACATGAGAAAATAAAACAAAACGAGAGAATAGTGAGAAAGTTAATAAAACCAACTAACCGATAACTAATTAGTAAAGGAAAAGGGAAAAATAATAATAATAAAAAAGAACAAGTTACAATAAAAAAAATAGCGGCGGCAATAAAAAATGATAAGAGGAGATAGATACAATTCTCAATCATATATAACAATGAAGATCTTCTAATAATAATAAAACCAAGATATAATAAAAAAAAATAGCCGCTGCAATAAAAAGTGACCCAAAGAGAGAGACATTTCTCAATTAGAACAATGAAAATGTTAAATATTTCATTTCGGTTCAACATCTAATAGATGATGTACATGTTGTTTTTGTAAATAGCCGCTGCAATAAAAAGTGACAAAGAGGGAGACATTTGTCAATTAGAACAATGAAAATGTTAAATATTTCATTTCGGTTCAACATCTAATAGATGATGTACATGTTGTTTTTGTAGTTGTTAAAGTGACAAAGAGAGAGACATTTGTCAATTAGAACAATGAAAATGTTAAATATTTCATTTCGGTTCAACATCTAATAGATGATGTGCATGTTGTTTTTGTAGTTGTTTAACATCCAATAGATGATGTGAGAATAGCACTTGGGAATAACAGTAGGATACATCCAATGGATTGGTTCAACATCCAATATATAGTGTGATTATGTAGTTGTTAAACGTTCTAATAGACGATGATGATGTGACAGTAGAAATTATATAGGGATGTAACAGAAATTATGTGGGATGTTACAGTAGGAAATTATGTGAGGATAATAGTATATTAGGACAGTAGAAATTATATGGGGATATGGAGATGTGACAGTAGAAATTATATGGGGATAGCGATAGATGTAACATGATTGATGATCCAATATGAATATATATAGGATATCATCTAATATAAATTTATAGGATAACATTAGAAAATTGGTGAAATGTAACTGTTTATCATTCATATCTCTAATAACCACTAATATAGTATTCATTATTAATCTCCACCTCTCAAATAAACATTCAGATAATGGTTGATTATTAGTCTCTTCCAATCTCTCAAATAATCTTTCAAATAAACTCAAATAAACATTAAGATAATTGTTCTCCAATCTCTCAAGTAAATCTAATATAATCATTCATCAATAATCTCTTCCAATCTCTCAAATAAACATTTGCTCATCATCATATCAAAACAAACGTATTGAAAATAGATTTGTCGCGCACCGACCAATAAATGTAGCATTGTAAACGGATTGGCGACACATATGAATATCCCACCATATAATAATGTAAAAACATAGAACCAACATGACTCACACTTCTTATATGACTGTATGGCATGATACACTCATGTTATGGTGCGTTATGAATTTGGTTTTATTTAAAGTATTAATGAAGCACTCAGATCTATATGTTTCTCCAACTTGCACTTGTGTGTAATTGGGTTTAGCTTTTTTTTTTTTTTTTTTTTCTTTCTTTGTGTATCTAAAACATTCTTTTGAAACCTCTCTCAAATAAGCAATAAACCCCTCTCATATACTACTAATAGTCCACATCCCTCCATCTAATTATAGGTGATCATATAAGGATTTCCATATCCACCACGTACGTCTTTTCATAATAATGTAGAAAAGGAATCTAAATTGAAAAGCAAAACCATGACTCTAATAACTAGAGAGAGAGTGTGAGATAAAAAGAAATAGAAATTGAAATAGGGATTCATGGGGTGAGAATCTTGGACCTAAAAAAATATTAAATAAGCTTGAAAAAAGAAAAAATAAATAAAAGAGGGGTTTTTGGGAGGAAACCATGCTAAGACTCATAGCATCTTATAATTGGCTAGGTCCCTACGAATTTCCATCCGAATTGGTGATCCACACCAGAAATTATTGGGTTTTAAGACATTAGTCTATTAGGGTTTTATATAAGTACTTTTTTATTTTCGTGTGAGAATATAATCTTTAAATAGTTTTTCTTCTCTTGTTCCACTTTTTGAATATTGTTTCTACGATTGCGCACACACACACGCATAAGTGATTTCATGCAACGATTCTATATTAATATAATAAAAACAATATTAGAAAATAAGCATGTTAGTGTCATTTGTTTGACCCCAATTTTTAAATATACACTTTTTATTTTAATGAACAATAAAAAAAAGCAAAATTTGAAAACATAATTTAGAAATTGTTTTTTAGCTCGATTAATATAGACTTTTCGTTTTTACCATCATTAGATTAACCATGTTAAAAAAAAAAAATTGATTTTTTAATTCATAAATGCCTAGGTCTTGAAATTCACCAGATGGACGGATAGTCTTAGATTCATTGGTGGAGGGAACTCATTTTGACCAATCTAGGGTATACATTGATTTTTTTTAATCAACTATTGGGATGAAAATAGTGTACGTGCAAAATTTGGGATCATACAAATACTACAAACATAATTTTCTAGAAGTGTGTTTTCATTATATTATAATGTCAAGGTGAAATGAGATCATTCCCTACATATATTTTAGCGTTAAACATCATTAATTTAACAAATTTTTAATTTTTTTGACTTCCTATTTTTGATCTCACATAAGCGGCCAAGATGCACTCTAAAACCTTAAGCATAAGTGTTTGGATTAGATATTGTGGCATTTTCATTTTAGACAGGGTAAATATTTTGAACAAATAGGTCTTCTAAGCAATGGAGTAAAGTAAACTATGCTTGCTGCCTTGGGTATATGTGAAAATGCTTTTTAGAAAGTATTTTCGCGTGAAAAAAACTCCTTCATGTGAGTCGGGATCAATTTGTTGTGAAAATACTTAGACACTTCATTTTTTTTTTCACAAAAAATATTTTCATGTTTGAGGGGCAATACGAAAATAATTTTAGTGGAAGGGGTCCACCATTTGACTATTGAGTGAACCGAAACTTGACTATCATTGGCACGGAGGGTGACCACGAGTTATGCGTACATTCATTCTCGGTCATGGGGTTGAATATTTCCATTTTTATACTACTAGTTGGCCTCTATAATTACTGCCACGTGGCTCTATTTTGATCGTTAGATGGAGAAATAAGAAAAACATGAGAAGATAGAAAGTGATGAAAGGGTGGAGAGAGAATAAAAAATGAAGTAAAAGAACTAAAATAAAATGCAAAACTATGTAGGGATCAGATTTCTCGCCTAATATTATAATGAGAAAATATAGAATGAGATAATTTACTTTTAATACAAGGTGATCACAATAATCATGACCATTGGATGTGAAATTGAATGACTGTAATTATTCTATTGACTAAATTCAAACTTCAAAAGAAATTTTTTTGAATTTTGTGACACATCCAAACTATCAAATTTCACATCAAATGATTGTAAAAACTTGTGACTTCGGGCCACCTTGTATCAAAGATAAATAATCCCATTATATACAATCTCATATATAATTATAGTCTCATTTATATTTTTCCAAAAATTTATACAAATACCACCTCTCCCCTCCTTTATTTCACTTTTTTTTCACTATTACCACTTTGCCCGATTTCTCCAACGATTTTTCTCTATTTTATATTGCCTAAAGCCAAAAGATATTTTACGCCTGCAGTAGAAGAATGTTCATTCACTTGTTCACATAACACTTACAATTAATTTTAAGACTCTAAATTTTGGTGATGTATTATCTTCAACCAAGAATTTTTTCCCTAATTGTACCCCCTAAGCACTTGAAAAAAATGACGTCTCAATATTGAATAGAGACTCTCTAATTTTTAGACCCTTATCTAAGGGTTACAAAACTGAAATTGCAATGTTTTCTTTTTGAGAATAATTGTCTAGTAATTCTTTTATGGACTCCAAAGCTTGGGATCGAAAAAATCCTCTCAAGAAGATCTTCCCACTGAGGAAGCAGAAATAAACCATATTCCTGAGGGATTACTAAAAGGATGTGGTTAGCATGCGCGGGCTTGGTAATAACTATATTTTTTAAAAATAATTCGATCTTAATTTTTAGAGAATATATAACTTATAACATGTAGATCATGAATATGAAAAAATAAATAAATTTTGAAAACTAGAAATAATAATTATATTAAAAAAACATTTGGACTATTAGTTACAATTGTTTTAAATGGACCCCATCTTTAAGATAGATGCTTTATACTTATGGACCGTATATTGTAAAAGTGCGGTCCATGCATGAAACAACTGTTTTTACTAAAAACATGTGTGGCCACTCTTATATGTTTTTTTCTTCCTGCTATGTGCTTCAAACTCCGACTGTGTAAAAGAGAAGAGAAAATCGATTGACACTGCCCCACATTTTCTCTCCCCAGCAAAATAAAATCAAGTCTTTTGATTTTCATGTTGTCTCTCTAAGACAAAACCAGTCTTTTGGTTTTGTATTTCTCTCTCTATTGGAAAACAAAAGGGAAACGTTTCTATGCTTCTCCTACAGTTCTATCCTCCCCCTATCAATCAGTCATCCAATTTTGATCAAGAGAGCCACTCACCATTTGATCTTAGATCCGATGTCTTAAAGTATTTTATTTTTGAAATTTGGTACATGTCATCTTCTCATTGGGTGTACCTATAAAAAATATTAAAAATAATTTTTCTATAAAATATAATGACCAAAATACCCTTTAAAACTTTTAGGGGTATTTTGGTCATTTTATTTTATTGAAATATTTTTTTTATATTTTTCGCTAGTGTGAGTTTAATAGAAGAATGACCGTCCAAAATTTGGTGTCAAAATAATTTATATAGTGTTGAGAAATGTAGTTATATTTATTTTTATATAGTGTTGAGAAATGTAGTTAAAAATAATTTGGTGTCAAATAGTGTTGGGAAATGTAGTTTCAATATTGAAAATCTTTGGGATAGCCTTAAAATATATTTTCATCTTTATATATAAAGGTTAAAGTTTCAAAAATAGTGTAGATCGACATGTCTATGAAAACTTAAAAATCTTGAAAATTGACGGTCCAAAAATGCATTACAAAATACACTATTTCTAAAATTTGAAATCCATTGTTTTCTCATGTCCATGCATCTTGATGTCGAGATGATCAATTTGAGGATATTTGGGCATCAAAACAATATCTTCTTGTGAAATTTTTAATATGGGCTCGAAGTTGATTGTTTATAGGCTCTATATAAACTTTTCCCATTATTTAATGCATATTGAATTTAAATCACACGCGGAGCAAGACTCTGTTTAAATTACAATTAAACATCACATCTATTTTGCATATTTAATAAATATTTTAATATTATATTTATTTTGGATCTATGCAATTTTCAAATATTATTTTAAAACTATAAATTTCTTATAAATATAATTTTAAACATGAAATTCCTTAAAATTAATTAATTAATAAATAAGTTTAAAATTGTATCTATAAATTAATTTATATTTATAACTATAAATTAAAATTTATAATCGAACAATATCATAATTATTAAATTAAATTAAATTTAAATCACAGATTTTTATTCGTAAATAAAAATATTTCCATAAAAGGTGTACATAAGACCACTCATTTTAATTTATTTACTTGATGATTTGGTGATCAAATTAACATGTAAGTTTTTTTTTTTTTGACAAATGTTACTACTTTTATTGAATAAAAATTACATCATTAGAAATGATAAAATAAAGTAAAGAAGATCCATCATTAGCCAGGACATCAGCCACAGAGTTTGCTTCTCGATAAACATGAGAGAAGGAGACCAATAAAGGGGAAACAAGATCTAAACTCTGCAACCATAAAGGCTGGAGTTCTCATGGCACGCATTGCTCCTTGTTACACCACTTGATAAGATTCAAAGAGTCCCCTTCAATCTAACATTTGTTACCACAATTCCTTGGAATAAAACTTTCAAACCTTCAAGTAACATGTTGAGCTCCGCACAATTTGCAATTGCAACAGCTATAGGTCCAGAATAGGAAAAAATGGTGTTACCCAAACAATCACGCACCACTCCTCCAATTCCGGCTAAACCAGGATTGCCAAGAGAACTACCGTCAAAGTTGAGTTCGAAGGTACCTATTGGAGGCGCAATCCAGATATTTCTCGGTCTATTACTAACATAACCAAGACAAAAAAGGTTGTGTAAGTTTGCCATAACATCCACTTTAGAGATACCCCATCCATCTTTTAAAACAGATAGCCATGACCAGATTGAAAATTTGATAGCATAAATTAGTCGGTCAAAAGGCATAGAAGTCAACTCAAAGGACCTTCTATTTCTTTCTTTCCAAACCTCCCACAGGATTATGCCTTTAGCAATCCTCCAGATAATCCTGCCCACCTTAGGTAAATGAGGAAGGGAAAATTGGGAAACTAACCCCTCCACCGATTGAGGAAGTGCTAAATTGATATCTAGAACACCAAACAGCCAGTGCCAAATTTTCACCGTAAAAGAACAGTGGATAAAAAGATGTGCACCAGATTCACCATCAGTTTTGCATAGAAGGCACACATTCGGTAAAAATTTTCCCCTTTTAATCAAATTATCAATGGTCTATACTTTATTCATGGAAGCCAGCCAAATAAACACTTGTACTTTGTGGGGTATCGGTCATTTCCAAATTTGAGCAATCTGAGGGCACGACCATCTCTATCGATCATGAAAGAAAAGACTATAACAAGATTTAATAGTGAAGACATCATCAATTTCGATCTCCCAAACCATCTCATCCCTAGCATTATGCGACACATAGCTCTTATCCAGCATTTCCATTAAAGCACACCATTGGGAAAAAATGGCATTATTCAAACGGCTATAGGCCAAGTAAATGTTCCAAGAAAGATTTTGACCCCTTCTTTCCACGGCCTCACTGACTAACATATTCGGCCACGTAGCAGCCCCAAGCAGTTCTGGGAAAACATACTTCAGAGGGTATTCCCCTATCCATCTATGATGCTAAAAAGAATTTGGCTACCATTTCCAGGATTTCATCTAAAATAGCATGAAATCATTGGCATACACTTTGCAATCGACCTCCACATCTGAGAAATGTCCTTTCCTCTACCACCCCCAAGCCAAACTCTAAATCTATCCACACCATACTTGGAAACAAGGGCTTTGTACCAAAGGTGGTCTTTTAAATGAAGACTACGCCACCACCATTTGCACATCAGAGCTTGATTCACTAATTGAATTATACGTATTCCCAATCCACCTTCTTTCTTTGGAGTACATACTCTATCCCATCTAAGAAGATGAAATTTCCTGACCTCATTATTGGAACCCCAAAGAAAATCCCGCATCATTTTCTCAACCATTTTCACAATCGAGGTGGGCATATTAACCACAAACATCTGATAGACTGGAAGATTAGTCAGACAGGCTCTCAACAGGGTCACCCTACCACCCAAAGACAGATACTTGTGTTTCCAAAGGTCAAGTATGGATTGGACACTTTCAAGCACTTGATCCCAGACTGCCAAAGAGAGTCTTGAGTCAGAGATAGGAACGCCAAGATAAGTGATAGGAAAAGAACCCACTTTACACCCCATCACACTGGTCAATTCACCAACAACATTCTCCGCACAATTTATACCGATCATAGAAGATTTGTTAAAATTTACCTTAAAGCCAATTGTGACCTCACAGATTTCCAAAAAACGAGCAATATTCCTAACTTGAGAAGGATTCGCATCTTAAAAGATTAGAGTATCATCTGCATATTGCAAATGAGAGATTACAATATTAGAATTCGCAATGCTGAAACCCTCAAAATGACCCACTCTCTCCACCCTGCTCAACATCAAATTGAAGCATTCTGCATAAATAGTAAACATTGGATGCCCTTAAATAACACCAAAAAATGAGCTGAAGAAATGCATCCAAAAATCCAGCTCCTCCACTTTTCACCGAACCCCATACTTTCAAATTCTCCAACAATACTCCCCATTCAACATGATCATAAGCTTTTTCCATGTCCAGTTTAAACAAAATACCAGGCTTTTTTACTCAGGACCCGAGAATGGATACATTCTTGTGCCAAAAGTACACCATCCGTTATTTGACGGTCCTTGATGAAAGCAGATTGAGTATTAGAGATGAGGGAAAGCAGAACAGTTTTCAATCTTTCGGCCAGGACTTTCGCAATTATTTTATAGAGACTTGTGAGAAGGCTAGTCGGTCTAATATCAAACAATTCAGTAATCATGGACTTCTTCGGAATTAGAGCCAGAAAAGTAGAGTTCGCTCCTTTAAAAATATCTCCCCTAATGGAAAAACTCCTGACGAACTCCAAAAGTTCACCTTTAACCACATTCCAGAATCAGTGGAAGAAGGCTAGAGGAAAACCATCAGGACTTAGTGCTTTATCCCCTGGCATCGCAAAAACTGCCTTATACAACTCCTCCATAGAAACTTCTCTCTCCAAATCCCCCCCCCCATTGGCAACACTTTAAAAGGGATTCTGCCAAAGGAAGGTGTAAAATTAACTTCTTTGGTAAAAGCCTTCTTAAAATGGCTAATGACTAGTCATTCTAAAGCAGCATTATCCTCAGAATCAATCCCAGGAATAAATAAACCCCAAAGGTCGTTTTATCGTCTTCGAGCACTAGCAATCTTATGAAAATATTTTGTATTAAGGTCCCATTCTTTTAACCATTTCTATCTAGACCTCTGCTTCCAATATATTTCCTCTGAATGACGGAAGTCCTCAAATTCTTTAAGTTTCAAAACAACGGTCCAATAAGGATTGTTCTGATAAAACCCTACTCAACTGGGTATTATGATCAAGGATTTCAATCTCAGCTAAGACTCCATCAATTTTTGCTCTGATATCAAACTTGTTGACTTTCTTTCAATCTATCAATTTGTATTTGATATTCAAAAGCTTTCTATGGAACTGAAAATCCAACGTTCTTCCACAACTGTATTAACCCATGTCCCTCTACTCAACTCAACAATTTATTTCTCCTCCAGCCAGCACACATCTAGTTTAAAAGGTTTTGGGCCACCTTTTAAAAGACTGGTATTCAACAAAATAGGGCAATGATCCGAAGAGATTCTGGAGAGAGCCTTGACAGATGCTAGAGGAAATTCCTCCATCCATTCCATCGAGATAAAAAAATCTATCTAATTTGGACATAGATAGGTTTGTGATGCTATTATTGGACCAAGTTAACTTTAATAGGGGTACAAGCTAAACATTCATCTGGCATTTACCTCAAACCTAGGGGTACTGGTCAAAAGTTTCTCTCACCTCACTCTCTCTCTCTCAAACGTGACCCAATAATGAGAAGAAAGAGAATATTGCATTAAGTAAAAACTCTCTCTTTTGTGAAAGGTTGAGTCCTCTGGTGCGTATAATGCTGATACGTAAACATAGAATTTGCCCCAAACATAGGTGGATGATCAAAAGTAACTCTAATTGTTGAAAATTAAGATTAAATTAAATTAAAAGAAATTAGAAAATAAAGTACAAAATGGCAGTTTTGCCCCTTTCTAACAATTCGTGGAATTTTAGAACAGTCCCTATGCTGCCCTAGAACTTGCGTGATCTTGCATGGTTGATCCGGGGTCGTTCTGATACCCGATTGATCGTAAGATGATTGTTTTCTTGTAGAGCTCGACATGACGATCGATTTGATACCAACTTCGAGCCATGGATTGTGTTTTTAGTGCAAGATCATGTGACTTGAAATTTGAATAGATCTTGAAACTTCGGATCGATAGTGTACTTGTTCCTTGATGTTTGTCAAAGATTTCTTCGTTGAATTACACTGAGCATGCTGTTACGAACGCGGTGCAATAAACGCAACTTGATTCCGTGCCCGAACGAAGTTTTGCAACTTTGGAATTTTGGCTGGAATTTATAATTCTAGAGACAAAATTTGCAGTCGCTTCGTCGGCTTTGTGTGCATAATCTGACCATTCATCATGTACGAGTTTCAGGTCAGTGATAGCCTGAGACCTTACGCACACAATGGAATTGGTCTCGCGACGATCGGGCTCGCGAGCAGCGTGATCTGGCCGCTCGAGCGAGGCAGGATGCTGTTGAATTTCATGTACTTTCTTCACAAATCAGTAACTTCTCTCTTGCTTTTTTTCGGGCTCGGGTATCGTCACAAGGCGTGCCATATATCGAATCGGTCGTCTTGACTAGATGAACACGCTCACCAAATTTGAACGCGATCTGACTTGGGATGAGTGAGATATGGGGGTCAAAAATCACTGGTCATGACTCTCCCTTCCATGGTGTGGAGTTGCAGGGTGGCCGCACGGAATAGCATGCGACTCCTATTTCACTCTTTTGCCACAACTTCTTCCTGAAGTATCTGTTCGAGCTAAAATTTGACCCCTAGGGGTTTTTAACTGTGCCGGTTACAATGGTGGTGGTCCCACAACAAATTGAGATATCGAAATGTAGCTCTAGTTATAGGGTCTATTTCAGGGTGCTAGAGGCTGGTTTTGCTGGAATTGTTTCTCAATTTGCACTGCCTTAGACATGGCAGAATGTGACGAAACTTGGCAAAAAAATTTTGAGAGACTTCATGAAGATCTTGGCCAGTTGTGAAGCTATTATGAGACTGTCGAAATTTCTACTGTTTGCTAGGCCTTTATTGAGCAGGGGCCCCATGTTGATGCAAATACCTTCCAACAGCATGCCCTACTGAGTGTTATGCTTTGAGAAAATTGAGAAGTGCAATTATTCAGGAATTTTGACGGATCTTGTTAAAGTCCTCACCCTCAAGGGACTATCAAGCCTTTTTTTGAAGGCCAAATGCTACGAACCTTTGGTCGGCATTGTTCGCTGCTACACTAAGTTTACTTTTGATGCTCAGGGTATCTCTGTAGGTCTCGTCTAGCGGGGTCCAGTCGGGGGCTTCTGACACGTCCTGAAAGTCTGGTCCCATGTAGGCTAGGGGGTTTTGGCGAGACGTACCCTAAAGCCTGTGGCAGGTTAGACCTTGGCTTTGTCAATTTTTTACCTTCGTGATGGTCATTTGCATTTCCGGAGGGATCTTTTGGTCATCGTCCTCACCCTCAAGGACTCTTTTTGTTGTTGAACTGGGGAGATCTTTTGTGGCTCTCACTCACTGATGAGCCATGTCATTGAGAGATCTTATGCGGCTCTCACTCCCTTATGTGCCATGTCGTTGGGAGATCTTATGCGGTTGTCACTCCCTGATGAGCCATGTGGTTGAAGTGCGGGGGATCTTATGCGACTCTCACCCCCTGATGAGCCATCTTGAAGTGTGGGAGATCTTATGCAGCTCTCACTCCCTGGCGAGCCATCTGGTGTTGTGATTGGATGCTGGCTTCTAAGGATTTTGAGCAAACCTCATTAGCCAGGATTGTGACTGTTTGGAAATTGAATGTCGGTTGAGGCTGTGGTCGTGCATCAGCCTGTCTTGTCGGTCCAAGCACCCTTTTGCGGGTTTTCACTTGATCAGGGGAAGTGGCACTGTGAAGACGGTTTTCACCAACGTTCATTACTTATGGGCTCTTTTACCCATGACCTTGTGGTCATGTCCACCCTTTCATCCATTTTTGCTCATGATGCCCTTTTTGGGGCTCACCATGCCCGGATTTTATTTTCTATGGAACTCTTTTAGTCATGGTTTCGTGACCATGCCCGTCCGTCATTTTCACTCATGGCGTTCCCGTGTCCAGGTGTACACCATGCCCGTTTGTCCATGTGAAGGCGTATTTAGAGTCGTGCATTCGAGACCTGTGCGAAGCCTTTTAACGTCATGCGGTCAGGACATGCACTATAGTTGTAGGGTCATACAGCTGGACCGTAGTGGTGATGGATGTCAGTTGTGGAGGCCATAGAGTGAGCTTGGTGATGACTTTGACTCATTTGGGAAGATGGCATGAAGTTGCCTTGTGAAGAGTTGATGATGAATGGATGGTGGGTGAACAATGGTGATCCACTAGCTGACGGCGAGTATGGCTTGCGGAAGGGTTCACCGTTTGGTGAGCATGGGTAAGGCTCACTAGGGGAAAAGATGGTAATGATGGTGAAGGTGGTGTGTGCACACGAATGGGCCGGCTATGGAAGATGTGCATGAAGATGCATGCAAAGGGCGTGTGCGTGTATGTAGACTCACTGGAGAGGCAATGACGGTGGCTTGCGCACACTAATGGGTCGGTTAGGGAAGGCTTGCGTGAAGATGCACGTAAAGGGGGTGTGAGCGTATGTGGGGGTATCTTTAAAGTCATGCCACCTGGACTTGTGCAAAGCAGTTTAACGTCATGCTGTCAGGACGTACACTATGGTTTAAGGTCATACATTTGGACCATGGTTATGCAGTTTAAAGTCATGCAACTCGGACCATGTTGTTTAAGGTCGTGTAACTAGACCTCCGCTACAGTTTAAGGTCATATAGTTTGGACTATGAGTGTGCAGTTTAAAGTCATGCGGTTAAGACTAGAGCTGTACTGTTTAAGGTCATGTAGCACAGACCATGGCTGTGTAGTTTAAGGTCATGCAATGCGAACCATGGCTGTGCAGTTTAAGGTTATGCAATACGAACCATGGCTGTGCAGTTTAAGGACATGCAATGCGGACCATGGCTGTGCAGTTTAAGGTCATGCAATGTGGACTATGGTTGTGCAGTTTAAGGTCATGCAATGCGGACCATGGCTGTACAGTTTAAGGTCATGCAATGCGGGCTATGGCTGTGCAGTTTAAAGTCATACAATGCGGACCATGGCTATGCAGTTTAAGGCCATGTAATGCGGACCATGGTGTGCAGTTTAAGGTCATGCAATGTGGTCCATGGCTGTGCAGTTTAAGGTCATGCAATGCGGATCATTATGCGGGTCGCCATGTGGATGAAGCTCCATGGGGGACAAGTTTGTGAATAGCAATCGGAGAGCTTTAGATGAAGGTGGTAGCCCTACGAAGAGTGGCAAACGGAAGCGAACTTCACTGGGAATTAAGATGGCAAGTGTGACTCCTTGGGGTGAAGGATGAGGCCTCATGTGACTCCACTGGGGATGACAGGCTAGGGCATAGGTGTAATCCCAATAGGGATAGTGATAGAACACACCCGGCGGTAACAAGGTCTAGCATAAGGGCACTCATGACAAGAAGTGGGGTCATGGGCAATTAAAGGTGTGGAGGCTTAAGGGGGATATGAGTGGTGTGACTCAACTGAAAAAATGGAGGCTATGAGAGTCTTGAGATAATGATGATGCGTGGAATGGGTACAACGGGTGGTAACAGTGCCCTATCAGGTGTAGGGGTATACAGTTGAGACTGTGGTTTGCCTCTATGAGATAATTAAAGGAAAATCATTCCCTAATAGAGAATGAGATGGTCAGCATTCCCTTCGCTGACCACCCCAATGAAATAGCGCCTCCTGCTCTCGAAGACTCCATGCTTCTTAAAGAGGCTGACCACATATAGGCTCCATGTCTTGAAAGTGTCGTGGCTCCATATGAGGACGATCAGATGTTCTTCTGATATCTTGAAAAATGCTTCCTCAATGATGATGATGTGACATCATCTTTTGAGAGTTTCATATTTTCATTAGATGATGAGGATACCCAAGCCTTGGAAAATGAAGTAGGCCTGAGGGAAGGCCCAATGACCCTCCCCAATGGTGTTGAAGTAGCAGCAGTCGAATCCAAGATTGTAAGCTCCGAGGCATGTAATAGGCAAATAGAAGAAGAGTCCTCAAGTATGACAGTTATTGAAGCTATAGTGATCGACGAGGTACCAAAATCCTATGGAGATGAGATTGTAGGCGATTACAATCTGAGATGAGGTCAAAAGATGAAACAATGGAAACGTTGGGCCAAGAGGTATTGGTGTCCCGTACCCCCTCGGGGCACCAAGCCCTCTTTACTGTCTCTTAATCACCTTCCTTGGTCATCGAAACGACACCATCAAAAGAAGAGCTACTCCCACCCTTGCGTCCCTCATTACTGGTCTCTTCCCCACCGACTCAGGTCGAGAATGGAGAACTAGTGAAAGGCATGGTAGCTGAAGCATTGAAAAAGTACAATATCCCAGTGATGGAAGAGTTGAATTGCTATCAAAAGCCTTACCTAGTGTATGTTGACCAAACTCCACTTCCACCGGGCTATCAAAGACTCGACTTCCCCAAATTTGACGGTACTGGCTCATTTTCATTGCAGCCTGTGGCAATATAGCGAACAATGAGTACCTACTACTTCGACACTTTGTGGAAACCCTTACAGGAGCAGCATTCAAATGGTACTCTCGATTACTACCAGGGTCCGTCTCATCATGGGCACAAATGGAGGAAGAGTTCCTTAAGCGTTTCTAGGACATAGAAAAGAAAGTGCAACTCTTTGAGGTGAAACAAAAGCCACACGAGCCAGTGATCGAGTACATTGAAAGGTGGAGCAATCTGGCCATCAATTTGGCCTCACCGATAGGTGAGCTGCAAGAGATAAAGTACTGCATAGATGGGATGCACCTAGAACTGGCTCGTTATGTCAATTCATAATGGGCCAATACATTCGCCAAGATGGTCGACAAGGCAGTTCAAATTGAAGGTTTGCTCAAAGACTACGGTCTAGATGCACGACCCTAAATTGCATGGTCCAAACTATATGACCCTAAACTGTAGCGACGGTCTAGATGCACGACCATAAACTGCATAGTCTAAACTATATGACCTTAAATTGTAGTCGCGGTCTAGATGCACGACCCTAAACTGCATGGTCCAAACTATATGATCCTAAACTCTAGCGACGGTCTAAATGCATGACCCTAAACTGCATGGTCCAAACTATATAACCTTAAACTATAGCAAAGGTCTAGTTACACGACCTTAAACTACATGAGTGACGAGCTCTCGTCACAGGTAGGAGTCATTGGGTGGATGAGGACAAGGGACGTCCCCCCATCAGAATTGAGCTCTTCATCACTTAACGAGAATGTGAAACCCTCATAGGACGAGGCCTTACTGTCATCGTCAAGAGCGCACATGCAACACACATGGCATGGGGGAAGCATGCGGTTGGCTTTGCATGGAATCACTATGGCTTCAGGGTACGTAGGAGTTATTTCAATGGGGCTGTTAGCAAAGGGGAAGGGGCTCTTATCATTGGAAGAGAAGTCTTCGATCACCTTCTTTACTTTGCCCCTGAGCTGGGCCTTCAATGTCTTGGTCTATCGGCTCCATTTCCGGGCTTGACCTTGATTTCCCTTCTTCATGCCCTGGTAGTACTGCCGTCGGGCGAAGGTGAGTTGTTCTTCCAACCCGTTCTCGTGATTGCCCTTAGAACAAGATGTAATGCTAGATCCGTGTGTCTGCACACGGTGCAAAGGTGTGCTACGGGCAGGTGGGGGGATTGGTACGTGTGCGCCTCTTGCAGAAGGACTTCAGCTGACCTGGTGGTCAACCCGGGCTCGAGTAGCGTGTCCGGCCTTAAGAGGCCCGGTGCCGTGAGCACGTTTAGGTTCATGACTGTCAGGCGAACCGCTACAGTCATAGCCCGGTGCCGTGAGCATGTTTAGGTTCTCCCCTTTGGCATCTTAATTAGCTATTTATGGCTTTATAAGTATAATATTAACCTATCAATTGAGTTATTTTAGTTTTGAGTCACCTATATTTGACAAGTAAACTTAGGACACAATTGGGTAGCACATCATAATACTGCTACAAAGTATAACATTGTGATGCTCTAAGTAGTGGTTTACTTAAAGATTAATATAAATAACTTTATTTTACATAAAACATAGCATGTACATTAGTTGTACACTATTAGCCTATCAAGAAAAAATAGGTGACTTTTCTAAAATTTTAGTTCTTAAAGTCTCATAAAATTATAGCTGAAGATAAAATTTATATTTAAATAATATCTATGGACAAAGGTCAATTTTAATTATCTATATTCTTAATAATAGAAGAAGCACATAATATGTTGTTTAAAATGGGTATTTTTACTTTCTTCAAATATTACTAATCTCAACTAATAATTAGCCGTATGCCAAATATTTATTTTAAAAACTGTAAATTTCTTATAACAATAATTTTAAAACTAATTAATGTATGTGTATTAAATTATAACTATAAATTGAAATTTATAATAGAGCAATATAATATTAAATAACTATGAATGAAATTAAATAATAATTTTTACATAAAAATGTACATATGATCATCGAGAGAGAACATTGAGAGTGACCATCTTATAAAATATAATCAAATTGAGACCAAATTATGAATTTCAAAGGAGCAAATTTCTTCTGATAACATGGATGTTTAAGTTTGTATCGTTATTATTAATAGAATTATCTATGTAAATGACTTAAAAAAAATATAAACTTTTAAAAGTTGACACCTGAAGTCATAGCACAAGTTAAAAGGGCAGTACCACTACAAACATAAGACATTGCATTGCTGTAAGCAATAGTTTCTTAAGATTTATATAAAAATCCGATTATAATAAAAATCTTATGATTTTGTTTAAATTCATATCGCTATTGTTATTAGTATTATACGTAAATAACTTTAAAAGTCTAAACTTTTTATAGTGGGCTCCTAAACTTCTGATACAAATTGAGCAAGCAGCACACCATAGAAACACCACCAACATAACAGATCGAATTGCTTTGAACTTGCACTGAACCTGCACTTTACTTAAGATTAATATATATATAAAAAAAAAAACTACATTTTAGCAAAAATCTTCTAATTTCTTTTAAAATGATTCAAATCACATACGGATAACACATTCCTATTAATTAAATATTAATTTTGAATCTTAATCAACTATTTCAATAGGCAGAACAATATATTATCATACAAACAGAACACATTGCACTAATCTAAGTAATATCTTACTTAGAATTCATGTAAAAAACTATATTCTATTGAAAAACTTTTGATTTTTCCAAAAAAATATTCAAATCAAGCTCATTCACCTTGCTAGGATTGATGTAAAAACTATATTCTATTAAAAAAAGCTTCTGATTTTTCTGAAAATTATATTCTATTAAAAAAAATTTAATTTTTTTGAAAAGGATTCAAATCATGTGCCAATCACGTTCACCTTGCTAGTAGAATTAAATCATGTGGAAAGAAGAAGTTTAATCTTTCAATCAAAGGTAGAATAACAGTAGAAAAGTAGAAATATGGTGAAGGAGATACTTGTTCATTCGTCCCACCTAATTACTCCCTATTAATCTCCTCCAACCTCTCAAATTAACATTCAAATAATTGTTTATCATTAGTCTCATTCAATCTCTCATCACTCTCCAACAATCTCTAAATAAAGCCTAACATAATTAGTATTCGTTATCGATCTCCTGATGTTGAGATCATTGTTCATTCGACTCTCATCACTATTCTCTTTTTGATGTTAAGATAATTGTTCATTAGCCTCCTCCAATATTTCATCACCAGTCTTCTCCAATCTCTCAAAAGAGCCTAACATACTCATAATATATGCAAATAGATTGAAAATATCTCTCATCACTATTCTCAATATCTCTCATCACTAGTCTCCTTCAATCTCTCAACCAAACCTAAGGTACTCTTTCCTTCATTCTCTCAAGAAAGTCCATCTCTCATCACTAGTCTCCTCCAATCTCTCAACCAAACCTAAGGTACTCTTTCCTTCATTCTCTCAAGAAAGTCTAACATACTCATAATATCAACTCTCAAGCCTAACATATAATTTGCCTAACATATAATTTGGTTAGCATTGTAAATGAAGTAACCGCACATATATTAGACTCACACTTCTTATATGACTCTATATGACATGATAAACTCATGCTATGCTGCATCGTGAATTTGGTTTTATGTAAGTTACTAATGAAGTACTAAGATCTATATATTTCTCCAACTTGCACTTAGTCTGTAATTGGGTTTAGCATTTTTTTTTTTTTTTTTAAAAAAAATATCGTTTTGAAACCTCTGTTAAGAACTTAGTAAACCCTCCCCTGTCATATACTAATTATAGTCCCCATCCCTCCATCTAATTATAGGTCATCATCATGTGAGAATTCCAATCTCCATCACATAACCTCGTACGTCTTTTCATAATGATGTAGAAAACGAATCTAAATTGAAAAGCAAAACTATGATTCTAATACCATGTAAGGAGTGTTTGATAAATAAAAATTGAAATAGGAATTTATGTGGTGGGGATCGAAGAGACTTAAAAAGATATTAGATAAACTTAAAAAAAGAGAAAAAATATAAAGGAGTCGGTTTTAGGTGAAACCAAACTATAACCTAGCATCTTATAATTAGTTTGGTCCCAACCAATTTCTATCTGAATTGGTGATCTACAGCAAAAATTGTTGGGTTTTAAAATACTGGTTTTGCTCAAGTCCCTCTAAACTCCAGGCTACATAATATAACTAGAGTTATTTTATAATTGATTTAATCTTTGATTCAACAAATTATAAATGGCTTATATTTACTTGTACGTATTAGGCTTTTATATTTGAGAAAAGTTTATATAGAGCTGAGGCTTTAAACAATCAAATTTGAGCCTACCTCAAAAATTTCATCAGAAGAGGTTGTTTTGATGTCTAAATATCTTCAAATTGATTGTCTCGACATCAAGATGCATGGACATGAGAAAAAAATGGATCGCAAGTTTTGGAAATAGTGTATTATGTGACGCATTTTTGGACCGCCAATTTTCAAGATTTTCAAGTTTGCATAAATGTGTCGATCTACACTATTTTTGAAGCTTTAAACTTTATAAGTAAATATGAAAATATATTTTAAGGCTATCACAAAGATTTCCAATATTGAAACTACATTTCTCGATACTATTTGAAGGTAGTCTCTAATTTGATTGTTTAGAGCCTAGGCTCTATACAAACCGTGCCCTTTATATTTTGAAGTAGTTTTTTATTTCTTGTGAGAAAAGAATCTTTAAATAGTATTTCTTCACTTTTTCCCCTTTTCGAATATTTGTTTCTTATCTTGCACATACACACATAAGTAATTTCATGTAATGGTTCTATAGTAATACAATAAAACAATATTAAAAAACCATATTAGTGTTATTTTTTTTACCCTAATTGTTTAATATAAACTCTTCATCCTAATGAAAAATAAAAAATAAAAAGCAAAATTTGAAACACAATCAAGAAAGTGTTTTTAGCCCATTTAATAAATGCTTTCCATTTTAGTGGGATGCTTAGATATAAGCCTTAGAAGAATCTTTTTCCTTTTGAAATTTCCTTTTTCCTAATTCATAAATGCCTAGTTTTTGAAATTGACCAAGTGAATAGTCTAGATTCATTGTTGAAGATGACTCATTTTGAACCATCTAGGGTACAAATAGAATTTTATATTTTTTTTACGATCAACTATGGGGATGAAAAGAGTGCTGTGCAAAATTTGGGGTCATATAATTGCCACAAATTTGATTTTCTAGAGTGTATGGTTTCATTATACTTTAATGTCACAGTGATATGAGAACATTCCATATATATATATATATATATACCATAAATAGCGAAAGAGGAATCAATAAAATTCATAAAGAAGAAAGAGTAACATTCATACATAATAACATTGATTTATAAAATAGAAACAGAAGTACAGAAGCATTACAGAGAAGTACAGAAGCATTACAGAGAAGTACAGAAGCATTACAGAGATATGCACTTACATGAAAGCTCGAAGTAGAGGTGAGAGGCAGAAAACAAACTTGAAGTACTGCTAGTAAATACTCAAGCTTACAACAATCACTCAGAAATTGTAATCACTCAAACTTACAACAATCAAGTACTAAAACCCTAGCTATGATATTCAGAATGAAATCCCAAGGTACTTACTTCTGAGGCCTAGTCCTCCTTTTATAGAAGAGGAGAGGGCGGACTCCAAATGTTCTTAAGTCCGCACCGACAAGGTAAGTGCCTTTTCTTTCACGTCAAAGCAAAAGGTCGGGTAAAAGCAAAGATTCTTGTCGGCTTTTATTGTAGCAACAATGTTTTTGTCGGCAATAATGCTTCTTTGACTGTAGAAATAGTGATTGGTGTGTTGACAGGCTTCTTTTACCGTCATTTTTTGGACACGTGTCCTGAATGGTGATGGAGTCGTACCGTCCCTGATATTTTGTCTAATTTAGTAGGAAAAATATCCCCATACAATCATCTTTGTTTGGAGGATCCAAATCTTCGATTTCTGTATCATTTGAGGAAGTTGGTATTTTAACTTCTACTACTTCTTCCTGGGCAAATAGTAACTTTTTCCTAAGCTTGGCCTTTGACAGAGTGGGGTTTTTCTGTTGCATCAAAACAATGTAGTCGGAAAATCCCATATCTGATTTTGGTGAAGATTATGGAATTACCTTCATATAGATGTTTTCGGGATCTAGAGAATTATTCTTATAGTTGTCCCACCATTTAATTGAAAATTGTCTTTGTAGTTCTGGAATATAATCCCACCGGTCTAAATCATCTTTAGAAATTTAGTATGACCATTTTAAAATTCAGAAAACTTGATATAGAGCCATGAAATATATGTGATAGTCTCGTTTTAGACTAGTTTTATTATATTTAGAGAAATTTTTCTGTGATATTTGGAATTTTTCTGGAAGTATTTGACTTAATGATCCCCATAACAGGAACCAACTTTTAAACCAGTTTGAAAATTCTGTTGGCTCAGTTCTTTTAAACTGCACATACCAGCTGTGCGTATTTTTTGCATTCTGCTAAGCAAAGACTTCGTCCCATGTCTTAATGTATTCAAAAAAATGATAGGATTTGATTTTAAATCATTTGGTAATTAGTGCCTTTCGTTTTAAGGGATTCAGGCCCCAATCATTTAAGAGATAATTTTATATATTTGGAATTTTGAATATGCTATTTCCGAGTCATTGTTTTTATAGTAGTGTAATATTGACATCGACCCAATTTCCATTAAAAGAGTTTCATACCATTCTCTACATCTTTCTCCCATATTAGGATGTAGATGATGGCGCAGATATATGGTGGCTAATTCAACAAGGCCTTTTTCCTTATGTTCATTTTCTATTATGATCATCGGGATATAAGCTGTATCAAAAAATGAAGTTCTATCAGAGTTTGGACTATTAGAGCTCAAAGGGGATTATTGAGGAGATATTTGAATCTATTGAGCTTGCTTTCTTATTAAAGCATTTGGATTTGATGAGGACGTTAGGGATTTTCTTGGGCTACAACTATTCGTAGCTAGGTGTTTTTCTAGGCTATTATATACAGTCACGCATTTTCCTGAGCTAGGGACTATATCCATCGGCTGTATTCTCAGCTGTTGGCTTCTCCTTCCCTCCTTACAAAAATTCTCTAGTAAAAAAGTTAGAAGATGATTATTTTTCCCTTGAATATGTTCAATACCAAAATCAAAAGCGGAAAGAATACCTTGCCATCGAGCAAAAATTTGTTTGGCGACGAGATTTTTGACATCTTTTTCCAAAATGTTTTTGGCTGATTTGCAATGAGTCCGTATGAAGAATTTTTTTTTAAGTAGGTCACTTTGAAATTTAGTGACGCAATGTATTATTGCTAAGACCTATTTTTAACAGTATAATATTTTTGTTGTGCTGGATTCCAGATTTTAGAGGTAAAGCGTATAAGTTGTTCCTCATCTAGGATTTTTTGTTTAAGGAAACCTCCTAATCTTATTTCAGAAGCATCGGTTTCAATAATTTTAAAAGCTGTAGAATTGGATAGAGCTAAACAAGGCAATTATTTGGCCTTCTGTTTTAATTTTCTAATTGCATGGTATGCTCATTAGTCCAATCTGGAGGATTCTTTTTTAGTCTCTGGAATAAAAGTTTAGCATCTGAAGCTAAATATTTATAAAAATTTGAAATATAATTTAGACATCCTAAAAATCTCTATAATTCTTTTCTATCTTTTATGATGTCAGGAAATCTGGAAGCAAATTCAATTACTCTATCGATAGGAATTATCCTTCCTTGAAAGATATTATGCCCAATGAACCTAATTTTTGTTTAAAAAAGGTTTATTTTCCTAGTAGAAACAACTAGTCAGGCATTTTTTACAGCTTTAAAAAATATATTTAAATGTTTCCAATGTTGGTCAATATTTTCAGAATATACGAGGACATCATCAATATAAACAATAATGAATTT
Organism: Amborella trichopoda; assembly: GCF_054954075.1. Classification (NCBI taxonomy): domain Eukaryota; kingdom Viridiplantae; phylum Streptophyta; class Magnoliopsida; order Amborellales; family Amborellaceae; genus Amborella; species Amborella trichopoda. The sequence continues at coordinate 2,048,082 of NC_142346.1, read as the reverse complement.
AGTATATGAATTAAAAATGTCATTCATAATATTTTGAAATTCTGAAGGGGCATTTTTTAACGCAAAAGGCATTATATTCCATTCAAAATGCCTGAAAGGAACATTAAATGCTGTTTTATATTTATATTTTTCCAAACTTTGAATTTGCCAATATCCTGATTTTAAATCAAACTTTGAGAAAATATAGGCATTGACTAATCTATCAAGGAGATCCCTTTTATTTGAAATAGGGTAGCGAATCCATCTAAAAACTTTATTCAAGGGTTTATAATTTATAACAAGGCGTGGGGCTCCCCTTTCAATCTCCGAAGCTTTTTCTACATAAAAAGTTGCACAGCTCCATGGTGAAGAACTTTTTCTGATTAGTTTCTTGTCAAGAAGTTCTTGTATTTTAGTTTTACAAATTTCTAGGAATTTGCTATTAATTTGTATTGGTCTGGCTTTAGTTGGAATTTTCTGTTCATTAAAGTCTGGTTCATAAGGAAGTTCCACAATGTGTTGCTTTCTATTCTAAAAAGTGTTAGGGATTTCAGCACAAACTTCTTTTTCCAGTATCGTTTTGAAGTTATTAATTTTATTTTCTATTTGTGGAGATGTTAATTTTTCATCAATAGTTTTATAGTTAACCTCTTCTTTTAAATGAAAGAGAAATATTTCTTTCATATAAATCTTATTTTTTATGCTATTTATTTCATGAATTATTGGTTTATCAATGAAGTCAAATTTTACTTCATATCCTTCAATATCGGTTTTTATCCTAGCATTATCAATTCTAATGGGGTAAAGTATGTTTAAGAAGGGAGTTCCAAGTATCACAAGCTGGCATAATCCTTTAACCATTATAAAACGAAATTTAAAGCACGTCATTATTGCAAACTAATGCATCATATAGTTTATATTTTATTATTATTTTACTACCATCAACAGTGTTCAAAACCTGTGTTGTTTTGCTAAAATATTTGTTTGGAACTAATCTTTTATTTATACAGTTTAGATCGGCTCCTGAATCGATAAGAGCATTAGTTTGAAAAGTGAACTCTTTTTGTTCCACTATTTTTATCATGGTAAACCATATTTGGGTTATTACTTTATCCAGGAGGTTGGCATATTTATAATCTTGTATTTTTCTTAACATACTACAGTTATTGGAAGTTTGTGGATTGTCTATCACTTTTGAGAGTGTATCTTCCATTTCGGGTGGTAACAGATTTTCATTATAATCATGCATCAGATTATTAAATTCTTCTTCAGGACTTTCTTCCTCATTTCCACTTTCATTTTTAGTAGTTGCTATTTCAAGAATTTGTACTCTGGTTTTTAGAGTTATCAATTTATTTCGAACCTCATTTATTTCATTTTTTAGATCATGAATTGTAGATTCTTTTTGGTTTTGAGTTCTATTTTTAACTCTTTTCAGAATATCACTAAAGTTGTAATCTTTATTAGTAGGAACAAGAGTCGGTTTAGAAGCAAGAGAGCTTGATGGTTCTTTGGCCATGTTGATATAATGAATTAAGGCTTCTCTTTTAGTCTCAGGGGCACTTATTTTATCAATTAGGTCAATAATGAGATTTTTTTCCTTGGTTCGAGTATTTAAGTTTAGGTCTTTCAAGAAATTACACTGACAATTAATATCTTCAGAATCTGTTTCAGAATCTGAACTGGAGAAAATCAATTCTTCATCATTTATTTCTCCGATGAGCATGTCTTCATCAGAGTCAAAAGATTCTTCAGAATCATCTTTTTTAATTAAAAGGATATCAAATAATTGTTTTTTTATTTCGAGGTCTATTTCTAAAGCATTTATTTTCTTGTTCATACGGCATTTATTTTTATAGTAGCCTACTTTCCCATAGTTATAGCAAACTGGCATTTTCCTTTTTCCCTTTTGTTTAAAAGAGTGATCTTGTAAAAAAATTTTAGGAAAGATATTTTTTTTTCCTTTAGAATGTCTAGACTTAGTCTTTTTAGAATATCTAGAGTCTCTAAATTTTTGTTTGTGAGAGGGCTTGGAAGTAGGTACTGTGTTAAAGCCGAATTGTTCAAAAAAATCACCCAATTCCTTTTTCCCCGTCATTCTTTGTTTCTCCAATTGTCTTTTCAATTTTAAGTCTGTGCATAAAGCAAGACCTTCTGCACAAATTTCTGTTGATAATTCTCCAAGAGCATACAAAGAATAAGAAATAATTCCTCCATGCTTATTTTTCGATCTTATCTTAACTTTTTCCCCAAACAAACGAGGAAGTCTAGCAATAAATTTTTCTTTCCAATGGTCAGCTTTACTATCTTCTCTAGATAGCAGTCTGGAATAAAATACATCTTTATACCATTTGAAATGTGAGAGAGTTGGACAACAAATATTTGAAAGTAGAACCTCAGATCTGGCTGATAAAAGAGTCGTACTCCCCACAAAGTGAAGTGTAATTGTATATATTAGAGTATTTACTGCATTTCCATCAGTGACTATATTCTTAAGGACCTGTCCAGGTCCTACCTCACTTTTAACAGCCTATTGTTTAATAGCATTTAAGATTTGATTTTTTGCTTCTTCGTCCATATGAAAATCCCACCATCCTCTAAGCCATTCAGTAAAACCACATATAATGACTTTAGCAATTTCGTAGTCTTGGTTTCCACTTGCTTTACATGCGGTGGCATACATAGTCATATGTTTCATGAGATCGAGAATGTGATTATCAAACATTCCATCTATATTCCAATTTACTATAGATCATCCTGAACAAGAAACTAAAGTAGTAATGATGCCATCTTCTATTTGTAGATCTACAGGAGTGGGCCTAGGATAATACATTCTTATTGGGGCTATAGGCCCAGTCTTTTTCCCATAGTCAATCCTATTAAGCTCCAAGTTTTCTGGTTTGAAAGCTTCTTCTATTTTAGTATTTCAAGATTCGAAAATCTTTTGTCTTGTTGAAGTACTTAGACATTACCTGATTTTCTTTTAATATATAATTTTTCAAATCTTTTCATTAACTCATCTACCAATTCTTTATTATCTTCTTTCTTTTTAATTCCTTGCAGGTTAAATTTTCCTGCGGTAATACTTGGAGGCGGTTTGAATAAAACGGCACTCTTTTCTTTATTTTCTTTCTTCTCTTGAGGTTTTTTTTATTTAAGACGTTTTCTATTCTATTGGTCTGTTTCCATATAGTCTGTAGGAATAAATTTATATAATTATTTTGTTATATTATATAGGGTATGGATTCAATTTTTGCCATCTGGTTATCAGAATCTTTTGGTCCAATTTTGAAAGGTGAAGCTTTTATGTATTGTTTTTCTCATTTTAGGTTTAGACTAGTTTCAGGATGATGGATAGCTTTAATGCTTTCTCCTTTAACTGTATGAAAGGTTTGAAAGATGTTTTGAACATTATTAATATTTTAGATAGCATTATCCTGAAATTTTGGGTATTTCATTCGTTCCTTTTTAAGGATATATCTAAGCCATTTAAAAAAATTTATATTTGTTTTATGTTGTATCATGAATTTATTAAATTTACTATGAAAGAGTTTTTTCAATCTTTCATTAAATTCTTTGAGGAATCATTCCCTTATTTGTTTATTTTCTTCAGATATAAAATTCCTTTTTACCCATTCTTTATCTATGACAAACTTATCTTGGGTTTGAATTGTCAAAACTTCAAAATCAAATTCAGGCATGGTAGGCTCATCATGCTCAGTTTGAGAAGAGTGGAGAGTATTTACAGTATAAACTAGATGTTGTACCTGTTTTTCATTTTTTCTTAATCCTTCTAAAATGATTTTGTTATCATGCGCCTTTTCATAATTAGATTGAGGTACTGAAGAAGTCGAACTTTTAGAAGGAATATAAGTTGACGGTACAGTATTCTTGGCTGGCAGCCTAGGAGCTAAAACAGCATTTGGAATACTCAATCTGGTTCTTCTAAGGGATGAAAATTGGATTTCAATTTCTTTATTTGGATATTCAATTATTTATTCTGACTATTTATTTTTTGGAATAGGTAAACAAGTCTCAGTTTGTAGAGACCAATTTTCAGGTAAGTTTACCTGCTTCCAACATATAGCTTTAGGTGTGACAAGATTGGATTTTTCCATATTCATTTGAAAAAATATTGTTTGTCCCTTTTTATCCATTAATCTTGCATTAGGACAAAGAGTGTGCATGACCTTGTAACAAATTCTATAAACAAAAGCCAACTTCTGGGATCCAGGGTCCATGTCAAAACCTTGATTTTTAAAGTTAAGGGTTAGCACCTTTAATAAATTTAGATCGGATAAGGACATATAAAAATTTGGAAAGCAGTTGAAATATATAGGTCCATTACAGACACTCGACTCAACGATCCTTAAAAGAGAGTCACTGAATCTTCTAAGTCTACTATCTCTTAGACAGAGTAAAACCGAATTATTTAATCCTTCTCTAGTTAGTGGTTTTACTGCTATTTGTACAAGACCTATATGAAGATAGTTATAACTCCTTTTGATATGATCTGCAATCATTCTAGTTGAAAAGAGTTGAAAGCTATCTTGCCTTCCCATAACTGAGAGAGTTTCTTCAATCGTTTTTATTGAAAAATTGCTTTTAAACTTAAATGTTCCCCTTTTATAAATATCATTTGTAGGGACCTTGGGATATTCCAGTTTTACAATTGTTTCTCAATATTATCTATTATTATTTCTTCTATATTATTTACTCGTAGAGTATTATTACTAGAACTACCAGAAGTGGTTCTATTCGATAGTGTTCTAAACAAATTTATAATTTTATCTTAGTTTTCTTTCCCCGAGTCAACCGGAAACAGTCCCTGCACCTTGCGCCCTTCTTGGCTCACGATGGTCTTTGGGTCACAGCGACTTTAAGTATGTTAACAAGATAAAATATACAAATTGGTTCAGTTTTCTACTGAATAAACTCAGCTCTGATACCATAAATATATTTATGGTATTACATAAATTCTGAATGGGCATTTTTTAAAGCCTGGTTCATAAGAAAGTTCCACAATGTGTTGCTTTCTATTCCAAAAAGCGTTAGGGATTTCAGCACAAACTTTTTTTTCCAGTATCGTTTTGAAGTTATTAATTTTATTTTGTATTTGTGGAGATGTTAATTTTTCATCAGTAGTTTTATCTTAACCTCTTCTTTTAAATGAAAGAGAAATCTTTCTTTCGTAGAAATCTTATTTTTTATGCTATTTATTTCATGAATTGTTGGTTTATCAATGAAGTCAAATTAACTGAATTATTTAATCCTTCTCTAGTTAATGATTTTACTGCTATTTATACAAGACCTATATGAAGATAGTTATAACCCCTTTTGATATGCTGCAATCATTCTAGTTGAAAAGAGTTTAAATCTATCTTGATTTTCCATAACTGAGAGAGTTTATTCAATCGTTTTTATTGAAAAACTGCTTTTAAACTCAATTGTTCCCTTTTTATAAATACCATTTGTAGGGACCTTTGGGATATTCTAGTTTTGCAATTGTTTCTCAATATTATCTATTATTATTTCTTCTCTATTATTTACTCATAGAGTTCTAAACAAATTTGTCATTTTATCTTAGTTTTCTTTCCCTGAGTCAACTGGAAACAGTCGCTGCACCTTGCGGCCTTCCTGGCTCACAGTGGTCTTTGGGTCACAGCTGAAGTAGAGGTGAGAGGCAGAAAACAAACTTGAAGTACTCCTAGTAAATACTCAAGCTTACAACAATCACTTAGAAATTGTAATCACTCAAACTTACAACAATCACTCAGAAAGCACTTACTTACAAAGCGCTAAAACGCTAGCTATGATATTCAGAAGGAAATCCCAAGGTACTTACTTCTGAGGCCTGGTCCTCCTTTTACAGAATAGGGGAGGGCGGACTCCAAACGTTCTTAAGTCCGTGTCGGATCGAGGGAATATGTGGATCTGACGAAAGAATCGGTGGAATCGATAAGTTTTGTTTCAAAGTTTTTTAAAAAATAATTCAAGAAAAATCTTTTCATCCTTTTATTTTTTTTGCTTGACTTGGTGAAGAATCATTGAAATCGGCGGTACCGCGAAAAAAGCAACGATTCTACTATTTGGAACCGCCCGAATCCCATTTTTTGGCCTAATCCGAAACGTCTTGGGCGATTCCCAATTCGGATCTCCCGATTCCGGTTCTGGTCATCGATTTTTTAAACCTTGCATGCAATCATCAAATGTGAAATCTGATAGCTTGGGTGTGTCATAAAGTTTGAGAAAATTTCTTTTGAAGTTTGAGCTTGGTCAATGGAATAAATACGTCAATCCAATTTTACATATAATGGTCAAGATTAATTGTGACCACCTTGTACCAATGGTAAATGGTCTTATTGTATACCTTTCATATATATATATATATATATATAGGAAAACACTACGCAATACCTATAGGCGAAAATGAACAACGATTTCGCCTACGCCCATCACCGTCTAAAGTTCATTGCACGGTCACGATTGTTCAATAGTATTTCATTTTTCATTTTATTTCTATAAATCAGAATAATCTGAAATTTGGAGCGTGTATTCATAAAAAATAGAGTGATCTTCAAAAAATATAAAAAAAATATTTTACATGAAATGTTTTACCAAAATACCCCTGAAACATTTTAGGGGTATTTTGATCAATTGTTTTCCGCAGATAATTTTTTTTATATTTTTTTTAGATGCGCCTCAGTAATATTTATATACCCTCTAAATTTCAAGTCATTTATAGAAAAAAATAAAAAAAAAACACTATCGGACAATCGTGTCGGCGTGATGAAACTTGGACGGTGATGAGAGTAGGCAAAATCACTATTCATTTTCGCTTAGAGGCGTTAGGAAGACTTTTTCATATATATATATAGTTATTCTAATGTTAAACATCATTAATTTTAACGTATTTTAAATTCTTGTTACTTCCTATTTTTAAGCTCGCATTAATGGTAAAATTCAACGGCCAAGATTGACTCTAAAACCTTAAGCATAAATGTTTGGATTGGATATTATGGCATTTTCATTTTGAAGAGGGTAAATATTTTGAACAAATAGGTCTTCTAATCAAGGGAGTAAAAGTAAAGGGACATTATAAAATGAGGCTATTTACATTGATACAAGGTGGTCGCATTAATCTTGACCATTGGATGTTAAATTTGGTGGTTGCAATTATTTCATTGACTAAGCTCAAACTTCAAAAGGATTTTTCTCGAACTTTGTGACGCATCTCAGCTATCAAATTTCACATCGGATGGTTGTAAGTAATTGTGGTTACCTTGTATCAAAGGTAAATAGTCTCATTGTACACAATCCCAAAAGTAAACTATGCTCGTTGCATGTTGAGTACATGTGAAAATACTTTCACGCGTGAGAGTATTTTAACCAGTGATTTAAAAAATATCGGATCGACATGAAATTGCCCGATCTGACCCGAGAATCGGTCACCCCATGCCGATTCTATCAATATGTAGGAAATCGTCCAGGTTTAGAAGAGAACGACGATTTGTTACAGTAAAACAATGTTTTACTATATTAAAAACACCATTTTGCTATAGTAAAAGCGTTGATTCACCGATTCGAACCGCCGACTCACCAATTCGGACTAGTTTTTCCGAAGCCCCATTCTGGTCACAGATCCATTTTTTCAGTGATCTAAAAAACATCGGGTCGGGACAGAGTCACCCGATCCGACCCAGGAGTCAGTCACACCATACCGATTATGGCAATACATAGGAAATCGTTCAGGTCTAAAAGAGAACCAGTGATTTGTTAGAATAAAACAATGTTTTTCTACAGTAAAAACGTTGTTTTGCTACAACATAAACGATGATTCACCGATTTGAACCGGTTCTTGGCCGGTTCACTATTTTTGCACATATTTTTTTGCTGGTTAGCTATTTTTTTCTGCATAGTAAAATGGCGATCCAGACATCTGATTCACCGATTCAAACCAATTTTTGCACTGCCTGATCCTAGTCACCGATCAATTTTTTGAATCACTGATTTTAACAACAAATTAGTCCTTGCACGTCTTATCACACTAATTCGTAATGAGTAAGTGTGAAAATAATCCTACACCTAATAACATAAAAGAATTTATTCCGACGTGAAAATATTATTTTGGGAAGTTGCGTACCAAACATGCAATTTGAGGGGCACTAGGAAAATAATTTTAGTGGAATGGGGTTCACGAGTTGAGCATTGAGTGAACCGAAACTTTACTAAAATTGGCACGGACGAGACCACGAGTTGAGCATAAATTTCATTCTGTCATTAGCCCCATAATTAACTTCCAAGCGGCCCTCTTTTTGGGCGTTAGATGGAAAAATAGGAAAGGACGCGGTTAGCATGTGGCCACGCCCGTACATGTAGAAATACGGGTTTTGGCAATAAATATATTTTTTTAATATATTTTGATCATTTTTTTAGGGAGTATATAATCTTTAACATGGAGATCATGAATATGAAAAAAAAAAATTGAAAATTAAAAATAATAATTATATTAAAAAGACATTTGGACTATTGATTACAATTGTTTTTAGATTGGTCGTATATTGTAGAAATGTGGTCCAGCCCTCATGAAATAATCGTTGACTAGGAAAACATAATAGGATAGAGAGTGATAAAGGGAGAGAGAGAATAAAAAATAGAAATAAAAGAACTGACGATATTTCTCGCCCAACATTATCGTTATGGTCTCATCTATATTTTTTTACAAAATTTACATGGAGGCCACCCCTCCCTTCACCTCTTATTTTCAGTTTTACATTTATGTCTGATGTTTCTGACATCGATTGAAAAATTCAAGATTTTATCTATTTTATACTGCTTAAAATCAAAATCTATTTTACTCGTGCTCATAAAACTTAACTTATAATTAATTTTAAGACTCCAAATTTCGATGATGTAACCTCTTCAAATGACCTTTAGCCCCTCTTTGAAGTTTTCATTCCTATTAGCCCTTTGGGTTTACCAAAATCCGTTGCACCCCTCAAGCTTAAAACTTTGGGACCATTAGCCCCCTATTATGTTTTTCTTTGATTTTTTTTACAAATCGCATATCTTTGTTTTATAAAATGGCAAAACCATACATTTTTTTTTTGTGACTTGATATACAAATTTTATTGATGCTAATAATAAGTATTATTATAATTAACTAATAATTAAAATAACAACTATTATATATATTAATTGTTGAATAATTCATCTCTTATAGGTATTTTGATAAAAAATTTAGTAAATAAATAAATAAATAATAATAATCCATTAACAATAGTAACAAAGATCTTGATTGTTCATTTTTCAAGTTCAAAAGATATTGATGCAATTGTAAAATAGGTCATAATATTAAAAAAAAATTTATTTTCTTTTCATGTCTAAATTTATAAAGCGGGATCCATAGAAATAATATGGGTTTTATGCAACGGAAGAGAAAGGGAAAGTAGCATTTTGTAAAACAATAAAAAACAAATTTGTAAAAAAAAAAAAAAAGGGCAAACACAATTAGGGAGCTAAGGTCCCAAAATTTTAAACTTAAAGGGGTACATGGGATTTTGCTTAACCCAAGGGGTTAATAGGGATGGAAGTTCGGGGGAGGGGGGTAGAGGTCATTTTCCCTATATTAATTTCGATATGAAATTTTTCCTAATTATATCCTCTATACATGTGAAAAAAATAATATCTCAAGATGGAATAGAAACCCTCCAATTTTTAGATGGTTACATCTAAGTGTTAGAAAACGCAAATTTTAATTTTTTTTAATAATCGTCTAATAATTATTATGTGGATCCTAAAATTTCACGTTGAAAAAATACTCTCAAGCAGATCTTCTCATGGTAGGAGTAAAAATAAACCATACTCCCAATGGATTACTAAAAACATGGGCCTCCCCATATTACTTCCTACTTTCTCTCTCTTACTTGGTTCCCTACAACCCCGCTCTAAGTTTCTGCTTCCAACTTCCATACTGTGTAAAGGAGAAAAGCAAGTGCCACTGCTCCCACATTTTCTGTCCTGAGGAGAATAAAATCTAAGTATTTTTATTTTCATTTTCTCTTTCTAGGGATTTCTCTCTTCCTAGGGATTTTTCTATTTAAGACAAAAGGGATTGTATGAGAATATTTATTTTTAGTATAAAGAGGTCACAATCATACTTTTAACTATTACAAAATCCAATAGTTGAAAATGTGTCACAATATTGGAGATGTTTTTATGAATTTTATGCCCAAACAATGACGCATCTTCAATCTCTCAATTTCAAATCCAGTGATCAATTGTAATTCTGACCTCCTTGTTGTTAGCGTACGGATATCTATATTAATATACAACATTATGAATACATATAAGTATAGATATGTATATGTATGGGTATTATCTCTTAATTAGGCATCTCATGATTATGATAAAATTAGTCAGTAAATTGTCTATAACCGTTGGTATTTATCTTTAATTGTTACTGGCCGTATATTTATACGGGGTCTTGTATATTCTTGATGAATCAATAAAGAGAGAGTTTCTCTGTAGTATTCTGAGTTTCTAACATGGTATCATAGGCTTCTCGAGCTTAGATCTCAACCTCAGCTCGCACCTCATATCTGAGGTTAGGTTGCCATTCCGATTTTATATGATAGATATATCCTCAAAAAAAAAACAAGGCCCTCTTTTCTCAGTCTAGGTATCCATAAAAGAAAAACCCATGTCTCAGGATCTCTAGAGCTTGTTGTGTTCTCAACCTTTGTGCATAAAGCAAGCTTCTTTTGCATCATAAATGTCTAATGTTAATCCCTTTGGCTTGTTGGGTGACAATGATAACAATGACCAATCGCTTCTCATTGTTACTTAGGAGATCAACGGTGCTTCTAAGAAGCCAATGTTGGAGCAACCACCTGTACAGGCTAAGCTTCTCGCTAAACCCCTTCCTCCTGCCCAAGCAATGAGAGATTCAAAAGACACACTTTGTTATTTTTCCCTAGCCACGGACCATCTGTTTTATAGTTACTTAGAACCCCCTTTGATGTCGCCTACCTCTCTCTAAAATTCTTTTGGGTTGTATTAAAATTGTGCTTTGCCTTATGATCAAGTTGAAATTGTATTTGCTTTCAGCAAACCTTGACGTCCCTTGCAAACCTTATTCAAAACTCTCATTCTTGAAATAATACCCCTGGAGTTGTGGATCGGCAGGTATTTTTTCTTGGCAAAACACACTTTACTATTTTATCTTTCTACGCAAAAACTTCAACTTTCCCTTTCGTCCATAAACTTTAGCTCTCCCTTGCATCCATAAACTTTTGCTCTTCCCTTTATCCATGGTTGAATCATTCAACACGTTCAGTTTCATGAGAGAAACTCATAGATCAAGGAAGCACAGCCAAATGCCTCCGAGTCGTGTTTTGACTCCTTGCTGAGTCTTGTTTTGACTTTTTGCAAAACAACATCTGTCTTTGTTCCGGTCTGTATTATGGACTACGAGTTATTGAATCTGTTTCAGAGTGCAAGTTGCTAAATTTATCTCGGATCCACACCGAGTTCTGTTGGCTCTTCCAAGTATAATTCTTGAAGTGCCATTCTGCACTTCTTATTCAAGCAATAGACCATTGCTTATATTGGTCATACCATGCACGTGAAGACTTAAAGATCCAACTCATTCGTTTATGCAACTTATTGTTCAAATCTATCTCGGATCCACACCGAGTTCTGTTGGCTATTCCAATTATAATTCTGTGAAGTGCCATTCTGTACTTCTTGTTCAAGCAATAGACCACTGCTTATATTGGTCAAGCCATGTATGTGAAGATCCAACTCGTTTGTTTATGCAACTTAGTGGTCAAATTCCAACTGCTTTGTGTAAAAGCATCTTGAGTTTGAAGGGAAGTATTAGCGTATGGATATCTATATTGATATACATCATTATATCTATATTGATATACATCATTATGAATACATATCAGTATAGACATGTATCTGCATAGGTATATATCTATTAATTAGGTGTCTCTTGATTATGATAAAATTAGTTAGCAATTATCCATAACTGTTGGTATTTATCTTTGATTGTTACTGGCCGTATATTTATACGGGGTCTTGCATATTATTAATTAATCAATAAAAAAATAGCTATCTGTAGTATTCTAAGTTTCTAACACTTATATCAAAAGTAAATAGCCTCAACTATAACACCCAATCTTTTATAGAGAGAGACTACCCCAATTTAACTTTTAGAGTGGGCAAGAACCTCAAAATTTCTAGAGAGAGAATAATCTCAACATTTTTAGAGAGAGAAACTATCTAAAATTTTTAGAGAGAAGCTATCTCAAATTTTACGTTTTAGAGAGATAAAGTAGTTGAAAATTTTTAGAGAGAGAAAGAATCTCAAATTTAAAAGTGTAGAGAGGAAAGTATATTAAAATTTAAGAGAGACAAAATATTTTAAAATTTAAGATAACGAAACTATATCAAATTTTAGAGAGAAACGATCTCAAAAGTTTTAGAGAGAGAAATTATCTTATATTTTAAGTTTTAGAGAGAGAAGTATATTAAAATTTTAAAGAAAAACTATATCAAATATTAGAGAAAAAAAGTACTTGAAATTTTTAGAGAGAAACTATATCAAATTTTAAGTTTTAAAAGGAGAAAATATCTTAAAATTTTTGAGAGAGAAACTATATCAAATTTAGAAAGAGAAACAGCTTGAAACTTTTTAGAGAAATAAATTATCTCAAAATTTTTAGAGAGTAATCAAAAAAATTATTGTGATGAACAAAAGTCATTTAACAAAAAAAAGTAAAAAAGAAAAAAAAAGAAGAAAATATTATGCATTCATTTGTCATCTGCAGAAATCTATTTTATAAGTAATACTTTTATATAAAAAAAAACATATAAAAGGAAATAGATTTTTTCATGTAATCTTTTTCCATGCATCCAAACGACCCCTCAGTTTGTATTTTCTCCCTCTAGTGACGGACAAAATCTCTATCTTTTGATTTGCCTGCTCTCTTATTATGTGTTTTGAGTGACTGAATCACAGATGCCTTTGTGAGTAAAAGTTACATCATTTTGGCTCTCTCTCTCTTGGAAGAGTTTAATTCCATGGTTTATGGTAAGGCCCTTTTTACCACCTAAAAATCAGCTCTTTCTCTCTCTCTAGAATTCAATTCCGTGGTTCATGGTAAGACCTAAAAATAGAAAAGAAAATTGTAAGAAGAGTGAGAAAGTATGTAGATATAGTAAAAAACGAGAGAGAAAAAAAAAAAAGAAACGTAGAAAGAAGAGAGAAGAGAAAGAGAAAAGGTCTATTATTTGAAAGAGAAAAACAAGGGACTAAGAGAAAAAACAGTTAGTCTCTAAGCTCTAAAAACATCTCCACCTCTCTTTATCCCAATGAAGTAGGGTAAGAAGACCTAGCCCCAACACCCACCCCTCTTAATCCGTTTTCATACACCACTTCCTCTATCCTACACCACCCATTCTCTCCTTATAATCCCTGACCCATTGCCAACCCTTGCTCTTGGGTACTTGCATTAAGGGAGCTCCGGCTCCATCAAAATAAAGAAAAACCAAAGGACCCACTAGCCCTAGCCGAGCCCACTTATCGAGCCTAGCACGAGCTCATCATGTCTTCTTTCCAGGGCTACGGCCACCTCTCCCAACGGGCTCCCCCTCGCTCCCATAAACGGCGTAACCTGTGCGTGGCGGGCGTGTCGATTATAGTGGTTGCCGCCATTGTCATCGGTATCTTGGCGACAGTCACGCGATCGCACAATGGCTCGAGCTATGACGCGTCGAGTTCGGGCTTGGGCTCAGGGGACGGGCTCTCCACCACCATGCGGGCCATCACCACCATTTGTGGTCCTACGGACCATAAGCAGGCAAGGTTCATAAGGCCTTGAAAATAACGGTTGTTATAACATGAGCTGACCTCATCAATGCTGGACTTTATAACGGTTGCAATGGATGATATAACAATAAATAACCACTGCCCAATGTGTCATGTTGATTTAAAAGCTGAGAAAAATTCACATTGTAAATGGAGGCTGGATGCGTTTAAAATGATATAACTTTGCATATAACTGGCGTTGTTCCTAATCGCTGGTTTTCGAACTTTACGTGCAGGCATGCATCGACTCGCTGTCACAAATCGTTGGCAACAACGCCTCCGCCACTGCCTTGGAGCCCAAAGAGCTCATTGCCGCCTCGGTGAAGGCCACCATAAAACAGGTCACCGGCGCTCTAAAGCTCTCAGATTCCATGAAGGCCACCGCCACCAACGGCACAGACGGCCGGAGACTCGAGGGCGCCATCGCGGACTGCAAGCAGCTCCTCAGCTTTGCGATCGACGAGCTCCAGGATTCGTTCTCGGACATATCGGGCAATGACATGAAGAGCCTCCCGGACCGAGCCTACCAGCTCAGAGTCTGGCTCAGCGCTGTCCTCACCTACCATGAGACCTGCGTCGACGGCCTCGACCACCCTGAGCTCAAAGCTACGATGCGAGACGGCCTCGCCAACGCGACCGTCATGACCAGCAACGCGCTTGCAATCATCACCGAGATCTCGAAGATCCTGTCGAGCTTCCAAATCCCGTTTTCGATTCCCTCGAGGCGGCTTCTTGAAACCGGGTTCCCCGAGTGGCTGAACGAAGGGGACCGCAGGTTGCTTGCCGGCGGCGGCGGTGTCCGGCCCAACGCGGTGGTGGCGAAGGACGGAAGTGGGCAATACAAGAAGATATCAGACGCGGTTGCAGCGATCCCTGAGAATTTCCAGGGGAGGTGGATTATTTATGTGAAGGCAGGGATATATGAGGAGAAGGTGACGATACCAAAAGATGCGAACAATGTGTTCATGTACGGTGATGGGGCAAGGAAGACGATTGTGTCCGGGAGGTTGAATTATGTTGATGGGACCAGCACTTTCCAGACAGCCACCTTCAGTAAGCCTACTTTTCTTTCATAGTTTGAGAGAGAGAGAGAGTAGATTCTACGCTTGTGCCGGTTTTGGTGTTCCGATCGGGTATTTAAAATATATATATTTGAGTAAGGATTTTACGTGACCCTTCCACACCATGTCTAGTATCATTATTAAATTTGATATAAATCTCTAAAAAATTCCAATCTTATGCACATGAGTTTGGGATAATCTTCTAAAATTATTAATTATTTATATATATATATATATATATATATATATATATATATATATATATATATATATATATATATATGAGATTTGTTTGTAATATTTTTTTAATTTTTTTTAACATTTTGACAAAGATTGAGAAAGTGTGGAATACTTATTTTTACTTTTTTTTCATCTTTTTTTTTTAAAATTAAGAGTTAATTACGCATGGACACGGAAAAGACAATTTTTTTTTACTCCTTTTATATGCAAATATTATGTCCAAGATCGGTCAACGTGATGTTTGTTTTTTTGATGAAATTGCCCCTCAGTTCGAAGATGTCATCCTCATATTGTATTTTAATTTTCTTGTTTTTACTTTTTTTCATCTTTTAAAAAAAAAACTCAAGAGTTAATTACGTATGGATAGGGAAAATATCATATGCTCCTTTTATATGCAAATATTATGTCTAAGATCGGTCAATGTGATTTTTGTTTTTTTGTTT
This sequence comes from Amborella trichopoda, assembly GCF_054954075.1. Lineage (NCBI taxonomy): Eukaryota > Viridiplantae > Streptophyta > Magnoliopsida > Amborellales > Amborellaceae > Amborella > Amborella trichopoda. The sequence goes on along the minus strand of NC_142346.1, from coordinate 2,032,480 downwards.
AGTAGCGGTAGTCCGAGGTTAGAATATTCAGACCGATTATTATTTTTTAAAAAAAAATAGCGGTCTAAGGTCTCTCTTCGGACTACTTGGTTTTTGAAAATAAATAATGATCCGAAAATAAATAATTAGAATCCTCGCACTGAAAACACCATTGCCTCAGCTCTTTCTCTATGTAACCCTTCGTGGCTCTGCATAGTGGGTGCACAATGGCTTAGATTGCGCCCTCATGCTGGTGAGTCAAAGAAAACCTACTAAAAGTTGTTAAAGAGAAAGTGGGCATGCGTAAGGCGGTGGGTGAGCCAAGAAGCGCTGCTTCTCAGTTTCTCTCTCACGAGCGTATAATAGGTTTACTTTAGAAGGTTAGGGCTCATGCCCGTTGCTTTGATTCGTCCATGGTGCGATTTGAGTTTCTCATTCTAAGGACCGCAATTTTTTTTTTTAAGAATAAAGAGCAGTGTGAGGATGGGAATTTCGGATCTAACAAAAAGGAATGTTCGGTATGAGGATTCGAGCCTCAAACCGCTTTTTTATTTTAAAAAAAAAAACGTTCGGTTCGAGGTTTTTAACATCGGACTGCTCTTTTTTTTCAAAAATAAGGAGCAATCTGAGGATGGGGACTGTGTTTTTTAAAAAACAGAGAACGCTCGGTCCACCCCTACTAGATAAAATACAAAAAAAAGTTAAAATACGGTATGAGGATAGAATCTTCGGACCGGGGGCTAATTTCATCAAAAAAAATAAAAAATCATATTGACTAACCTTGGATGTAATATTTCCATATAAAAGGAGCATATCTTAGTTTTTTTTACTTATATGAGGTATTTTTTTTACTTATATAAGGTCCGTACGTAATTAACTTAAATTTCAAAATTAGCCCGTGGCACATAGATTTTTTAAAATCTAATTTTTGTCACTACTTTTTAATTTCATTTGGAGGTGTTTTATTTAATCATGCTTTAAATATACTTTTTAAATTTTATTAAATTTTTATTTATTTTTTAAACACTTTTAAACCGGCTAGGACTTGGATTACTTGGACCTGGCCTTCCCCGGTTTCCGAAGCAACATCGTGCTCAGATTTTCCTCAAATCATCAGATTTTTTTTCTCCTTTTTAGGAATATACAATACAGATGCTAAAAATTCATTTCTAGGTCTGGTACAAGAATTACTATTTAACTTTTTAAAAAACAATCACAATTTTTTATTTTTTATTTTTTATTTTAAATTTATCAAATATTTGGATTCTTCATTAACTCAAACAAAAGATGCATTAAACTTCAAAAAATATTTGTTTTCTTAAATATATTTATAGGAAAATCAAAGTAATGTTAGATTTTCAGAATAGTATTAGTAAAATAAGGGAAAATAAACATCTAGTGTATCGTATGTGGTACACCAAAGGAGCTCGTTACTCAATGAGCTTTGGTTGATCTACACCATCTTTCACCAAAACGGACGGTTGTTGTACCATGTGCACCATGCACTACACTCCAGCGGTTAGCATATATTCTGAGAGTGAAGAGGAGAGGAGTTCCACCATTAAAATGGCTATGACACTGATACCGTTTGTTTCTCTGTGTTTCAGCTGCCCTCGGAGACGGTTTCCTCTGCAAGTCCATGGCTTTCAGTAACACCGCCGGCCCTGAGAAGCACCAGGCAGTCGCTGTCCTCGTGAAGTCGGACATGGCGGCATTCTTCAACTGCCGCTTCGATGGGTATCAGGACACTCTTTATGCCCACTCCCACCGTCAGCTCTACAGAAACTGCGTTGTTTCCGGCACGATCGACTTCATTTTCGGTGACTCTGCAGCTGTCCTGCAGAACTGCAAGATCATCGTGCGCCGCCCCATGGACAACCAGCAGAACATCGTCACTGCCAGCGGCAGACTTGACAAACGCTCCACCGGAGGCATCATCATACACAACTGCCGTATCGTTCCAGACAAGCGCTTGTACCCGGAGCGACTCAAGTTCAGGACTTACTTGGGCCGGCCATGGAAGGAGTACGCCCGCACGATAGTCATGGAATCGACGCTCGGCGATCTTATCCAGCCGGACGGATGGATGCCATGGGAGGGGGATTTTGCCTTGAAGACATTGTTCTATGCGGAGTACGGTAACAAGGGACCTGGTGCACAAACCGCGCGCAGGGTTAAGTGGTCTAGGGTTATCAAGAGGAGCGACGCATTGCAGTTCACCGCCGGGCCGTTCCTGCAAGCTCGACAATGGCTTCCGTCCACCGGAGTGCCGTACGTCTTAGGGCTGGTGCACTGAGAGGGCACGCCAAGAGGGTGGTGTATCGAATGCGTGTGTGTATGGAAGAGCCAATGTGAGGAAGGGTCTGCATTGTTTAGTAGTCGAGGAGCTTTCTCTCCCTCTCTGCCCCATATCTCTTTCTCATCACCGTTATTTTTTCAATCGAACGTTGGAAGTAATGAGAATTGCATGTTTCACTATTTGGGTTCTCGTATTAATATGTATTTAAATAGCAGTCTCATATTATTTCATTTAATTTAAAAGGGAATTGAGTGGGTTAATGATAGCTTCGGAATTGCTAGCTTCATGACTCATAAGAGAATGGATTGCTTCTAACCAATGTTTGAAAACTCCGACCGTCCAATAAAGAATCGGCAAGTGAAATCAAAACCGGGTACTAGCCGATCCGATTTTGGTCTTCTAGCCTGAGTATTTTTAAAAATTAAAAATATATATAAAAAATTTTAAAAATAAGAAATTTGTTTGTAATGTGTTTTTGAATGTTTGTTATTGACAAAGATTGGAAAGTGTTTTCACCATGTATATTTATTTTTATATTTTTCCCTTTTTTGAAATTTTTTACAAATAACTCTAGACATAAATCGATTTTTTCAAATCAATTTTTTTCACTATTTTTAAACTTCATTTGGATGTGTTTTGTTTTCTTTTTCTTTTTTTTGGGACAAGAGTGCTTTAATTTTTATTAAATCAATAATCTTGTTAAAATTATATCAAGAGCTAAAATAAAGAGTGGGAGACTACTAAAAAGTCTAAGAAAGCTCTCTTCTTAGCCAAATCATATGCAATGGCATTCGCTTCTCTATAAACATGATTGAAACTGAGAGAAAAATCATTCAAGATATCCAAAACCTACAACCAAAATGATCTTAGGCCATACAGTGGTCTAGAAGATCTGTCACACTAGTTGATTACATTTAGAGAATCTCCTTCTATGACCATAGAGTTTCCCAATTTATTTTCTTTCCATATCGAAATCCCTTGTAGCAACGCTGCCATTTTAGCATGATGGGTTGTAGCCACACCACATGGGGTTGCATAACAAAACATAATACCATTACTATCTCGACATACAACCCAATCCCTGCCCTGCCTGGACTGCCACAAAAAGATCCATCAAAATTAAGCTTGAAACATCGAGTCCATTTGCATTTTGGCCTAAACTTTAAAAAGCGAAAAGACACCAAATGAGTTGTATTTTATTCCACATCAGGCTGGGATAACTCCCACCCCTCCTTTGTAATACTAAACTAGCTCTAAACTCAGTATAAGATTTTGTTTTGAGCTTCTTGTAACTCGAATGACACACCCTCAAATGTACATCTATTCCTTTCTAACCAAATCTCCCATAAAGTAGCTCCTTGGAAAATATCCCATAGAATTCCTTCACCTTGCAAACCGTGAATTTTCATTTGAGAGACAATGTAGAATACCGAAGATGGTAGAGCAAAAGATACACCTATTTTCTGTGTTGCCCAACACCATAGCAGATAAGCAAATTGACAATGAAGGAACAAACTTTAGCATTTTTACAAGAAAGACATTTATTGACCAAAATTATAAATCTTTTCCATAGATTATGGACAGTAAAGACCTTAACTTGCACCAAAATCCAAATGAAAGACTGAACTTAGTGAGGGACTCTCCACTTCCATATCTCTTTAAGAGGTGGCATGTTCCATCTTACATGGTTATGAGAATAGACCATCAGGTTCCAGGTCCCAAACAACCTCGTCCGTGGCAGGGAGAGATTTATGGCTTTTTTCCAGCACCTTAAGCACCTCCATATACTAATCAGCAACAAAATGCAAAATGCGATTATAAATACAATTAATATACCACACGTTTGGCCATTTGAAATACCCACTTTGTTAACCTTAGCCATCGGTTGAGAACTTTTCTAGTGTAAATCAGGATAAATCAATTTGAAAGGTGCATCAGATGCCTATTTAGAATGCCATATGCTCAATTGGATGTGTTTTGTTTAATCATGCTTTAAATATATTTTTTATATTTTTTTTAAATACTTTTTAGATTGTCCAGGATCTGTCCGGTTAGACCGGTTGAACAAGTCGGTTTATTGGTCACTCAAACCCAGCTCTTTGCCGGTTTCTGAGGCTGGTTCGATTTTTCGAACATTGCTTCCAAATGTTGTGAACTTGCGATTCAAAATTCCAAATTTAAGTTCAAACAAACGCTCCATTCACGATGCACATGTTTCCACCATGCTCCAAATCATGTAATATTGCCCTACTTTATGAAAATACGGTCATGTGTGTTTCAGTAACAGATATAGATGCGAAAGTAAGAAACTTTAACTCATATTCATCTATTATTTGGCTAAAAGGGGTGAAGTTTACGGGAGAAAATCTACATGAAATGTCTAAATTTTTAAAGTTTCAGATATGAAGATCATAAAATAATTTCGATGCGTGTGTCCATGTGTCCATATTACATAGGCACGTACACATGGGAATGGAGATCTAAAGTGTTTTTTTTTTCTTTCTTTTCTTTTTTTTATTAAAAGAAAAAGCTTTAGGAATGGCTATGAGCAAATTGCTTTCAGTTCCACTCATAGGCTCCCAATCGTCTAGAACCGATCGGACATCTACGGTTCTGTATTAATATCCAAAAAATAATTTTTTAAAAAATTAAGATTGATGTCAAATTTTGAGGGTGTGTTAGCCTCACTCTTGTGCACCTAAAAAAAAGATAATTCAAAAAATGACCAAAGTAACTTTACAAAATCCATGGGATATTGGTTATTTTTATTTTTAAATTATCTTTTTTATTTTCTTGGTGAATTCTAGTCAATCTATAAAAAGAACAAAAAAAAGATAAATCAAATATTATAATGTTATTACAACCATCATATCAAATCTGAATCATTTTTAGATCGTACCAATAAAAACACTTATTTACATATGGTAGTTGAAGTATTCGTGACCTTTGTGTATGACAAGAAGTATTACCTAGTTATTTGCATCTGGCACTTAGTCAACACATGGATACTTCAACTCATGTCAATACATTTCGAACACGGAATCGACACTTGCCACTATTAAAATGATAATAGGTTCTAGCGCATCGATACTCCTATATAAAAGAAAGACTAATGCGATCTTGTAGGAGGATATATTTTTTTTATTTTATTTTTTTTCACCTTTTTTTTTTTCTTTTAACAAAGATCACTTATAAGTAGTTTTATTACAATAACTCTTGCTTCAAATAAAATAAAACTAATAAATCTAATATTTTTAAAACCTTGATGTCATAAAACCAATTTTCTTTAAACAAAAAAATTATCCACAATTCTTATGCTTGAGAATATGAAGACAATATAATTAAATATGGTAATAAACAAAAAGAGAATGTCGGAGATTACTACAACCGAGCTTATTACACCCCACATCAAGTCATCACCATCCGATGGCGTGGGATCAACCTTCAATCTCAACAGGAAAATCAAGTTTAGGCCAAGCCATATAATGGAATTATAAACTCTTTTATCACAAGTCTCAAACTCTTAGGTGAATGCCCTTAGCAACCTAGTTTGATAGAAATACTTCTATTTTGTACCACAACCCTATAATCTAAAACTACAATGATAGATAAGAGATCATGAGAGAGTTGAAAGAACCACCTTGAGAGACATATCAAAGATGAGAGAGTAGGGTGTGCCCTTTTGGGTCTCTTGAGAGAGAGAGAGAGAAACTTTTTTAAGAAAGAGATATTTGAAGAGAGAAACTTTCTTAAGAGAGAGATATATTCTAAGTGGGCCATGCCATCTTTGTGGGATATGAAAGAGAGACGAGAATTAGGTATAAGATATACGGTGTAAAGATTTTGGTAGAGATCAATCCCTCTTTTATAGTGATTGAACAAGATTAGGGTTTCTTAGGTTTTTCTTGACTTGCATCTTCTTGTGAGATTGAATATGAACCATTGATATTATGTGACTTGTACTGTGAGAGATTTGAGCCCTTCATTTCATAGATGGGAGGTGCTAGACCTTTTATCCCCCATTCTTAAACAATTTTCCCATCAATAGAAATTAAATAAAATAATTCTATTCATAATATAGTGCTTACCAAAATTATGTACAAGCATTCTCATGCTTTCCAAAAATCCTTAGAAGGCTTCCGGCAAAATCTTTTCAAAACACTTCAAAGCTTTCTCTTTAAGCCAAAGCTTGAACTAACACAATGAAAGTTTCATTAGGGTGAGGTGTGCCACCTTAGGTGGTACTTCATGGGCCCTACCCACATGCAATGGTGGGCCCATTAACATATTGGGCCTCCCATGTAATATTAAAATTATTAAACTTAATTATATGATTTTTAGAAATCTATAAAATCAAATTTGAATATTTAAATCAATCTAAAATCAATATATCTGTTATTATAAAGCCAAATTTGATAAATAAAAGATCCAGAGATATGAAAAAATTCAAATAATAATTCTAGAAATCATATATCATTAAAGCAAGCATAAGTAAATTCATTAGATGGAAAATGGATCTATATAGTCTAGGAATTAAATAAATAAATGATGGGCACTCCATCTTCAATTATAGACTACGGTCCACACTTACTTTATCAAACAGACCCAGTGTTTCCCATGATACACAATCCATGTAGGGGCTCATTAGTGGGTCACCAAAGTTTGGCTAATGAGCCAAGATGTCATAATCCCAGTTTGTGGATTTCAAGTTCTCTCCTACAGACGTACCAAGGTCACCTAGACATGAAGCAACCACAACTCCTATGATGCATAGGGATATATCTCGCACATGTGTAAGCTTTATCCTAAAAGGTGGTTTGTATGCCATGTGATGGCTCACGGATGAGGCTTTGGCCTCCGTCTTTGAAGGCCACCATCACACACAAGGATTACACAGTCCCTCAGCTCACTCATCCAGGCATACTCCAACTTCATCAAGGGATAACCTATTAGAACTCTTATTGGAAAGTTTTCTATGCCCAGGTAGCATAAGTTTTTTCCAACCGACTAGCCTAACTTGTCAAGCTCAGACCGGTATCAGTAAACATCATTTGCTTAGTATGGTTCACGAGGGACCATACTCTCATTGAGTTTATGTTCCACTATATCATTTCATTTTACAAACACTCAAAATGCCTTTAATGGCCACATTCACCCAACACTATAGTGGATGCTTATATTTCAAAAATAAAGTGTCATGTTTCAAGAACCAATATGAAAATTTTATAGATATGTTCAGCTATTTCTTACGGAAAAAGTTTATATAGAGTTGAAGCTCTTAACAATTAAGTTAGAGCCCACATCAAAATTTCCATTAGAAGATGTTGTTTTGATGCCCAAATATCCTCAAATTGATCATCTCAACATCAAGATGCATAGATATGAGAAAAAAATAGATTTCAAGTTTTGGAAACAGTGCATCTTGTAACACATTTTTTGACCATCAATTTTCAAGATTTTCAAGTTTTCATAGATTAGATCGATCTACACTTTTTTTGAAGCTTTAAATTTATCATTAAAGATGAAAATATATTTCAAGTATATCACAGATATTTCCAATATTGAAACCATTTTTTGAAAGTGCACTCTATTTTGATTGTTTAGAGCCTTGGCTCTATACAAACCGCACCCATTTCTTATTTCACGGTTTCTCTCTCCTTTCTTGTCGCGTATGAGCAAAGTGGAACAAGACCACTATGGTAATGTATAACTATATTAATCCTCATATTTGTTTTTTTTTTTTTTGACAAGATTAATCCTCATATCTGAGACGTAGTGATGTGAAAATCTAGCTACCACCAACTTCACTCAAGCCCGATTCCTTATTAATCGTTGTACTTATATATGAAAGAATATTCTAGTGATTTACATATAGATCTTAAATTTTTTTTCTAAAAGACGAAATACTCCGTTTACAGGCAGAAATTGTAAAGCAAGTCGATCAACCTGCCTTTTATTGGTTTTTTTCAAAATTGCGCTTATGTTCTAGGATGGAATCCTTGGTCCAAATTATAATTTTTTTTTAATCTTTTCGTTAGTAGGACAATGCCCCAAGCTTTAGGGTAGTGCCATATTAAAGGAAAAACTAAAAAATAATAATACTTAAAATTCGGTATGAGGATGTCCTCGTATCGAAGGGCAATTTGGAAAAAATAAAAAAATATGGGTTGACCGACCTTCTTTGTAATTTTCACCTATAAATAGAGTATTTTATATTTTAGAAAAAATTTAAGGTGCATAAGTAAATCACTCAATATTCTATTGGATTAAATAGCTCTCCCCACCCATCTTAACTTTGAAATAAGAAGAGGATATTCCTTGGTTTATTCGTATGGGAAAAGACATGAGTAACGCTAATCCACATAATAAACTTCAATTCGTAAAGTTTCTCTTGAAAATATGGGGAACACACTTGCTTTTTATGGGTAAGAGACAAAGCCACACCTGAGCAGTGGAATAAACTCATGCCAATGCTCAACAAATATCATAGAAGTGACCTAAAGGGTGAATAATTGGTGGTTCCGTTAAGCAAGCAAAGAAGCGCTACAACATGATGTCTTGAGTTTAATTTTTATTAGAGACAAGGGTTTTTTTTCTACTAGTTTACATATATATTTGGTAAGTCTATATTTAAAATTAAATAAAAAATAAGGGTAAAACATTACATTCTTAATCTCTTGTAGGTATTTTAATAAATTTCTTAAATAAAAAATTGAATACACACAAAAAAGTGCAGGATAAAATGTGTTACACATTTCTTTTAATCTGAGCCATGCAGCCTATAGCGAGTTGGCTCATTGAATCTTCATCCTAAATAAAAATATGGATTGATCTTATGAGAAGTAACGGGGCAGGCAAAACAAACCGCAAAGTTGTATTAAAAAGAAACTTTATGCTTTGAAAGTTGTATTCCTTTCTCTAAGGTAAACGCAATTACCGTATCATTCCAAACCTAATGCATGCAAAAGGGTTCGAATCTTATGGGGCAAAAAATGAAGAAAGACGACATTACCCCTTTTTGGGACAACTCAGAGAGGGTGTCCACGAGGCCTAGGGTTCTTGAAAGCCCGACTTCAAATCCTCAAATGAAAAACACTAATGGCAATGGAAATCTACACCATAGCACTTTAAAATCAATTTTCAATTCCGATAATAAAATTTGAAACTCAAAAAATCTTATAGATCTTACGGATCTTTGACAACCTATTTTTAGGGCGGTCTAGACAATTTGTTAAAATATATACTATTTTTAGAGTTTGAAATCTTATATTTTTTTCGCAGCCAAAATGATCCTGTTGAGATAATCGACGTAAATGTTTTTCATTGCTTGAATTGAAATTTTTGATGAGTTATGAAGTGATTCTTTACTTCTTTAAAAAGACGTGCAGTTTATCAAACCATTTTTATGTGGTCCCACTATAAAAAGATATCTTGGTGGAGCCCAAAAAGGTATAGGTAATCTCCTCCACTTTAAGGCGGGCAACATGACCCAATCAGGTCGGCTTGGCCCTAAAAAAATTAGGGTACGGGACACAAATTGTGGCCCAAGAGCCAGGTTAGGATCACTGATGGCCCGTTTCGGCTCTTTTTGCTCTTTTTTCTTTTATTTTTTCCATTTATTATTATTATTATTATTATTATTTTATCATTTTTTCCCATTGCTACCCTCAGTCCACTCCCTTCAAGTAATTTCCTTTTGGCCTTGTTGCTATTATCGTAAAGGAATTGGCGACATGGAATGCACTAGGTATGGGTCCCACTTGTGGGGCCATGGTTCGGTACAATTACAAAAGAAGGACACAAGCTTTTCATGACCTGACCCAAAAGCTTGGACCATAAAGGACTTAAATGATAGAAGGGCAAAAGCTTGAAACAAAAAGAACTTAATCATATTGGCCCATGGACAGTTATTTCTCTTTACGAACATTATTTTAGTATTTCATTGATCGAAAAATGAATTTTATTAGGGAATAGCCCTTATATCCTTGAATATTCCTATTTGAAAATCTAGAATTATAGATTAAACAAGATACCATATTTAGGAAAGTATTAAGCAAGGGGGAATATGAATCGCATGTAGATCTCGTGTGAAAATGTACAAATTAACTATCTAAAAAGAAGTCTCATTTTTGGCTTTACAATTATACTTTTTAAGCCATGTATTTCAAGCGTCTATAGATTTTAACCAGTTTTAAAGCCTCAAATTCTATAGTCATGGTCAGAAATAGATATGCAAATCATTATGAGACTTTTCAATGCTGTATTTTTTTTTTCACTTGACTGCTAAGTCTCTCCCAAAATTCAATTTTTTTATTTTTATTTTTTAGATGCTGAAAGAATACTTGTATTCTTCCAACACTTGATTGCCCTATAACAATTTATTTAGCACCTACTCTAAAGTAAACATCTTAATTATGAGATTTGTACAAGCCTTCCTTATACTATAAAAGTGAGATTCACCTCTAAATTTTGCTTGGAGATGTAGTTCCGCTGTTAGAAATCTTATAATAGCTCAAAAATCAATTTGTAATACTAGTTATGAAATTTAAAATGGGAAATTTATGAAGATACCCATGAGAGATGTACTATTTAGCATTTTACATTTTTGGGACTATTCCAACTCATCATAATGTATAGTTTATGGGTATTTTAGAAATAAATCAAATGATTTGAATACAATATTAAATGGTTATTTTCAAATGGGTATTTTGATAATTTTCCATTTATATTTTTTTTAAAATACTATGATCAATTAGATCTAGAGACACTTGAAAATATTGAACATAGATAACTTGTTACAATATGTATATTTTTAAGACTTGAAATCCATTTTTTTGGTTCATATTTGCATATCTGAGGTGATGGATTGGAAGGGTCTCCAATGTCTAAGCACTCTCTTCTATAAGATTTTTGAGGTGCACCTTACTTCAATACTATAAGGTTGCAACCTAGTAGAAAATCCAAGATAACACATTGCCATCTCTCTGTCATTCCTAAAAATAAAAAAAGAAAAATTTTTAGCATCATATTTAATGTCTATTAAAACAAGAATCATCATCATCTGCGCCTATCCCAACTATTTGGGATTGGACTACATGAATCATGTTTTTTGTTGTTTGCTCTATCAATGCCCCCGCATGAACATAGAATATATATTAAGGATTCATGTGAAGATGTAATAAAATTTCATATTAGTTGCTAACTTAACACAACCCTCATCCTTTATCCCGTCTTGGGACTAGTATAATTGGCTTGAGACCAACCATGGCAGAGTTAAACTATTAAAACCACTATAAATCCAAGATATTTAAAAGGACATGGTTTTTATATGTCCAGCTCACATATTGTAGAAATACAGGCTTGGAAAATAATATATTTTTAAAATATAATTTGATACTAATTTTTAGAGGATATATAATCCTTATCATGAAGATCACGAATATGAAAAAAAAAATTTAAAAATGAAAACTAAGAATAATAATTATATTAAAAAAATATTTGGACTGTTACACTTGTTTTTAGATGGACCAACTATTTACATCCATCGCTTTATACCTTTGCACCGTGTATTGTAGCAATGTGGTCCAGCCTACGGGAAACAATTTTCCTATCTAAAATTACCAAGAAAAATCACTCGTGCCATTTCTAAATAGTTCAAGGCTATTCTCGTCAACATCGCCCTGCCCAGGTGTCCGTTCCCGTCATTTTCTCTAAACAAAATAAAACAAATCTCAAAATAAAAATCTGAAATGCTGCCAAGGGCAAAATAGTCAAGAAATTATAATTACCCGCCACTTCTAACCATTTCTACCACGTGTCCATTTGTTATTGGACCTCGGAAGGTGAGACGTGTATCTCGGGATGAGATAGTTTTTCTGCGTGGGACCCACAGAGAGGAAGCGCATCTCCATGCAATTAAGCAACTGACACGTAGCACACAACACTGCACTAAAAAATCAAACAATCAAAACGTTTATGCTCTCGCGGGAGCAAACTGTCCCCACTCACTCTGTTATATCTCTAAAAACCCAAAATAGGAATATGGTTGGTTGATATAATGCCTTACAAGATACATTTTTTTTTATACTTGAATTTTTTTTTTTTTGGTTCATAGACATGCATTCCAAAATCAAATCGATGAAATGGAGAGATTTAATCCTCAAAACTAGTTTTTAGGGTGAGCTTTACTTCGAAAATACGAAATACTGGATGGAAATTTTATAAAAAATACACTTGGTGCATTTAGTTTTGAGAATATATAATTAACTGCTAATTAATGTAAAAAGATATACTGAGACCAATTGTCATGAAAATATTCTCACACTTAACTACACAAATGAATTCTTTCATGTGAAAATATTTTATACCAAATAAAGGTACCCCTTGTTTTTTAACGGTTTACTCTTTTTCAACTATTTCAATTTATGACGACATATATTTTGATGGATACTTTGGAATTAAATAAAAAAATATAGATAAATTGTTAAATAATTGTATCTTCTATATATATTTGATAAATTTCCTACGTAAGATTTACATCATGGATTTTTTTTTTTGTGAAAGTAGCTCCATAACTGGATGGTTTGATCCCGCGGGAGTGCATTATACACCGTTAAATAAAAATATAACATACGCTGCGTTATTTTTTAAGAGCCCAAGCTCTGATAGTTTTGAAGGGCCATAACTCTGTTATTTTTTGACGAGCCAAAACACAGCTATACCAAGCTCTCAGAACTCTCTCTCACTCTCTCGCTCTAAACTGTCTGATCCTAAAACCCTAGTTTTTCGATATTCTAAGCCCTAGTTTTTGGTGGCCATGGCTTGGTCACTTGCAGGGATTCGCTCTCCTGCTACTTATATGGGATCCAGGATTACTGGCGATAAGAAGGACAGGGCTTTTCCCGTTGTTCTGCAGAAGCCTTTCCTGAGTAAATTTCTGTGAAACCCTAAAGGTCACCTATTTTTGCAGTTTAGAATGTGTGCTTATGATTTTCTCTAAGATCCTTTGTTTTTTGGTTTGTGTTGCTTGTTAATTCATGAAGGTTCGAAGTCTCTGCAGTTTTTGTTTAGTTAGATTTTCGGTGTTCTTGATATGGAGGTTTAGAGCTCAATTCTTTTTTGGATCATTCATGAAAGTTTAGAGTGTAAAACAATCTTCCTTTTTTGTTCTCTTCTTTGAAGTTGAAGCTCTGGCATGGTATAATGGTGTTCTATTTTTCTTTTCTTCTTCTTCTTCTTCTTTTCCCTTTGCTTTTTTTTTGTTTCAATATGTCCAATTTGTAAGCGTTAAAATTGAGCTTGATTAATTTGGGTTTACTATGGTTTCTTAGTTTTAATGGACAAAAGGTAGATAAAATATTTTTAATGCAAAAATTGGAATTATAAAAAGTTAATATGTTTAGAAAGTTGGAAGATTTAGGATGATTCAGAGGTAAGAATGGAGTCTTTTATTGGATTTTTCTGAAGTACAATTCAGTTTTTTCTGAATTCGAGACATTTTTTTCTCTCTTCAGTGGTTTTGTTATGTTATACGGTTGAATATCAAACTATTCCAGGAAAAAAAGTACCAGTTTTTTTCTCATGGATGAGATTTGGACAAGCAATTATTTTGTAGCTTGAAGGTTTTCAGGCTTTGTCCAATTCTTCAGCATTAGTGATAATACCATTTTTGACAGAAGAGTTTTAGAATTACTTTGTGTTTTGTTCGTTTTTTCGTGTATTTGCATTCTAATTGTGCTCCTCTTTGATTATTTGTGAAAAATTATCTTTCATCATGGCAGGACATTATTTTCACATTTCTACCAAAACCTGGCTGTGTACGTATCGGACTCTGCCGAATAACTGTTGTGTGTACAACTTTAAGGGGGATATTAATAAAATTTAAGAAAAACTAAGAAAAATAATAAAAAATGTGGGATTGATCCATCATTTTGTTGTGTATGATTTATATCTTTTTGGCAAAGATTTGTGAGTGTTTTTAGCCATAAATCCTTAATTTTATATTTTACCTTTTGTTGGACTTTTTAAAAATGCCCCCAACAATAAATCTGTTTTTTCTAGATCCGTTTTTCCAATACCTATTTAAGCCTATTCGGGCACCTTAAGGTTATTGTTTATTTTGCTTTTTAAACATTTTCCTTATTTTTTGAATTTTTTTTCAATCTTTTTTCAATTTATTCAGGGCCTTTCAGCCTTGTGCATGACTTGGTGGACTCCATTGAGATACTCCGCTCGGCCAAGGTCCCATTACCTTGGCCAAGCCGATTTTATGTACACTGCTACCAGCCAATGCTTCTATCTAAAATTCCCTCCCTCCCTTTCTGTCTCTTTTCTCTCTCTCTCTCTCTCTATGGGTATGTGTGTGCGGCTGTGCACGTAGGCTCTCTTGCATGCATGTGTGTTTGTTGTTGTTGTAGTTAATTGACAGCAAATTGAATGGGCACATGGGATCAAATGTTAAGGGTTATTAGAAATTGTAATATCAAGTGTTAAACAGTCAAATTACAAAATAAGAGCACTTATAGCATAGTCCTCTGGGAGTACTCTATTCTCTCACTTCCTCAGGCAAAGTACCTACTGAGGAGGATTTTTTCCGATATGAATTTCGGGATCAATTGTAGAATCACTAGTTGAGTTTTTTTCCCCCCCTCAGAAAAGAAATTGTTTTAGTTCCCAAACACTTAGATAAGAACATCCTAAAATTAGATGGTCGCTCTTCAATCTTATGGTATTGTTTTTTTTTTTTTTTCAGTTTTTAGGTTGGTTCTTAGGTCGAGGGGTTACATCCTAAAAATACTCCTAGATAGAGTTTTACTGGAAGAAGTGAATGTATGATATGCTCCTGCAAAAGCATATACTCTTTTGGCTAAGAGTAAATTAACAGATATCATGAGTTAATTAGAAACAAAAGAAAAAAAGTGGCAAAGCAATGATGGTTCTGAAATCTGCTTGATGTATTGTGGTTTTCCTTTTCTTTCTGATACTAGACTTGTACAAACATTTGAACTCATAATTACAGGCTAATGGGAAGAATTTATGGTAACATGAAGTAGTGGACAGGTCACTGCAAATCTTGTTCAGCAAAATTGACATTCGAGACTTATCTGGGTAAAGAAAGATATCTTTAGGTGCCTCCAAGTGTGTGATGGATGATAATTAATTTACAAGAGTGATTTGTTTTCACTTTTAAATTTTGGATATGCATCATTACATGTTTGTGTAATGTATTTTTAATTTTTTTATGGTATTACCTACTTTTCTTTGATAGGGAAGATCCTTGCTGGAAATGGTTCATCTCTTGAGGCAGATTCAACCTGTAGAACACTTGCTATGTCAGAGAAGGTGCTTGTTCCTGGTATTCAGAGTGATAATGAGGCATCCTCCAATGATCAGTTGGAATTATCTGAGGCCACATCTGATGAAGAAGAGGTTTTGTATATGCATGTCAACTTCACTAGATAACTTTCCCTTTTAGTCTTGCATTAGTTTTTTGTTACTTCATGTTAATAAACCAATTTGATTTATAGAAGGATTGGGTGGTTTTTGGATCCACACTAATCTGTAACTTTTTGTTTTAATACTCTTCTTATCCTTTATTTTTATTTTTGGGTGTGGGGAATTGGCAAATATTTGTGAACCAAAATCATGTTCCATTTGTTAAATCAGCCTTTATTGCTTTAGTGTTGTCCTTAAATTTTTGGTAGAGGCCAACCTTGCTTTGTCAGCTCGTGGTCTTTGATGGTCCACATGGCTTTGACATTCTCTATGCTTGGTTAGAATGCATAAATTCACAAAAAACTAACTTTAGTCATGCAAACATTAGTTGATAGCCAGTCCTCATGAGTATGCATTTGATATGCATAATCCTATTCATTTTTTGAAATTTCTGAACAGCAATAGCCAATTCAAGTGATTTTCACATAGTCTGTAGTTGCCACGGATTTTGGAATATTGAAGCTCATCATGATGATCATCATTAGAGCCTTATCCCAACTATTTGGGGTCGGCTACACAAGTCCTGTTCTGTTGTTTTGCTTTAGCAAGGGTCATACCCTCAGTAAGACTATGAGTCTTCATATCTTTCCTCACTACTTCTATCCATGTCCTTTTGGCCCTTCCCTTTGCCCTTTTAGAGCCTTCTACTTGAACTAAGTTGCACCTCTCGCACCTCCTAACTAGCACTGTATTGGGTTTACGCTGCACAAGGCCAACCTACATAACTTTACTTTCCCTCACCTTATCGCCTATTGAAGCTACACCTAAGTTCCCTTGTATCTATTCATTTCGAATTCTATCATTTCTTGTCTTTCCACTCATCTATCTCAACATGCTCATCTCAACTACACTCGTCCTATAGGTATATGTTGTTTCTTGACTGCGCAACATTCTGTCCCACAAAGCAAGGCTAGTCTCACAGATATCCTATGGAACTACCACTTCAGCTTCATTCGTATATGTTGATCACATAAAACTCTGGTTGCACATCTCCACTTTGCCCACCTAATTCTAGTTTTAGGCAGGACATATTCCTCGATCTGTCCATTTTTCTGAATTATCGACCCAAGATATTGGAAACACTCTCTTTTAGGAATTTCTTGGCCATCAATCTTAACTACTTCTTCCTTTCTACACCTATTATTACTAAACTTGCATGTTATATATTATGTCTTAGTCTGACTAATTTTAAAACCTTTAGGTGGCGTTTGATAACTTTCACTGCAGTTTCCCTGGGAAAATCCCAACTGCTAACTTTCCTGGATTTTGGGAAGCAGATGAAAATTGGTAGCTTGAAAGCTGGGGACCCTGTTTGATAAATTGTGGTGCTAGAAATTTCACCTGTTTGGTATTGGGAAAGTTGGCATATATATATATATATATAGCATTCTAAAAAAATAAAAACATATATTATACTGGACCCGGTTTCTATGCGGCCAAGCCCGCATATGTAGATATGCGGGCCTCTTAATAAATCCATTTTTAAGATGGATTTTAAGACTTAATTTTTAAGGACATGTAATCTCTAACATGGAGATCATGAATACGAAAAAATAAATAAATTTTAAAAAATAAAAATAATAATTCTAGTAAGAAAACATTTGGACCGTTAGTTTCCATTGTTTTTGGATGAAACACCTACTTTCATCCATCTTTAAGATGGATGCTTTACATTTTTTGGACCGCATATGTATAAATGCGGTCCAGCCCGCGTGAAACAATTTTCTATTATATTATATTATATATTATAATACTATTATATTATATGTAATATATTATATAGTAATATTATATTATGTTGTAATATCAATTATATTATATTATCGTATATCATTACAATGTTATATTATATATAATAATTCATATATCATATTATACTACATATATAATACTACATATATAATATTAAACTATGTATTTTTATTATAATATATTACTTTCGCCCAACTCCATTCTTGACACATGTTTTAGAAAATGAACATGTTCTCATCTATGCATTTCAGTGCAATTTGTCTGGTGCTAGCATAAAATACATGCACTTCTTGTAGCATTTGATTATTCAAAGATCATTTTGCATCCTATGTCTTTCAACAAATGTAAGTTGGTAATTCATGGTGAATATTTGTTTTGCACTTTCCATTACCTATGGAACTTTGGCTCGTGTTTTGTAGATCTGAAAATATGTGTTTCCCAATATTCTTCTTTTCATTCTAGATTAACAATGCTTGTTGCAGATGATTGAGGAAGATGAGCCCAAACAAATGGGAACTATAATTGAGGCTCTGCCAAGAACCATACCTCCGCCTGGTACAGGTCAAAGGATATATGAAATAGACCCTCTTCTAGAAGGGTTCCGTGGACACCTAGATTACCGGTAACCATACAGATCACTATAGGTTACTTTGGTAATAGAAAATCCCTATGCAATATTCCTTTTATCTTTTATATAGTCTAGTGCATTTACCTTATAACCTGTTCTGCTATTTCACTTTTTAATGGATGTCACATCAACTTCTCCTATCGTACAGATTCTAAGAATCTGGAATATCTACATCGCTTTATCATTTTAGTAGTTCACTGGAAGTTTCTCTTGAAGCAATGTTAGATCCTGCGAAGTGAGTTAAAATCATGATTCATCGCTGTTCTGCAGCATATATATATATATATATATATATATATATATATATATATATTAATTTACATCTTTAAAATCAAAATAGCAGAAATGAGCATGAATATTTGCAACTTTTCTTGATGTGGACCTTTTCTCTAGGTGAGAATCAGAAAGAAGACTGTGTTAAAACACCACTTCTGCTTATATGTATTGTGTCTCGATTTTTTACGAGTCAAATAGTTCTTTGTGCAAAGTAGGACTGGCAGACTATGCACTTTAATACTGGTTTTTCCCAGTTGTCCCTTTTTTTTTTTTTCCTCCTGCTGTTAAGATATTGTTAAGTTTGATGAAACAAACACTATCAAGAAATATTTTTATAGTAAAATTATTTTTAATTTTGATAAATATTGAAGACTTCGTTTTTAACTGTTCCTTTAAGTGTTTGACTTGAAAGTAATGAGAACATAGGTAATATTATAATGCAGCTATCTTAAAATATGAGATACATTTTGGTCATTTCTTAGGATTGGTGGCACATTTTCGATTCTCCTTTCTGCTTAGCTCAGAGTGTTTGGCTCATGGCACATTTTGGATTTAAATATCTGAAGATTTTTTGGAGCAGTCATACAATGCACTTCCCCTTTTTTATACAATGTGGCTTTCCCTCTTGCAAAAGGTAATAGTTTTCATGAACCTTTGTGATATGAGTTTCTCATGAACCTTTGTGATATAAGTTGTTTTAAGTCATTTAATCAAGTTTACCTTAATTTGTTGGCTACAATACTAAGGTTAATTATATTATTTATTCTTCATATGCAAATGACACTGTACATTTTACTTGAGGCCATTGAAGTTTCTGTGGATTTATCCTCTCTTTGAAACAGGTATCGGCAGTACAAGAATTTGCGTCTTTTGATTGATCAAAATGAAGGTGGTTTAGATGCATTTTCTCGGGGGTATGAAAAGTTTGGGTTCAACCGCAGGTGAGTTTTTTGTTCATTGTTGTGTCAAGAATTCAGTATCCTGTGTTCTTGATATGGAAGTTAGCTTGCTTTAGCTTTTGCCATAAATCATGTTGTGAAAGTTGAAATGATCATTATCTCTTTGATGCTTCATTTCTAGCTGAAAGAATGCATGTTATCTTTCATGTTATGCATGATTTCGACTCCTCACAACACCACTGCTTCAAGTGAGAGGTCATAGCCCATATGTTTCTGGTCCACTAGCAAGCCTACTGTAGAAACACTCCAACACATAAGCTGCATTTATAGCTTCCCTATGTAAGTGGGGTATGCTTCTGTGGGTCTGTGGGGAATCAACCAAATGCTATTATAGTTTGAACTGTGCAACATATTCTTCTCTGGTACATAGCTTCTGTTGCAAAATGGAGAGGCACAGAATAGGCATGTGCGGTAATGATATTTCAACACAATGAGGAGAATAAACCACATATTTAGTGGCCAGACGAGTTGAAAGTATATTACTATAGAGCTAAAAATTTCTGAACTCTTCTCAATGATGTCTGCAATCGTCTATGGCCAGGGGATGCCCATTTTACTCATTTATTTCAATACTAGTCTGTTGCGCTTTGATGTGTTGGTTCTGGTTGTGTTCTAGAAATTTTTGAAGCGTGTCTAAATTATTGGCGCACTTTTGGGTACAAATAGTATTGGACTTTTGTATTTCTCTTTCCTTTGAAGTTTCACAAATGTTATATGATTTAGCACAAAATTGTTCTTTGGAACCTTGGATGATTGCTCATATCAGTTTTATGACATTTTGCAGTGAAAGTGGTATAACTTACAGAGAGTGGGCTCCAGGAGCAAAGGTTTGCATTTTTTTTTTTTTTTTGATAATGTTAAAGCAAAGGTTTGCATTTTTACATGGTTTCTCATACATGGTACTCATAGAATATGGTCCTTTTGTATGTTTTATCTTTTTGTTCCATAATGAGAGATTCATGAAATTGTTAGGGTAAACTATATGGTGAAAACATACTCACCTATGTGCTGACACGCTAAAAGCAATACTATAAAACAATATCACATGGTACACAAAAAAAAACTCAAATGCTGTGGTTACCAGGCAACATCTAGCAGGATCCCCTGTGAATATCTTCTTGAGCTGCATGCCATTGGTACTTTATTGTTCAATACCCTCAATAAGCTGATGAACTTGTATACAACCTTTTATTTGGACCATTTATTGAACTTCATCCCACTCCTCCTCACTCCAATACTTGTCATTCCTAAGGTCATAATCATCATCACCATCAAGGCCTTATCCAAACTAGTTGTCATTCCAAAGGTGCCTTTTCTTTATATGTTGATGATTATATTTACAAGGCACCCATTTGAGTTGACCCTGCCTAGTATACATTGTTACTGCAATATCACATTTACAATATGTGACCAGTTAGTGCTCAATGTCTTGTAAACGAAATTGTTAATTGGCCAATCATTTCCCTCCAATCTTGAGATTTTTCTTACTTTGTTCAGAATAAATAATTTGGGTTTTCTAAATAATGGATTCTCACTCTCTACTTTGTTTCTTGCCTCAAAATACTAATATGGTTTCTTTATTGTTCTCAGTCAGCATCACTGATAGGAGATTTTAACAATTGGAATCCTAATGCAGATGTTATGACCCGGGTAAGTAGAATGTCCCAATGATGCTCGAGTTTTGTGCTTCCCTTTCTCTGCTAACTTTATGGTCAAATTCATACATTATTTCTTGGAATCTATTTGTAGTATTTTTATGAGATCAATTTATGACTATTTAATGGTGTCTTTAATTAAGGAATAACTTTAAGGAAAATTGTTTCATGCGGGCTGGACCGCATGACTACATATGCGGTCCAAAAAGTGTAAAACATCCATTATAAAGATGGATGCAAGTAGGTGTTCCATGTAAAAACAATGGAAACTAACGGTCCAAATATTTTCTTACTAGAATTATTATTTTTAGTTTTAAAAATTTATTTATTTATTCATATTCATGATCTCCATGTTAGAGATTACATGTCCTTAAAAACGAGTCCAAAAATCCATCTCAAAAATAGATTTATTAATAGGCCCGCATTTCTACATATGCGGGCTTGGCCGCATAGAAACCAGGTCCTAACTTTAAATACCACAAATCTTTCTAGAATGTCATGAACTAATTAATTGTACTTAGATTATCTATATTGACGTCTTTATTTATAACTAGGTTTATGTTTTGAGTGTCTTAGAGCACGCTCACTGCAGCACTCATGCACAGGGAGCAGACTCTGATACTACAGCCACACTAAGCGGTGAATGTATCCATCGACGTATCTACTAAGGATCCGCCGCCTTATCCCTAACCCTAGTTTGGGGCAATGGGCTTTGACTTACAAACTTACTAAGAAATTACTGAAATATCATATAAGGAACATTGCATACCGCTAAGGATTCAATAATCACTTTTTGTTTTATGTTAGACTTTGCATTTTTTATTATTAGTGTTGAAGAGCCGATGCTTAAAGCGCTCTGTAATATAAGAAAGTTCCAGTATGTTAAGGTTGCTGGTAAAGGCACCTCAGTCAATAAAGTAGACAGCATTTCTGCATTCAACAAAAAACGGTGGTGACTTCGTTGCCACAAACTTGCAATGCGATCTAGTTCAAAGTACCAACCGATCTACAAAACTGCATTCAACAAAAAACGGTGGTCTATTAATAAAAACTGCAGCTACATGCGATCTAGTTCAAAGTACCAACTGAATCTTGTCATTGACTCTGTTGCGACAGTGATAAGTCCAAGTTCTGTTCAAACTCAACTCCAACAAAATCAACGAGAGTTGATTTTCAACTAGTTATACATAATATTGTAGCCTTGTTTGGTATTATATCCTGGAAACTGGTTGAGATTGTCATAAAGATGCAATCTATGATAAATATGATTACCTGCAATGGATAAACTGTCATATTGACACCCAAGTCCCACTTATATAATGTCCGTTGCACCATCTTCTCCCGATTGTAGAAGCAGCAATGATGTTGGGAAATCTTCTGTTTTGTGCAGAATGAGTTCGGGGTATGGGAGATTTTCTTGCCAAACAATGCAGATGGCTCACTGTCAATTCCCCATGGTTCTCGAGTTAAGGTACAGATTTATCTGTCATGGAAGATCTAATATCAGTGATTGTGAATTGGAATAATGTGCTATGAAAGAATTTATCAGGTACAAGCCTTTAATATGAGTAACATGTGGACCCAATTTTTCATATATATGCATGCTTATATATGCTTATATTGCTATTTTTTCTTGGAACATGCTCTATTGTTGATATCTTTATTGAAAATCAGTCAGAAGCTGCTAAGATATTGTGCAGAAATATTCTTGATGTACTGAATTTCACTTGTATGCACTTTTGTGGTACAACAGATTCGGATGGACACACCAATGGGCATCAAAGATTCTATTCCAGCTTGGATTAAGTATTCAGTTCAGGCCCCTGGAGAAATCCCGTACAATGGCATATACTATGATCCGCCTCTTGAGGTTTGTTACTTTGAATGTTACGACATTTTGATTGAATTTTGAATGTGGAAAAAGTTTATCATGGTCTGGTGTTGTGCTGGATCACATTTCTATGATATGATAACTATATAACTTTTAGATGTGCAATTCTGTTGTTCCTCATTTATTTTGACCTAGTATTAACCAGTGTTGAAATTACAAATAAAGGAACAAAGAGAGCTTGCTTCTCAAGTCCCTATGAGTCCAGTTGTGTATTGTTATTTTTTTGACATTTCTTGGTTTAAACCTTGGGAGTTGTATTGTGGCTCATAATGCTCTATATCATGAGCCAAGACCCAGATCCATATTGAGTTATACCTGACATGACTTCTTGTTGATACTTTACTTGTTTTTGGTGCCTTAACAATTTTTACCTGGCTTATGGCTTCTTATTCTGTTTGTAGGAAAAATATGAGTTCAAACATCCTCAGCCCAAAAGGCCAAAATCATTGCGTATTTATGAGGCACATGTTGGAATGAGTAGTATAGTGAGTTTCTAAACTCCAAGCCTCTTATTTATGCAAGCATGTCGCACAAACATGGAGATTCACATTCATATTTTGGAGCATCAATTCATATCTATTATCTTTGATTCTTGTACCTTCATTTGCATATCATTTTGGTGTTTTCTCCATGAAGTCATGATTTTAGTTTTGATGTTATGATGTATTATTCTGTATGATGTGATTTTGATTAGAAAATGATAGTCTTCTTGTGCATTACTTTTTCTTCTTTCTTGTTTACTGGTATATGGTTCGTCTCACAACAATTTGACTATAATGCAGGAGCCTAAGATCAACACGTATGCTGGTTTCAGGGATGATGTGCTCCCACGTGTCAAAAGACTGGGCTACAATGCTATTCAGCTTATGGCAATTCAGGAGCATTCCTACTATGCAAGCTTTGGGTATCTCCTCATCCTTGGCAAAGTTCATTGATTCAGACACTATTGAACACAAAACAAGAAATTGCAATATTTTTCCGGGTTCTAACTTTCCAATAATGTTTTTCTCAACACATGAATACATTTTGTTGTTCATGTGATGTAGGTATCATGTGACCAACTTTTTTGGTATTAGTAGCCGTTGTGGAACTCCAGATGATCTCAAGTCTCTGATTGATAG
The DNA here is from genome assembly GCF_054954075.1 of Amborella trichopoda. Taxonomy (NCBI): domain Eukaryota; kingdom Viridiplantae; phylum Streptophyta; class Magnoliopsida; order Amborellales; family Amborellaceae; genus Amborella; species Amborella trichopoda. The sequence continues at coordinate 2,008,426 of NC_142346.1, read as the reverse complement.
AGCCCATGAACTTGGTCTGGTTGTTCTCATGGATATTGTGCACAGGTGATTTCATAATTTTCCTTGGAACTAAAGATATGGTTCTTGCAATTTATCATGACTAGAAATTATGTGTAAGATTCCAGATTCCCAGATATTTCAATTTTATGCTTCCTTTCAAATAGATGAACTTGAGGTCTGTAAAATATATTTGCAAGTATGCATTGGGGTGGAAATGATACATACCTCTCATGTTTAGATATGTCATCATCGTCAAATCCTTTTCACAACAAATTGGGTTCAGCTACAGGAATCCTGATCCACCATTCAAAGGCTATACCCTCAGTGAGGCCATAAGTCCCCATATCTTTTCTCATTACTTCCAACCATATCCTTTTGGGCATACCCTTTGCTCTTTTTTAGCCTTCCACTTGAACTAACTTGTACCTCCTAACAGGTGTTGTACTGCGTATGTGTTATACATGGCCAGCCCACCTAAATCCACTTTCTCTCATCATATCGCCTATGGGTCTACACCGTAGATGTTAGATTTGTATAGTGAATTAATTAAGTTTCTGATTGGAAGGAATATAAAGTGCATGATGTAAAATATAATATATCTAACATGTTTAAGTGTATTATTGGCACTCAAGCTAAATAGTACTTGGCACCATATGGTCCATTAGGGTGTAGTTAGCTTGGTAGGGCAGTCTTTCCCTCATTCTTGAACTTATGAGAAATGATGCTTTGACAAATCCCGACTTTCTGAGGTACTTGGTGTAAGTTTGATGTTTTGTCTCCAAAAAAGAAAGAGATAGAGATAAGAAGATCGGGAGAAGGTGGCTTAAATCCCCAATCAATGTATTGGGGCCGCATCTTCATTATGTGATTAAATTTTACACAGCTGGAGGTTAGGAACTTAGGATCTGTATAATGACATAAATGCCCTTAACATCTAGGGACATTACATTGTGAATGAATAACAAAGCATTTACCCAAAAAAAAGAATGATTACCAAAGCAATAATGACAATATTGCCCCTTATACATAATACAAAGTCATGATACATAGTCTTAACACACCCTTCAAATTGTACATCGTGCTTGAACATGTACACAATTTGTCTTTTGAAACGTAATGTTGTTCACTGGCATGGCCTTAAGAGTAGATATCCACGATTTAATTTTTGGTGCAAATACAATTTGTTCAAATGGCCTCTGTTTCTATCTTCTTGTGCCCAAAATGATTATATCTATGTGCTGGTGTAGTCATGGAAAATTGGATTGGCTACAATAGCAAGTACATATTGATTGTCACAATATATGGCAGACCATTTGATGTGGGGAAGATGCTAAAAACCCAAATAACACCAAATCTAAAATCTAGAAAACATGAAAAAAAAAAAAAAAAAACTGCATCACCATTGTACTCTCTATTACCAAGTGGTGCAATTCGATTTTGTATCCAAGAAATCTCTACTATGTTGCTTGCCCATGCTTTGTAATAGGCCCCCATACTTGAATGAGCTACTGATTTTTGCATCTTGTCCTCCAAGATGGCAAGATATCAATTTCTTTCTAAATAAACGCAACATCCTGAGACTGACCTGCGGGAATCAAGATCTCTTGCCCAATTGGTATAGAAGTAGCCAGTCATGGAAGCAACATATCTACTATCTATGTAATTCTTTAGGTAAATAATACTTGATTAATGGGCCCTTTCATACATTAGATTACGTATTTGCATGCCTCCGTGTGGACATCGTTGGATGCATGTATAAATTGGCATACCTGATTTACCAAGAAGGCATTGTTGGGACAAGTGAGGGTGAGGTTCTAAAGTGCGCCTGCCATGCTTCAGTACTATTTCGTTCTTCAAATAATTTCCCTTCGTTCTCTTAATCTTTTGTTGAGTATTGCTAGATCTGCTGGTGGTTTACAATGAAACGTAATGGTACATTCAAGTAAATCTAGTGCATATTTGTGTTGAGATAATTAGAGTTTGTCCTGGAGGCGATCCACTTCTATCCTTAGAAAGTACTGTAGCTTTCCCAAGTCTTTCATGAAGGAATCTCTTGATTTCGATGATAAGATCTAAAAAGCTTTCTTTCCCAAGTCTTTCATAAGGAAGCTCTTGATGTCCGCGATAAGATCTAAAAACTTCCTGTAGTGATGATGTCATAGACATATTGGAGGATAATCATCATACGTCTGGTGCTCGAGGATGAAGAGAGAATGATCCACTGCTGTCCTCATGAATTCATGGTCCTTTATTGGATGATTGAAACCAAGTACGAGAGGCCTGCTTCAATCCATGGATGGATCTCGTCAGCTAACAAACATACTCCTAAGGATGCTTCTCACTGAAACCTGGGGGCTTCTCCATGCATACCTCTTCTTTTAACTCTTTATAAAGAAAGACATTCTTCATGTTGAGTTGGATTAGAGGCCAATCATACATTAGAGCAAGAAATAATCTACTCAAATAATGACAATTTTTACGAGGCTGAAGTTTTATCATAATCCAATCTATGTTGTTGGTTAAACCCTTTTCACTAATAGAGACTTGAATCATTAAATACTTCCATTCGACTTGTATTTTATCGTATATATCCCACGTGCTACTCACAACATTCTTTCTAACAAACCACAGGGACCTTGTAAAACAGAAGAAAAAAAAAAAAAAAGCTTCTCAACAAACCTCTTCACAATCTCCCACATGTTGTTCAAGAACATAGCATAGCTTCAGCGCATCTCAGTTTGTTATTAGCCTAGCGTTGTGCACCCCTGCTCTAATACCATGTTACTTCGATGTTTTATCGCTAGAAATGATAGGGATAAGAAGAGCAAGAGAGGGTGACCTGAATCCCCACTCAGTGTGTATATTACCTATCTTGAGATTAGGGTTTGTACAGTTACACAAATGCCTTTATCATCCAGGGATATTACATTGGGAATAAATGACAAAGTAGTAATGACAATAATGCCACTTATACATGATACAAAGTAATGACACATGGTCTGAACAATTGGTCCTTAGAAGCCATATCTTCTCCTTGAAGTGGTACTTCTTCCAAATATGGATATTCATGGGCTGTTCTCCCACTCTAATATCAAAAATCTCTGCTCCCACGACAATGCTCCTCCTGCCCTCACAACCCCCACCACCCAAAAGCCCCCCCCCCTCCCCCCCTCCCCTCCGCCCCAGCCAAAAAATAAACAAAAAAAACAAATACAAAATAATAATAGAAAGAAATAAATTAGGGATACACATACATAAAGATGCACAAACACACAACAAAACAAAACGACGAACACACACAAAAAAGAAAAACTGGATTCTAGCATTTGGAATGGTCCTGAATCTCCTGATTAGACAAAGCTGATGAATAACCTGGCTTTTATAGGTGTTCACTTGGAAGATCTCAGTAGAAAGTGGTACTTTTGATGATTGACAAAACCTTCTTTAATCTGCATAAAATTTGAAAAAGGCATTCCCATGTGTTTTTAATGGATAAGAACGGTATGAATAGTAAAGGCCTTGCAGCCATACATTTGACAGGAGGATGGAGACCCTCAAACACCCCATCATTGAGCATTGACAAGATACAAATATTTTATGGAGGAAAGGCTTGTTTTCAAAATTTAACTAGGAATGTGGTTATCCCCTGCTAGATTTCATTGTTTCTCGCTTCATAACTTACATTATAACCGCATTTGTAAAGTATTTGGCCATGCATTTTGTGTGAGGGACAAGTTCAAAATTCAAACCCTTTGATCTCACTCAAACAAAGTGCATGTCACACCACTGGGCTAAAGGCTGGGATTAGTAATTCAGGCTTAAGTGCTGTCAGCTTTAGAAAGTCCTGCAGAATCTCTAATTTATCAATTTTGTTTAGATTAGATGATTATTTCTCTGAAGTCCAAACAATGATTGCTGTCGTCCTTTATTTTGGTCATTTTTAATTGTTTTTAATACATTAGGAAACGTCTTGTTGTAAACCTTGACGTGGTTTCTTCTTTCCTTGTTCTAAGACATCCATGATGGCTTACTGCAAATTATATGCTTTTCTATTTGTGGCATGGAATAAACTTGTATGGCGTCCACATCTGGATCTTGATGCCAAAATTTCAAAATTGGTCAAATCGAGTATATTTCATTATTAGTGTTTCAGGCATTACCCATCTCCATCTCTCATTATGATTCTTCATCTCTTTTGTTTCGTATCTCCTTCATTTCTTTGTTGGTGTCTTGTTAAGTTTTTTAATTTCGCTGGTTTAATGTTATTCCTTTTCCTGCGATTTGGAATATGCAGCCATGCTTCCAACAATGTGTTGGATGGATTGAATATGTTTGATGGAACAGACTCTCACTATTTCCATTCTGGAGATCGTGGTTACCACTGGATGTGGGACTCACGCCTTTTTAACTACGGAAGTTGGGAGGTATGCACCTTTTTGAATAATTAGCGTGGCTTGATTGCATGGTATGGTTTTCGATATTTGAGTTTTAGTCTTGTGACTGCAAGTATTGCTGGCTTTAGAAGTTTCTGTCTGACATACATGTTGCATGTAGGTGCTAAGATTTCTTCTTTCAAATGCAAGGTGGTGGCTTGATGAATATAAGTTTGATGGGTTTAGATTTGATGGAGTCACCTCTATGATGTATACCCATCACGGTTTACAGGTGATGTGAATCTTTTACCTTATGTTTTTTTGGATTAGTATATGATATTAGAAGAGAACAACGGTTTAAGTTTCGTAGCCCTTATACTTCCTTTTTGGTGAAATACAACCTGCACATTTGGGACCCAATATGCTATTGGCATCTTTGTAAACTGACGCAATATAAAATTTACCAACAAGCAACACCTATAAAAATAACTGTGTTTTAGAGAGGGAAATCAAAACGAGAAGGGAATCACAAGAAGAAAGAACAAAACGCGCGGATACGAGTATTTCGACACGGGCCCATAAACAAGAGAAGAAACAACACCCACAAAAGGGCCTCTCTCTCTACAAGAAACACTTTCTTTATTCCTTAAAATTCAAATTTCCTTTTATAGGAGTTTATATTCACCACCCTAAAGATAACTACTAAAATAAGTTAACTAACAAAATACTATTGACTCAATTCCTACCCATGCCTTGCACGTCCTATTTCAAAAGACAACATAAACCTTCCTAATCTAACTTTATCTTTTTATTAACAACCCAATCTCCTCCTATGAGCTAAGGAAATAACCTCCTTCTAAAAAGGAAACTACCCATTAATACCTTACCATTTATAACCAAAATTCTTATCTTACCAAAACTACATGCTTATCTCTTATTCTCACGCACCAACAATTATTTTTTACAACTTATCCTTTCTAAAAACTAACGATAACTACTACTATTTCTATTTCCGATTACCCCTTCCATATCCTTAACTATATTTTCTCCTCCACAAAGAGAAGACTTCCTGAAGGAAAAGCTTGTATCCACGTAAATCCAAAACGAAGCTCCTATTTTTTTGCACCCACAACTCCAACACAAAACCTAATAAGATAAACTTTTGCATAAGATAAACCTTTGCATATTGAAAACAAACCCTAATCTATTCAATGGACTCTATCACTGATAATTAAAAACATGACCAACTCTTGCAAAATAAAAACGAACTAATAAAATTTAGACTTATCAAAACTAACCCCAAAAATCCTAATTTTAATAATTAATCTTAATAAATAAAAATAAAAAATCTACCCAAACTCTAAAAATAAAATTAGCAAAAATAAAATTATAATTTGTAGCCACCAGATTTTGATCTGCGTCATAAACCAAATGATTTCAATCTATGCCTTTTTCATGTTATAGATCAGAAGGTTTCATTGATGCACAATCTTTCTTTTTTAAACTTCAAGTTTGGGATGCAGTATGCTATTGATTGCTTAGTACACTCACAAAAGAATGGTCATACAACAAACTCAAATTGTGCCATTTCCATGTTACAGATTTCTATTTGCATAATCTTTCTTCTTGAATTCTCCTTCATGTTTCCCTCAAATTTCAGCTTTTTGGACTTGCAGGTTGCATTTACAGGAAATTATAATGAATATTTTGGATTGGCAACTGATGTGGATGCAATTGTGTATATGATGTTGGCCAATGATATGATTCATGGGCTCTACCCCGAGGCTATTACTGTAGGAGAAGATGTGAGTACTACTTTGTTATGTTATTTGGAACTTGTTGGGGATTTTGAGTTCTCTGTCTAAATAAGGTATCTATAGTATATAAAGCATCACATGGTTCGGTAACCATGTGGCATGCAAGACATATTATGAGCTTCAGTGGAATGGTTATATATTCACGAAACTTTATATATTTATATCCATGTAGCAGATGCACGAATGAGCCAACAGTTACATACGTCCGCAGATGTATGGTATCGCAGGTAAAACCTAATGTGGCAGCATTTTAAAGATCCACAATTTTGAGGATCTAACCTCCTCAAGCTAGCCAACAATGCATCTCATCATCATTATCATAGCCTTGCCTTTTCTCAATTATTTGGGGTCGGTTACACGAATCTTGATACGCCACTCTGCACTATTAAATGCCATACCCTCAGTAAAGTCATAAGTTCGCATATCTTTTCGGACTACTTCCAACCACATCCTTTTTGGCCTACCCCTTGCCCCTTTAAATCCTACCACTTGAACTCACGCCTTTTAACAAGTGTTGGATTGGGTCGGCGCTACACATGGCCAGCCCATCGAAGTCTAGTCTCTCTCATCTTATTGGCGATTGGTGCCACACCTAAATTTTTTCGAATGGATTCATTTTGAATTCTATCCGTTATTGTCTTGCCACTCATCCACCTTAATATCCTTATTTTCGCTACACTCATTCTATGGGTATATTATTTTTTGTTTGCCCAACATTCTGGCTTATTTAGCACGGCTGGTCTCACGGCTGTCCTATAGAACTTGCCTTTTCAACTTTATTAGTATGCGGCGATCACATAAAATTTCAGTTGCACATCTCCACTTCGCCCACCCAGCTCTAATTCTGTGTGCGACATCTTCCTCAATCCCTCCATTTTCCTGGATTATCGATCCAAGATATCAAAAGTGCGGTCATTTTTATACTTCTTGGCTATCAATCTTAACCACTTCCTCGTCTCTACTCCTATTATTACTAAACTTGCATTCAATATACTCTGTCTTAGTCCAGCTAATTTTAAAACCTTCGAATTCTAGAGCATCCCTCTAAGGTTCTAACTATGTGTTGATGTTCTTTTGGGTGTCATCGATCAAAACTATGTCATCTGCGAACAATATGCACCATGATACCTCATCCTGTAGGTGTCTAGTTAAGTCGTCCATAACTAAAACAAAGAGGTACGAGCTCAATGCTGACGCTTGATGTAGACCTATTGTCACTGAAAACTCATGTCTCACTCCACTAGTTGTTTGTACACTAGTTATGCTCAATCATACGTATCTCTCACCAAGTCGATACGTACTATGTATCTATTTGACAAAAAAGAAGCATTTAAACATCCACAAGTTTGGGAATCTAACGTCCTCAATGGAGCCAGCAGCCTCCAAAAAAAAATAATATCTTTTACGTTTTGTGCATGTATTTGAGAAAAACAACTCATAATATTGTTTTGGACCATCAAACGCAAATGTCTAGAAACTCATAATTCAGTTTTATACTTTTAAAATAATCATCGGTGATTCTAAACTCTATAGCGAATCCCTCCATTTTAGATTAGCAAATATAGTACTCAATAGACCTTTTACCTGAGGGAATAGGTGTACAATATGGTCATGGGGGACCATACTATAAAGCAACCTTTTCCCACTCCTCTCGCCAACCAAAGCTTTAAAGAGGGATGACATAACCAAAATAAAAGCGAACAACATCATCACATCTCATTTTTCCACCGTTCCCTTCCCCTGCAATGAAAAGGGAAGGATGAGTCATCTTTCTTGGCAGCTGCACTCTTCCTTCTTACCATTTTCGCCGTCAAACAATGGAAATCCCCTACTTAGAGATACCCTATGATAGCACCCTTCAATATGGAGCAAATGAGGTGCACACAATCCCGAAAGAAAAGGATAATGGCCCGCGCCCATGCCAAGAACCCTAGTGGGAACCTTCTTTGGGATGATACCTAGGCCACTAGGTGCAGACAGAATTTGACATGGTACAATAAAAGTTTCATTAATTTCATAGTTTCCTTGAAAGGAGAACTATAGAAACTAAACTTGAATTATATAATTAAACATCAAACTTATTGATTACAATATTTAGTTTAAAGGTGATAACTTTTATATAGAAGTTTAGATTAAGAACGATAACTAGAATAATTTTCATTGCATGAGCATAGTTTTAGCATGTCAAATTCTTAAATATTTAATGAATAAATGTAATTTAGTTTGATATTAAGTATAAATTAAAATTTGTAAGAGAGTAACTTTATTAATTAAATAAATAAAAATACATTTAACTTAAAACTATATTTAATCACAAAGTATGGACCTAGGGTAACTCACGTTTTCACTAATCTACCCGCCACTTTAGGTGTTCACATTAATATATAAATATGTATTGCCACCTAGGTAGCCCAAATCAAAAGCAATAATTAAAAAATTGAGCAGCCAAAAGTTCTGGCATCAATACATTGTTAGACTTTGACTATTAATTGACAATATTAATTATAATATCACCTTTTAAATTAATCTTTTTTGAAGTTTTAATAATTGTTTGTGATTCACAATCTAATGATAACTAAGAATTAAACTTAACAAAAGTCCACAACTATTATATATGGTTAAAATTTGGGTAGTCCACTTTTCAAAATAATTTTTAATTACTTTTCATATATTATTAACAGATGATCAATATCAAATAATTTTGTTGTTTTGAAAATCAAATTTTCACTCAAAAGGAGAGAAAATCTATAGTTTCTTATCAATGAAAATTCCAACTTTACCTTGAGAAAAAATAAAATTCAACTTTTTAAAACTATATTTAGTTATAAAATCTTTTTTTTTCAAAGTAACATTACTAAAATCAATTCCGTGATTTGATAAATTTCCTTTTGAATTACCATTGTTTCTTTATCATAAAGTGGGTACATGGGGTCACACATTTTCAATTATTTACTCATCATCTTATCATCCGAGCCTTATCCCAACTATTTTGGGTCGGTTTTTTTTTTCAATTATCTACTGTGTGGTCAAATTGGCAAGTAACCTGAAAATCAAATATTGTTTACATAAAAGTGAGTGGTCAAAGGCACTATCGTAAATACAATGTTAAAGTTTGAATTGTGATTGGCAATTTGTTATTCTCATATCACCTTACAAATAGAATTATAACACGTCATTTTTTTTGAGTTTTAAGAAATTGTGATTAACGATATAAAGATAATAGAACTTCAAAGTAAGGAAGTTTAAATTTAACTTTTTTTCACGAATTGGGCATCACTATTATTTCAAATTAATTTCTCATTATTTTTCAAATTAATTTCTCATTATTTTTCAAATATTAATTGAACTGGTAAGACTGACTTTTAAATTATGTTTTACCCATTAAAAAAAAAATTATATTCATTGTAGTTCATCATGGTTTATTCAAAAGTGAAATAAATTGAATTTGATTATTATTTTTAAATGAAAATTCAAACTACACCTTCACTAAAGGTACTCTCATAAATATAATGTAAAGTATGAATCTTAATCTTCCATTTGTACTCACAAATAGAATTATAAATATTATATATTTTGAGTTCCTCATTTGAGGTGAGGTCAATATAATATAAGGGAAAGTATATAATGAGACCATTTACCTTTTGTACATGGTGGTCACAATTAATTTTAACCATTGGATGTGAAATTAGGTGGCTGCATTTATTTCATTGACTAAGCTCAAAGTTCAAAAGAAATTTTTTCGAACTTTGTGACTCACCCAAACTATCAGATTTCACATCGGATGGTTGTAAGTTTTTGTGACCTCCCTGTATCCAAGGTAAATTGGTCTCATTGTACACAATCCTATAATATAATATAAATTGTTTTTAGTTTTTTACATAGGGAAAGCGTACAGTGGAACCTTTACCTTTGGTACAAGAGTGGCGCAATCACCCTAGCTGTCAGATATGAAATTGGGAGGCAGGGATTGTTCCATTGAACATGCTCGAAGTTCAAGACAACTTTCTTTAATCTTTTTTTTTTTTTTTTAATTTTTTTGTGTTGGGCTGACACATCCTAGCTTTCTAATTTTACATCAGATGGCTTGTGGTGTTCATGACCTTCGTATACAAAAGATAACGGTCATTGTATACAATCTCTTTTACATAATCATTATTAAACGAGCTTGTCTCAAGCTTAAGCCGAGCTTGTCTCAGCTTGAGCTATGCTTGTTTAATAAACAAGCTACCAAGCTCGGATTTTCTTGGCTTGTCGAGCCAAAAGATATTGCTCATGCTTGGTTCATTACAAGATGAGCTGAGCTGGCACTCAAGCCAGCATGGCTTGTTGACACCCCTAAGAAGAATGAGAACCGTGTGGCTCCAAAACCCCTCCCTGTGATTACTGAGATTTCTGGGTTGCTACTAGCAATCATCCAGCCATGTGAGATCCTCATCTACCAAACATCACTGGAGGATGCAGTCAAAGGAGTACAAAACAGCCATGGATGGGTAGCAACATGTTAGCTTCTAGGAACTGAAATCCACCACCTTTCCAAGTTTGCAACGAAAGATATTACTTGCTTTCTGCCATTTCTTTGATAAGTGTTGTTCTTTTTATGGTACCATAGATAATGTGGAACTGGAGTTCATTTTTAACTGTTAGTGCTACACTTCAAACTTAATTTGGGTAATTGGATATTACCACCGATAGAATCATTTCTAGTTTGTTCTCCTGTCCTTTTCTGAAGTAAGAAGTTTCAATTTTATATGCTTTTGTTTTTGTATAAGTTCTTTCATGTCTATAAATTCTTTCATGGCAAAGTGGTTTGCTTTTCTACTTTTTTGGTTATCCCACTCGGTATCTCTAATTTTCACTCCCTGGTTTTAAAACATACTATTTTAGGTTAGTGGAATGCCAACTTTCTGTATACCTGTTCAAGATGGTGGGGTTGGTTTCGATTATCGTCTTCACATGGCCATAGCTGATAAATGGATTGAACTTCTCTCAAAGTAAGCGAAACTGATAGTAATACTTGTTTAAGCTAATTTACATATTTCTGATGACTATCTATTTGGAGTTTATCTCAGCTCTATTTTATCTGGTCCTCACTTGAAGGTTCATGGCAAGATATTAGTGTATGTGGCTGTATATGGTTATTAGTTGGCATTGACTTGCTGATATGGTGCAGGTATAGTGATGAGTATTGGAAAATGGGTGACATGGTGCACACACTTACGAATAGAAGGTGGCTGGAGAAATGTGTTGCTTATGCTGAAAGCCATGATCAAGCTCTTGTTGGTGATAAGACTTTGGCATTTTGGCTCATGGATAAGGTCATCATTATATGACATTCCATTTATTAATTCAGATAGTTAAATACATCTGCTGCTCTCAAAAGGTCATGCTGCATATGAAACAGCTATTCATTTCGTGGTAAATTCATCACCTGTGATGCTTACAATCAAATACTTGCCAATGACGAAAACATATGCTCATTAGGTGTACTTGACAAAAAAATTATGAGATCTACAATCGGAAGAGCTTGAATTCCTCTCGAATTTGATTTATCAAATTGCAATTTCTGTGTATAGGTAATTCATGACTTGATTAACACCTAAGAGCAATAGGGCAAATTAAATCTTCCAGCTAGAAATGCTCCTCAAAGGTGTAGTTTGTGAATATGAAACAATCTGATAATTCAGGCTCTTCTTTAGCACTCTTTATCATTAATTTTAATCCATGATTGTTCGAATGTTAGGAAAGTGTATTTCCTGTTGTTCTTTTATATATATATATATATATATATATGGGTGTGATTTGTATAGTGGCTAGGCTCTAAACAATCAAATTAGAGCCTACCTTCAAATAGTGTTGAGCAATGTGGTTTCACTATTGGAAATCTTTGTGATAGCCTTAAAATACATGTTTATATTTGTTTATAAAGTTTAAAGCTTCAAAAATAATGTAGATCGACATATCTATGAAACCTTGAAAATCTTGAAAATTGACGGTCCAAAAATACATTACAAAATACACTATTTCCAAAACTTGAAATCCATTTTTTTCTGATGTCCATCTTGATGTCGAGACAATCAATTTGAAGATATTTGGGCATTAAAACAACCTCTTCTAGTGAGATTTTGAGGTAGGCTCAAATTTGATTGTTTAGAGCCTTGACTCTATATAAACTTTTCCCTATATATATATATATAGATAACTGTATGAGCATTAATTTTAAAGAGGTTGATGCTCGTGGGAACCATGTATTCTGGCAATGTAGATTAACTTGTTTTTTTTCTTTTTCTGATAAGTAACTGAAGTGTTTGTTCTTTATGTTATTTTTTACTGTTGACCTATTCAGGACATGTATGATTTTATGGCATTGGATAGACCATCAACTCAATTAATAGACCGTGGAATAGCATTGCACAAAATGATCAGACTGATCACAATGGGGTTAGGTGGTGAAGGGTATCTTAATTTCATGGGAAACGAATTTGGTCATCCAGGTGAAATTTCTATGATGGTTTGAAAGCCATCTTTGTTGTGTTTTAACTTTTGAGTTGCATCAGAAAATAAATGAAGTTTCTTCACCATTCCTTTTTTCTGTACCCAGAGTGGATAGACTTTCCGAGGGGTGACCAGATGCTTCCAAATGGACGTGTAATCCCAGGGAATAAAAATAGCTTTGATAAATGCAGGCGTAGATTTGATCTGGTAAGTAGATGGATAGAGCTTGCTTATGAATGTGGTTTGCGCCATACTTTTACCATGAGTAAGCAAGTGAAGTTAGTTTGTATGTGTGTGTGCATTTCCATATGTTTACTTGAAACATCTGTGCATCTTTTTCCCTCTCTTGTTTGTGTCCTTTTTTATAGAAGTTCATATCTTGATTGTTTCAGTATTTTCGAATTTAGGGAGATGCAGATTATCTTAGGTATCGAGGAATGCAAGAGTTTGATCAGGCAATGCAGCATCTTGAGGAGGCATATGATGTACGTGTCGTTATTTTGGATACACATCTCTTTTTATCGTTCTCTAGGAAAATTTGTGTAGTCAAGAACTTCAAGAAATTGTCGTATTATTAAAATTTTGCAATTTGATAATTCCTGGATTTTTTCAGTTTTCCTTGTAAAGGAAGTGACTCTTTGTTCTTAACCTCTTTGCATTTTAATTCGTCGCATGAATATTTAACTTAAGACCTTATTTCATTTTTACATACTTTGGTGATTGTGTTTGGGAGTCCAGTGTCGTGTATAGCATATTCACTTCAATCAAACTTCATTGGTAGCTAGTAAAATGGTCTTTTAAATGCCATAAATAAGCTTTATAAATCATTTTCTCATTGTAAAATTTGCATTTGAAAGGTGCTACCCTCTACACAGTGAAAGATCTACACTTTAAAAAATTATAAAATTTGCCCTTTCAGTTCATGACTTCAGATCATCAATATGTCTCAAGGAAAGATGAAGGGGATAAAGTCATTGTTTTCGAGAGAGGAGACCTGGTTTTTGTTTTCAATTTCCACTGGAACAGTTATACTGATTACCGGGTCGGTTGCCGCACTTCTGGAACGTACAAGGTCAGTATATTTCTTTTAATATCCCAATGGCAGCCTCACTTAATCACGGCCTTTGATGCCTCAGGTTTTGGTATTATTAAATATTGTTTCTGTTACATTTTGGGCCATCTTTCATGATTTGTCATCCAAATTACATGGACTCAAATTGAATGTTTATTTTCAATGTTCCAGGTTCTTTTAGATTCGGATGAGAAACGTTTTGGTGGTTACGAGAGAATTGATCACGGAGCAAAGTCCTTTTCAAATGTAAGTAAACCATTCTTTATTGATGTTTTACTTATTTTCTGAATCCAATTATAGATGGATGGATAAGTAGATTAATAGGTACACAGATGAGCCTTTTACGTCGAAATATACAGATCCATTGTCATTATTCGATTCTCTTTTCTGTGTTTACAGGAAGGGTGGTATGATGGCCGCCCCCATTCAATCCTGGTATATGCCCCCTGTCGAACAGCAGTTGTCTACGGTTTAGCAGAGGATCAAAACAGAATAACAGAATGATCTTGTTTTCTTAAATATGGCATGGCCTTGTTCTGCAAAAACTATGGTGAGGATCCAAGTCTAGCTGCACCCAGACAGTTTTTTTTTTTTTTTAATTATAGAGAAATGGTGTTTGGTTTCTTGACCTTCTTCGAGCAGCAATGCTTATTCCCACGATGCAATTCTCCCCTTCTACTCATTTGGAAAATGAAAAGAAACTAGATATTCAATATATAGCAATTTTCATTCTCTACAATTTAACAGTTTCTAACTGGTTTTCCCATCTTTCAGATTCTGGGATTCCCATCCTTCAGATTCAGGTTCTCTACCTTTGTAAATTTTGAGATATTTGGACAATGAGCTTTCAGGAGCACATGGGTTTGGTGGTAAACTGAGCATCATCTGGATACTGGGTTCATGTTTTTCCCTGTAAATCTCTCTTTCCTCCTTTCACTCTCACTCTCTCTCTCTCTCTCTCTCTCTCTCTCTCTCCCCATTGTTAGCGAACTCCTTTTAATTTCATCTTAGAGCTGATGTATATATCTTTTAGGAATTTATTGCATCAAAAAATTCAAATGTAGTATTTTACTTGAATAATGAGGGTGTAATACTCCCATATCTGTAAGGCCATGTGAATGACCTGGATCATTCTTTTACATATTTGATTTTTGTTTTATCTCATTGTTGGTTAAAACTTCTTCATTATCTTGTCTATCTCGTTAATTTGTATTCCCCTGGAGGCTGCAGTTTCTTCTTCTCACTATGTTCTCCAAATTATAAATTGAAGGGAAATATGTCAACATATGCCTAAAATATTAACTATTTAACGTGTTATTTGTATGCTTTGATTTAGGATTTTATATTATGAGGCTATTTACCTAGTACAAGGAAGTCACAATTACTAGTGACCATCCTATATAAAATATGATAGCTTGGGTGTTATAAAGGTTGAAAACACTTCTTTTGAACTTTGAGCTTGGTCATTAGAATAAATGCAGCTGCTCAATTTTACATCCAATAATCAAGACTAGTTGTGACCAATTTGTACTAAAGGTAAGTGGTCTCATTGGATTCATTTCTATTTAATTTAATTTCATAATAGTCACCAAAATGAATTTACCCAAAAATTAGCTATCCAAGTGCACATGATCTTGGGTTGAAATTGTAGAAAAAAGGTAAAATGTTAAATGCTTGAAGATAAGGCGTATTTTAATAAATTTTTGTAAATTGAATAGCCCCAAAAAATGATAAATTTGGCAAAATAGGGATAAAAACATGAAACATTTTGGTCAATTTTTACTATTCCATAAAAACACAAATGCATAGAACTCTTGCCAAAATGTAATAGAAAATTGTTTCATGCTGGTTGGATCGCATTTCTACATATGTAGTCCAGAAAGTGTAAAGCATCCATTTTAAAGATAGATGCAAGTAGGCATTCCATCTAAAAATAATGGTCCAATTTTTTTTTTACTAGAATTATTATTTTTAATTTTAAAATTTATTTATTTATTTTATATTCATCATCTCCATGTTAGAAATTACATGTTAAAAATTGAGTCTTAAAATCCATCTCAAAAATAGATTTATTAAGCGGCCCGCATTTTTATATATGCGGGCTTGGCCGCATAGAAACCAGGTCCAGATGGTATTATGGGCACATAAAAATCTCGTATAACATGTTTTTGGTATTTATGGTCTTAGGGACATGATTGAGTGAAAACCTTCCATTTGCATTTCTTTCCTTTTTTTTCATATTACTTAAACGTGTCCTTTCTCATATTTTTGAGTTTGTTTTTCTCGGTCCTTTTTTTTCATATTACTTAACGTGTCCTTTCTCATATTTTTGAGTTTGTGTTTCTCAGTAGACTAAAAAAAGTAGTTAAAAGGGTGAGATTCTTGTCTATGTAACTTGCATTATGTGTTTCATGGGATTTAAATGTTGAGAGACATCTGAGAATGAGTTGAAAATAATATCAAGTTAATTGTAACTTCAAAGTACAACTAAAATTGGCTTGTTAGATTTTGCTCTCAGCTCGTTCAGTTGTTTGCTCAAATCAAAACCAGATGACTTCCGAGTTTTTTTATGTGTATAGTATATGCAGGTAGATACGCGTAGAAAGATCTCCTCAAATTAAAACCACCTGGACAATATTCATGATCCAATGTAAAACATAATAAAAAGATGATTAAAAACACACAAATAAATTAGAAATGTAGAAATTACAGCAATTTTCATGTCCCAATTTTCAGTGAGCTCGGCTGAACTTGGCAATTCTTGGTCTCACAAGAGAAAAAGTATACATGTCCCAATTTTCAGTGAGCTCGGCTGAACTTGGCAATTCTTGGTCTCACAAGAGAAAAAGTATACACATATAGGCCTGGAGATCATAACCATGTGATGCGAGTCCCCTTGTCATGGTATTAGTGTATCAATTTCTCATTGGAACTTTAAACCTGATTTGACATCATAAACTCCCTCAAAAGGTCTCAATATTGTTGAATCATGGGGTGGTTAATATTCAACAACATTATCAACACTACTTATCACACTGCCTTTTACTTTTCTAAATTCTTTTATACTTTTAACAAAGCATTGTCATAGCAATAGTAAGGAAAATTGTTTCATGCGGGTTGGACCGCATTTCTACATGATGCAATGGGTGGTCCATCTAAAAACAAATGTACTGGTCTAAATGTTTTTCTTATATAATTATTATTTTTAGTTTTCTAGTTTTCATTTTTTTTTTTCATATTCATGATTTCCATATTAAAGAATACATATTCTCTAATGATTAGGATCAAATTATATTTAAAAAATATATTTATTGCCAAGTCCGCACGCAGGGTTGGCCGGATAGAAACCATGTCCATGGGTGAATGTTACTATCATAAAATACAGTCCCAAAAAGTGAATAAATTAAACAAAAATAAGTCATCAGACCATACAAAAGAATCAACTAGCATTTTACATATTCATATAAACTCCTGGCCGCCTAATTTCACCTCTAACAATAGTTCTAGCATAAAATTTGTTCTTAAAACTCTGCACCCCTGGACGTCCGATTTCACATCTAACAATGGTTGTAAACTGGGATGAAAGGTAAAATAGTATTCAATCTCTCATGCAATTACAGAATACAAGGTAGTGGCCTGTTTGGGAACTTGAAAATTAATTTCCAACATATTCTTCTATAGAAATAAGATATCTCCAATGATTTCACATGATTGACGCTCAAAATTCAAGAGAAATCTTCATGCCATTCCTATTTGTGCCTTTTTTTTAAAAAAAAAAATTCTTCCAAATATCTGAGTGAAACAATTGAAAAACATACTCCCTTTCAGTAATGTTTAATCCAAAACTACAATCAACAGAAAGCTAAGCATGGGATACAAGCAAATTAGCAGCAAAATATTTAGAATTTTGCAGTTTCGACGGCTGAAAATCAAACAAGAAATATCCATAAGTGATAACTCCAGAAACAATAAGCATCTTGGTGATGCTCAAAACAAACACCAAAATCAAGTTTGACAAACTGAGCCAAAGTCACACCCACTCAACCTGGTCAGACAGCAATGTACATTAGAGATAGAAAAAACACCAGAAAAAAAGAAATTATAGTGAGGGAGAGTGACGGAGCTTTCACAGTGAAGCCTCAGAAATCCTGGAGAGAGAGAGAGCCCAAACTGAACAGAAACCCCATATGACCTAGTAGTTGTGACCAAAAGCTAGTGCACACAGAGGGAGAGAAACAAGAAACAGAAACAAATAAAATTCATGAGCTCCAAGTTCATGTAGAGACAGTGAGAGAGGTGTCAAACCAAACAAAAACCATGCCACCATCCTCAAGTACTGGCACTGCTCGTTTCCGAGATCGACCCATATGGCTTGTGCAAAACACTCGTTGGGGAAGATTCAACCCGAGTTGAAGTCGGAGTAGTCGCGGTCGAATTAGGCATTGAAGCTCCATTTCTATTACTACAACTGTTGCTGTTAGTTGTGGTGCTCAAGCTGTTGGTACTATTCCAAAGAGAACCACCCTTAATCTGATCACTTGGAGTAGGGGTCGAAGTCGAAGACCTCAGGGCCTCGGCCAGAGGGCTTTCCCACACCATCCAATTCTCGGTCGGCCTATTTCCATTTTCATTGTTTGAAGGGAGGAGAGAATCACCAGTGGAGAGCTTTAGAGAGAAGTCAGAAGATGGATTTGCAGAGGCTCTAATAGAGATCGTTAGGTGAGTCGAAGAGGACGAGTCCGTGTTGGGGTTGGTCGGGTTCTGGTGGCCGGAGGATCTTGGCCAGTCATCAAAGAAGTGGCGGAGGATCTGGCCATCAGCTTTTCCGGCAGGTTCACGGCCTGAGAACGAGTTTTCTGGCAACCAGCTGCCAGAATTTTGGCCAGAGGCATACCTGCAGGGTGGAAATAGTTGGATAAATTTGTTTTGATGAAACATGGCATGCCTTGAATCCATTAAAACAAGTGGAGGATACAAAAAAGAACAAATTCTTAGAGAGAGACTTCTCCTTGAAAGAGGAGTGAAAGAAAAGAAGGGTAAAAAGAGGGGGTCATTTAAACAGTAGAGAGAGAGAGTTTCCATTTCAAAAGAAAGCTTGAAAGGAAAGAAGTGGGGTGTTTAAGCAGGTGTGGCCCTGAAAAGAAAGTGTGAAGAGCAAGAATGGTGTATGTTTCTTGAGACAAAAAGACCAAGTGTGGCCTGTCATTTTCCTAGAAGAGAAAGTAGGTAGACCAAGACAGAAATCTAGAGAGAGATGGTCACTTTCCTTGAAAAGGAGAAAGTGGGTATGTCAAGCATGAAGCTCTCTTTCTAATAAAAAATCAATTAGGTCTAGAGAGAGAGATTCTCTTTTCCTGATAACAGTTAAATGAGTTTAGCGAGAGAGAGCATTTGATTGTTATGGGTTTAGAGAGAGAGAGCAAGGTTGATGAAGAGGGTTGAAAAAAAGTAGTTACTCATGAAAATCAAATAATAAAAATCAAATGGTTCTAGAGAGAGAGACTAACCTTGGTTGATGAAGTGGGTTGGAATTGGAGGGTGATAGAGTGAAGGGCTTTGAAGGGGGATTGTTACTGATATTGCCATTGCTATTGCTTGCAGTAACATTATTAGGAATAGTAGAAGTAGCAGTAGTTGAAGCAGTAGCATTTGCTACAGTTTCCACAGGCTTTCTTGAACGGTTTCTCCCTCTATGCATGTGGCGCTCACAGTACTTGTGTCCATTAACCACTTCTCTTGAGCATCTCCATTTTTTACCATCAGTTCTTCTACACCTTCCTGGTTCTGCATCTATACTCCTCCCAAATTGCAAAACTGCAAACAAAAACAAAACAACAAATCCACTTCAGTTCTAGAGAGAGAAAATGGGGGAAAACCCACTTTAGATCTAGAGAGAGACCCACATGGGAAAACCTAAATCTAGAGAGAAAGAAGGAACTGCTTCAGTACTTGGGAGAGGAGATAGAAGTTGAAGGAAAGAAAGAACCCACTATGGTTCTAGAGAGACGGGAAAACCACTAGAGCTCTAGAGAGAGAAGTAAGAATGCTCTTCAATTCTAGAGAGAAATTGCAAGAGAACGCACTTCAATCCTAGAGAGAGACAGAAGATCCACACCCACTCGAAACAGGGTCCTAGAGAGAGAAGACTGAGAGAAGGAAAGAACAAATCCGCTTAATCTCTAGAGTGAGAAATAAAAAAAAATGGAAGGGAAGCCTGCTTGAGTTTTAGAGAGAGAAAACAACACAACAGGGAATAACCCACTTGATGCTAAGAGAAAAAACAACAGAAAAAGGAAGGCCTACTACAGTTCTAGAGAGAGAAAGACAGTAGTTAAGGAGAGGAGCCCAGTTCAGACATTTCTTCATATCTCTGATCCAACCCAAAAACACCGGAAGAACAAAATGGGTGAGCTCGGTTGTTCTAGAGAGAGAAAGTACATACTGGTTCTTTGTTAATGGTGATTCAACCCAAAAAAAAATGGAGAAATGAAATGAGTTGGGTTTTCTAGGGAGAGAAAGAAGAGCTTACTGCTTGGTTGATAATGGTGATAAGGATGATAGAAAGAAGGCAATCCAAGCACGCTGCTCCTTATGGGAAGAACCAGATCTAAAGGAACAGGAGCTCCAGCCATCATATACTTGAAGATCAATGCCTGTTGCTCAAGCTCATGCCATTGCGCCATGTTAAATGGAGAACGAGAAACCTGGCCCATAACCCCCAACCCTGCAAAACCCAACAAACCATTGTTACCATTTTCTCTCTCATCTCTCTAGAAAGCAAAAAATCTTCGTAAAAAACCTCCTCTCTAGAAGGCAAATGATACTGAATAGCTCCTATCCTCCCTATCAAAACCCAACAAACCAGAGTCACCATTTATCTCTCCTCTCTAGAAAGCAAGCGCTTCTGAATAGCTCCTGTTTTCTCTCTCAAAACCCAAGAACCACAGTTGCCATTCTCTCTCTAGAAAGCAAGTACTGTGACGACCCAACAACGAAAAGTTATCGTTTTCCCTCTTATCTCTCTAGAAATCAAATGCCTAGGAGCTGCTATTTTCTCTCTCCTCTCTCTAGGAAGAAAACTCCAACGAATAGAACTCATATTTTTCTCTCACCTCTCTAGGAAGTAGGATGTAGGAGCTAGTGAAGTTAGAGAGAGAGAGAGAGTTTGAGGATTTACTGGGTGATTTGAAGGCGTCCGATAGAGAGAGAACGGAAGTTGAATCCCGTACGAATAGGGGGAGGGCAGAGGGGGGTGCCTCTGATGCTTCATCTGAGAGCTTCAAGAGCTTTGCAGAAGGCTGGTTGCTCTGCTCCTGCTGATGCTCTGACTGGTGAAGCCGCCATTGTTGGTCCATGAAGGATTATAGCCCCCTTTTCTCTCTCTAAAAATCGTGAATGGGTTTGTTTGTTTCTCTCCGTAAAGACGTAAATGGGTTTGTTGATTTCTCTCTCTTTTTGCTAACAACCCGAAAAACTCAACCTGCAACACTGTCTCTCCCTCTGCTCCTTTTACTGAGACTCTGCTAACCTGTTTGGGCTCTGCAACTTTCTCTCTCTAAACACCAAACCAAACTGTGGTGCAGGGTCAGAGGCCAAAAGGTTTTTAAAAGCGGGAGCGCCTGCCCTTCCTGCTTCGGACATAAGGACCAGCTAGAGAGAGAAACAGCTAGAGAGAGAAAGAAAGAGCTATAGAGAGAGAAAGAAAGAGACGCAAGGCTTGAAGAGAGAGAAAGTCTTTAGAGAGAGACACTAGTTTAAGCAGGTGGAGCGAGAGGGAGACACGCCGAGTGTTGTCTTGAAGAGAGAGAAAATCTATAGGGGGAGGAGAGAGACAAAATCGGTAGAGAGAGATTGAATCTCGAACCAGAGGTGTACTTACGGCTCTGCTGTTTTTTCGAAAATGACTAAACTGCCCCTGTCTCCTTTGAAAGGAGCCTTGGATGTAATTTTCTTTTCCAAAATTACCCTTGCTTGTGAAACAAGCATTTTTCTTTACCTTTATTTCTCCTTTCAAGAAAAAGGCTCTCCTACATAATGGAGAGGGAGGACAACCATTCTTCAATTTTTCCCAATTCCAGCTAAAGTTTAGAGAGAGAGAGAGAGAGAGAGGGGAGCATGTTTTTTTGCCACTAGAGAGAAAGAAGAGGGGAGGAAATGAGTGATTTCTATATTTGAAGAGTGGACAAGATTCCATTGCATGAAAAGCATGCGAGTGAACTTAATAATGAAGTTAAATGATTTTATTAGAAGATGTAGTTTCGATATCGAAAATTATATGATAACTTGAACATCCATGTCCCATCCTAATTATGAAATTTAAAGTTATAAAGGTGATGCAAATCAATCAGATCTATAAACATGTAAAAATAATGAAAATAGATATTCGGAGAATTTGTTGCAAAATGTACTATTTTTAGGATTTCAAATTCATTTTTCTTTATTCTTACATCTCGATGTCAAGATAATCAAATAGAGAGTTTTTTAAACTTAGGAATACCCTTTATTAATGGATTTTTAATACGTACCTTACATGTATAGTATAAGATTGGAATCTTATAAATCTCACCTTTTACATTTATCTTTTCACTTGCTCAAAAATTTAAGTGACATTATTTTTAATGAGCCATGTTTTGGGGAAACAAAGAGAGAAATGGAAATAGGGGGTCATCATTGTCATCAAAGCCTTTTTTTCAACTATTTGGGATCGGTTACACAAATCCTAGTCCACCATTATCGATGATCATACCCTCAATGAAACAAAAGAAATGGATATTAGTAAACTTTAATTTAGTTGGCAATATTGGGTACCTTTATAATCATCCATGTATAATACATTTACCATATGAGTTTTGAGTACTTTAATTAAATTTAAACGAAAATGAGAACTTAAGGATTATAATGGTCAGCATTTGGTGAAGAGTGAAGTCATATGAAGCAAAAGATTTTGCTTTATTCATCTATTTCTTATTTAGCTAATTATGCATATGATCTTTGGTGGGATCTTGGTATTTGAGAGGCTAGAGTTTGCAGATTAAATCAAAGATAAGGTACATGGAAAATTATATAAGTGTTTGGTTTGCGGGGAAGATATAATGGTGGATATGATCTTCTTCGACAATAATGACAAAGAGTTTTATAGGCAAAGAATAAAAAAACAAAAAACAAAAATCCAAAAAGCTACTTGATGATAGTGCAATGGCAAGCTAGTAATTTTGTTGTTATGGGAGGAGATTGTTGGGGTTGTGACACCAAAATCATTGCCTGATAGAGGATTGACTTGAATAAAACAATGATATATATGATTATGCTTGTTCTTATATTATAAACAATTGACTGATATTGTTTCCCATTTTGTGTAGAAGTAAATGATAATATGTTAGGAGATTAATATCTTCCCATAATTGAGTTATCAAAAGTTACTCGGGGATCCAGTTAGGAGTTCGAAAGCCTATATTAAGCCCTTTTATGTGAGTTGGTTTTATACACTCTAGTTGGGTCATCTAATAGGAAATCAGGATAGAAAGTGTTTCAAGAGCGGGAAATCCTCTTGAAAGAAGCCAAGAGAAAGAGTCACCTGAAGAAAGAAGGAATTCAAGAGAGAGAAATGTCATCTTGATAAAAGAAGCCAAAAGAACGAGTCTCTTAAAGAAAAAATGAAGCCAACATAGAGATTCTCGTGAAGAAGGAATGTAAGAAAAAATAAGCCCCAATTAGATAAGATATCTTATTGGCATTGTTCTTATGCGTAGAGAGAGAAAACGAAGAAAGGGATCAATGATCTCGATCCATTGGCATGTTTGGGAAGATCACTTTTTCAATAAATCTTGTAATCCTCATTATCTAATGAATTTGTTTGCCTCCTTGCCTAGCCCTAACGAGTGAACTACATAAATAATTGTGTTCTTATGGTATGTTTGTTCTTATACTTAGTCTATACTCTCATTGATTTTGTTTCGTGCCTATTAAATACACAATCTTGGTCAAATCCAATATCCACGGTTCCTATTTCTATGCAAAGGAGGCTCCTTAAACCCTAGCATATTTTATTAGTACTACATGAGAGTTATAGGCAACTTGATTGAATAGGCTTAGGGTTAGGTAGTCAGAGTGGTAGGATGCTACAATGTGACATATGGAGTTCTATTTCTACTATGGATAGGTGACACATCTTCCTCACTGAACTATCCAAAAAAAGAAAAAAAAAATTTGTTTAAAAAAAAATCATGTCGAAGAAATTGAAATTGCTTGCGACTTAATGTTTTGGTGAGAATGTCTGCGACTTGATGCTTAGTAGAGATGTGAGAGGTTTTAAGAATGCCCGAACGGATTTTTTCTCGAATAAGATGACAATCGAGTTCTATATGTTTAGTTCATTTGTGAAACACATGGTTGACAACAATATGGAAAGCAACTTAGTTGTCGCAGTATAAGCGCATTAGATGAGGGTGGGATACAACGATATCCTAAAGTAAGGCTTTTAGCCACACAAGTTCACATGTGGCTACATCTATTGCACGATACTCAACTTCAGCCGAAGATCGAAATGTTATTGGTTGCTTCTTAGTCTTCCATGAAAGTGGACAAGTACCAAGGGCAGTAAAATAATCGGTAGTCGATTGTCGGGTCATGGGGCAGGTGGCCCAATCTGAATCACAGTGAGATATTAATTGGAGAGAGGAATTAGATGGTAAAAAGTGTCCAAATGAAGGCGTGCCTCTAAGATATCGAAGCACACGAAGAACATCCATGTAGTGAGGTCGCTGAGGGCTATACATAAATTGGCTAAGGATATGGACCAGATATAATATATCAAGTCTTTTGATAGTGAGATAAATCAGTCGTCCCACTAGATGTCAATACCGACTAGGATCATGAAGGGGGTTGCCATCAGTGATAGTAAGCCGAATATGTTGTTCCATAGGAAAAGAAACTGGTTTTGCACGGACCAAAATGTCAAGAATATATTTTATTTGATTACTAAAAATTCCTCTTTGTGAAGGAGCGACTTCTATGCTCAGAAAAAATTTCAAGACTCCCAAATCCTTGATATGAAATTTGGAGTGAAGAAACTGTTTTAATAACAAAATGATACGAATGTTGTTTCCAGTGACAAGAATATCTTCAACATAAACCAGGAGAACAATGAAATCATTCCAACAGTTAAGGTGAATAGTGAATAATCCACAACGGACTGAATAAAACCAACATATTGTAAAGTGGAAGAAAACTTATCAAACCATTACCGAGATGCTTGCTTGAGCCCATATAATGATTTGTTAAGTCGACAAACTCGAGTCTCACCCTGTCTAGCAAACCCTGGTGGAATTTGCATGTAAACATCCTCATGCAAATCACCATGCAAGAAAGCATTGTGCACATCGAGCTGATATAGGGGTCATCCTCTAATAGATGCGAGAGTAAGTACACATCGCACAGTGATAAGCTTTGCAACCGACGCAAATGTCTCATGATAGTCAAGCCCTTCGATCTATGTATATCCTTTTAGCCACAACCGAGCTTTGTATCGTTCAATGGTTCCATCGGCCTTGTATTTGATTTTGTAGACCCACTTGCATCCAAGGGCTTCTTGCCAGGAGGCAGGGGCTACAATGTCCAAGTGTTGCTTTGTTGCAATGGATCAATCTCAGCTTCCATTGTTGTTTTCCAGTGGGGAAACTTAATCACCTAGCTAAAGAACTTGGGTTCTTCCTAAGAGGATATAGCTTGGAGAAGAGCAAAATAAGGTGGCGAAAGTTGGAAATGGGGTAACGAGTACCTATCGAAGAGTCTTGTGTCGTGGGTGAAGTTGTCGGGACTTCTAGATGAACCATAGAGCAATCGAAGCCCCTATACCATGTTGGAATATTGCAAACATGTGTTGATAGTCTAGGTTCATCCATCAACGATTCTTCATGTGGTTTTGTTGCAGGTGCCGCAGGAGATGTGATAGGAGCATGATTAGAAATAGATTCAAGTTTGAAGTTAAAAGTACCATTGTCAGGAATTGGTAAAGGTAATAATACTGTGGTAACTTCTAGCGCTTTTTGTGATAATTCACGAAAAGGGAATCTACCCTCTACAAAGGACACATCTCTTGATGTATTTTACGAGTTTCAAGATCAAGAATGCAATACCCACGTTGTGCAAAAGGTAGCCTATGAATACACAACGAGATGCACTGGGAGCAAATTTGAGTCTGCCAGGCGTATGATTGTGGGCATCACAAAGACAATCATATACTTGTAAATGATCATAGGATGGCTTGGAACTGAGAAGGACGTCATGAGGGGTTCGACTAAACAATATAGGTGTAGGCAATAGATTTATGAGATATATGGCAGTGAGCACACATTCTCCCCAAAGTGCAATGGTAAGTTGGCTTGGAAGCGCAAAGCGCGAGCTACTTCCAACAAGCGACGGTGCTTGCGTTCAACCACCCCATTTTGTTGAGGGATGTCGACACAAGTACGTTGATGATAGATACCCTATGCTTGAAAAAATTTCGACATATTTAGAGACAATAACTCAGTCCTATTGTCAATTCGAATTTGTTGAATTTGACGCTGAAACTTAGTTTTTACCATGATCCAAAATGATTTTAAAAAATGTGCCATTTCTGACTTATAACGCATCAGATAAACCCATGTGCAACATGAATGGTCATTGACAATACTAAAAAAATAGTGTGCCCCTGAAAAGAATGTGGTTTTATAATCCCCCCATATATCACAATAAATCAATTTAAATGGTTCGTGAAATCTATTGGTATTAATGGAAAAAGGCAACATTGTCTGTTTTGCCAAATGGCACACATCACAAATATTCAGACAAGAATGTAAACTAGCAAAATCAGATGAACATTGAGAAAGTCACTACATAGAAGGGTGACCTAACTGCTGGTGCCATAAGACTGGGTTTTCTTTTCGAACAGTTGACAAGGCTGATGTTGATGATGATTGGACATATTGATAAAGTCCATCACGAACTTCACCCACTCCCATCAGCTTCTTCATGACAAGGTCCTGAAAAACATAGAAGATTGGAAAAAAATAGCAGCACAATTCATCGATTGGACCACTTTACTAACGGAAGGGAAGTTCAAGTTAAAGGATTGAACGCATAAGACATCAGATAATCCCAAGCCAGAGTTCAGGTGAATAGTACTTTTGTAGGTGATGGGTTCTGTGTATCCAGTTAGCAATTTCATAGGTGACATATTTGATATTGTGGTGGTGTCAAGAAGGGAAGAGAGTTGAGGTGTCATGTGATCAAACGCTTCACTGTCAATTATCCAAGTATCAGGTGGTACTGTGGAATGTGCATGATAAGAGATAGTACCAGCGAGATTGGCAGGGGTGAAAGAAGAAACAACTGAAAAAAGGTTCAACAGTTGTTTATATTGTTCGACGGTAAGTCCCTGAAAAGGAGAATAAGTTGTTAGAGCAACACTAGGCACCGTATTAGATACACCAATATGGACTTGTGTAGCTCGTGACCCAGTATAAGTGCCCGCTCCTTGTCTCTGCATGAATTATTTTTGCCTATTCCAATTGGGTGGATATCCGATAATCTCAAAACAATGTGTCTTATTGTGGCCCTTTGTTCCAAAATGTTCACATTTTTATTTGCTATTGCCTTTAGCCCCTCTTGTATCTCGTGAACCCGAGGAATGGCCAACTGCAAGAGCGACTACATCTGGGGTGTTGGATGTCATTTGTAAAAGCCCTCTCTTCTCTTATTGACTAAGAATAGAGTAGGCTTTACCAACTGTTGGTAACGGTTCCATAGCAAGAATTTGGCTCCGGAGAACCGTAAAGGACTCCCCATTAGCAATGTGTATAACTTCTCCTCTTCCTCATCTACTTTCTTAGAATCAGCGGCATAGTTCAACCCAATAAGTTTTAAGTGTGAATAATATTCAACAAGTGGACATTGCTCTTATTGCAATGTACCTATGCATCTCTTGAGATCAAACTTTCAAGGTGGATAGCTTGGGGAAAGCCTTTGCTCAAGATCTAGCCACACGCCCCTTGCTATCTCAATGTAAATCACACTATTCGAAAGAGGTTTTGAAAGTGTGTTTACAATCCAAATGAACCATGTCATTGCATTGTTGCCACAGTCTATACTTTATGGAGTCAATGTCAGGTTTAGATATTGTTCTATCAATGAAACTTAATTTATTTTTTGCATTAAAAGCCTTCCAAATGGTGCATCTCCAAGTAGAATAATTATCACCACCTAAAGGATTTGTGATCAAAATAATACTTGGATTGTCTGAATGATGTAAATAAAGTAGTGAAGAGACTGTGACAATCTCGTTCGATGTATCGGTTGTGTCTTTGTCTCCACTGCTTGCCATTGGAAGGAGCTACTTTTTTGCTTGATTAATGGAAGAGATGGCACCAAAAACTTACTTGTGCGCAAAAAAAACAACAGTAAAGAACTAAAAAATAGCAACCAAAATCTTGCCCTGGCACCAAAGATACCATTATCTACTCCAAAACTATACAAACTTGTGCAAAGTGCTAAAAAAAAAAAGGCCGCAAAAACTCATGCACAAACCTGCAGTGATAGACTGCACCAAAAGCTCGCACAAACTCGTGCAAGATAGGCCAAAACAAGATTTTAGTAGAGAAGCTAGAGAAAGAGAATTTACTGAGTAGCAGTCCACAATGCAAGCTTACTGGCCTTAAAAGATAACAACGGCAACTTGGAATGCATGGGTCCTGTGTCAAGCAAATTGCTTGATATAGAATGCGAATTCCAAGCTCATCAATTTATTATAAATGGGGTCCGAATGGCCATCAGTTGTGACCGTCCATGTGACAGGGTTCAAGAAATTTTATTTATGGGGTTGCAGTGAACCCAATTGAAACTATAGTCAGTAATTTGCAAGGTTTTGGACCTCCACTATTGACTCCAAAATGAAGCCTATAATTCATGCAAAGATTCGGTCACAAGTCCTTCTACGGCTGACTCCAAGACCCGATAGAGATCATCAAGAGAACCTTGGCAAGCAGTCTCAAGTATATTGCAAATAATCACTGCCGATCGAAGCCTCAGAAACTCACAATGATAATTGTCGATGGATGCCTTTCACAAGCAAGAGAGACTCCTCTTCATGTTCGTCGTGAAGGATCTCTCTACGAGGAGATGCAACTTGCTATTGAGGCTGCTCACTCATCAACTTCGGCCACTGGCGGCGTGAAGGGATATAACTCTCTCTCTACAAGGAGAAGATCAGCAACCCCTCTTCTCAAGATGAGCTCTGATACCATGTTAAAGTTTAGAGAATAATATTTCTCAATTGAGTAGTACAACATGATATATACAATTTGGTTACAACCAACCTCACGATTGTAGGGATCTTAATTTTGAAATGTACAACAAACTATCCAAATACAACTTGTAATATCAATCTCAACCTATAAATATATGGAAAGTACAACCTGTGATATCCATCCCAATCTACTGTTATAATATCAATGCCAATCACCTAATACGTAGTATATTTTATTAGTGCTACATGAGATAGTTATAGGCAACTTGATTGAATAGGTTTAGGGTTAGGTAGTCAGAGTTGCATGGTGCTACAATGTGACATCTTGAGTTCTATTTTTACTATCGGGATACATCTTCCTCACTTAACTACCCAAAAAAAGAAAAAAATCATAGTTTTTTTAAAAAAAACTTATGTTTGACTTAGGAATCACCTAAGTTAGACCAGACTAGAAAGCTAGCGACTTTGGGTTAAGAAACGATGGAATCATCTGTGTTTCCTGATTTTCTAACATATTTAATTTTTTTTTGTTGAATTTAGCCTGTCCAACTCGGACGGTAGATCTAAGCTTGAACTCCTGCCAAGTTGGAGCTTGATTCTCATTTTTTTGTTAGGTTTTAGGATCTTTTTTATATGTAGAAACATGAAAATCAATAGATAAGTACAAACCATAATATGTGCATGCGAAACAAATTATAAAAACACATATACCATAAGAATACAAATATTTACATGGTTAACCCTGAAGGGCCTCTGTCTACGGGCATGATAAATTGAAATCCAATATACCATACTCACAAATTTTGATACACATAGTTGCCTCTCTAACCATTGGCAATAGAGAGAGAGGTGATTGTGCCAAGCAGACTAATAAAAATAGATGGCAACAAATAGCGAGTGTGAGAGAAACTTCATCTTCTAAATTTCAAAAAGATTCATCATCATCAGAGTGTTTTTTCACCTATTTGAGGTCAGTTATATGAATCCTGCAAAAAATGTATACCCTTTATGAAGCTATAAGTCCCTCGAAAAAAAGGTCACAAATGAGAAAGATCAACTTGTGAATCCAGATAGAGACCATTTTAACAACTTAAAAAATGGTACCTGGATCTCTAAACAATTATTTTTAGGTAAAATAGATAGTTTAAATAACTTATTATAATATACATTATTTTTAAAGTTTAAAATTTTGTTTTATTTTTACAACCATAGTGTCCATGCCAAGATGATTGATATGAAAGGTTTTTCAATGCTTGAACTCTAATTTTCGACGAGTTATTCGTTTTGCCAACATATATAAGGGGAGAGATCATTTTTGTCAATAAAGAAAAGTTTGAAAAGAATCAAATCCCAACTTGTGAGGAGTACTCAGTCTTTTCATCAAAAGAGCAGGGCCTTCATAAAGATCCACAAATCATTTTCACGCCATCCTTGCTCACCACTGGCCCCCAATCGCGAGCCCCCAACTCTCCCTCTCTCCCTCTCTCTCTCTCTAAAAAGTTAAGAAACTCCCCAAGTGCATTCTCGCTATTTCCAAGGACATTTAAGGGCAAAACCATACTTTTCTCGGCTCGGACAAAATTGCGTTGCCAAAGAGACAGACATCTCCTTCGCTGCCACGTCACATCCCAGCGGCGCCCTCGAGGTGGCAAATGACAGCCACCACTTCCTCCCAATAAAAGATCGCCACGTTTGAGTACCGGACCCCACATTTCGGGCCTCGTCATTGTGAGCCACCATAGGTATGCCACTTGGATCGGAGTTGTCGCGTAGGGATTTTTACCGGTATGCCCTTTTGCACCTGGGTAAATTTCAGGATGAGGACGCACTGACGCGGTGTCAGAGAGTGTCAGGTGCGGGTCAGTCGCACGCCTTTCGAGGGTAACAGGGAGTGGGGCCCACATTTTCTCTCTCTTCATGTGCCTTCTCACTCCTAATTAACTCTCTCTTACTTTCCGGCGTCTGCAAAAACTCGGTCGGTCCAACTCCGAACAGCCGGTGATACGTACCCGGCGTTGGCCGGTTTTAGCAGTCCGGTCCACTCAGGTTTTCAAAAGGAAAATTAAAAAATAAGGGATTAGTTTTGTAATTTTTTTTATTATTTTGGTAAAAAAAATATAATTTTTTTTGGTAGTAAATATAACACAAATCAATTGTTTATAATCTATTTTCACCATTTTTTAATTTCATTTGGAGATGTTTTATTTAGTCATGATTTAAATATATTATTTATTTATTATATTTTTTTTTAATATAGTTTGAACCGATCGATTAGGCCGGTTGAACTGGGCTTGACGGGTTCCCGAGGCCGATCTTGGAACACTTGTCTTTGCTCGCTTTCTCTCTCATTCCATTTGTTGTTCACTCCCTCGTGCGTTTCTCTCTCTATCTCGTGCACCATCCGTCGCCTCTCTCTCCTTCATTTGGCTCCTTTCTCTCTCTTCTTTTCACTTCTCTCCCTTCATCTCTCTCATCTCTTTCATTCTCGGTCCATGTGTCTTTCTCTCTCTCCTCCTTAAGACTTCTTTCTCTCTCTTCTCGCACTATCACAATCTCACCCTTCTTTCTCTCTCTTCGTCCACTTTTCTCTGTGCCTTGCTCTCTCATCTGTTTCTCTCACATTCCATGTGTAGTCTCTCTCTTCCTTTTCATGCGGTTTCTCTCTCCTCTCTTTCTCTCTCTCTAACTTTTCATGTTTCTTCTCCCTCTAAACATTTGCCATTCAGCTTCTCTCTCCTCTCTTTATGGGGCTTCTTCCTCTCTCATTATGTGGACGCTGTGCTATAATAAATAGTAATTAAAAAATCAATATAATAATAAATGGTTTTTCCTTGGAGAGCGCAAACACAATAACTTTCAGCAAATATTGCCCCAAGATAATGATTTATTTTTCCCAAATTCGGCATTTTCTCGGTGGTTCTCAGATTCCCTTAAAATTTTCGTCAACGAAAACGAAATTTAAGACCATATTCAAATTTTGTTATATTTCGTCGGATAACGAAATCTCGTATAGAATTGATAACACACTCTTATCCCGTTTTTTGTTAATTCACGGCCTGGTACAATGATATTAAATATAAGCACCATAAATTTTGGCTGGATTTCTAGAGAGAGAAACACACCAAATGATAATAGACAAATTTTTAGCTGGATTTCTAGAGAGACAAATACACCTAATGATAATAATGGTCTAAAACATAGGATAAATCTGGAGAAATGCTTTTACATGAGAAGATATTTTTTGGAGTGAGAAGTAGTAACTGACCAATAATGAATCTATCTACCAATATAGAGACAATTTGTATGGGTAGGTGTGTTTATGATAAGAAAGAAATTGTATTTGTACAACCAATTTAAATAACATTGGGAATAGTGATCCCGATCCGGTTGTGTGTTTATATAAAAAAATAACCGAGTTTAAAAAGAAACCAGCAGTTACATACTGTAAAACAGCAATTTCCTAATGTGAAATGGCGATTTGGACTGGTTTTTAGTCGGTTCATTGTTTTTTTTGTACGATAAAAATGACGATCTAGATTGTCGATTCACCGATTTAAACCAATTTTTGGAGTGCCCAATCTAGGTCACCAATCTTTTTTTTATATCAATGGTTTGTACGTTATGAAGTTGCCACTTCCAATTTGAAAGAAAATGTTCTTGGAGTGGTGTTTGTCGGCCTTTTACTGTATAAGGCAAATCTCTAAATTTTGCCGGAACATAATGTTCCAGTATCAAACACCTTATTATAGCTTAAAAATTGTTGTTCATTGCTAATTATAAGATTTAAGGACCTAAAAAGATACAAATGGAGCATATATGTAAAAAACGTAAAATTTTATTTAACCTAAATAATTTATTATAAAATTTATTATTTTTAGATTCGAAATTCTTTTTATTCTTATTTCTAAGCTATATTTATATGATGTGAGCTATAAAGTTACAACCGTGTATGAACTTTTCCTGCGTGTACTTGATGTCCAGAGAGAGAGGAGACAATGCTGTCAAAAGAAGAGAGAGAAATTGGAGTGGGGCTCATGTGAGGATAGTTAGTAAGCCTGGGAGTAATAATATATCAGCAACCCAAATCGAATCGATTTTGTTTCAAAAAGCTGGTGGAAAAAATCGGATAAAAAATACGGTTCAACAAAAAATGAGGTAAGTTATAACGTCATAAATCATTTGGGTTTGTCTAAAAAACCAGAGTGAAAAAATCAGATATAAAAAAGTAACATAATATATGGGTATGATTTGCAGTTATTGTATAGACACGATAAAGCCATTAAACAATCATATTTTGACCTTATCTAGTGCCATTAGATTGATACTTGACAACTTATGGTTTAAACTCTCAATAAGTCAATAGTACTTACTCTGTTGTTACAACATGAAACATATCACAAATTTATTTGGAGCATAAAATGAAATATAAATAATACTTAATACAACATATGCAATAGTACATAACAAGAAGTGTAAATTACAATATAGGATTATTGTTTGAAGAAAAAAAAAAAAACAAAAAAAACCTCAAGATTGCAATTAACTAAAAAAAAATACAGATCCAAATACGTAAAATATTAATCCATCTAAAATGCTTTATTGTATATACCAATAAAACAAAAAAATAAAATTAATCAACCTTCTCTATATATAAAGAAAGCAACAAAATATTTAAGCAAATTCGAATCTCACGCTGAATTCCTAGCTGCTTAAATCTTTAGTATAAAAAATTTTTAAGCAAGTTTGAATCTCACACAAAATGCTCTTTATAATGATGTATTGGGTTTAAAGAAAAAAAAAAGAATTTTCATTGGGTTAATCTTCTAAGCCAGCCTACTATTTTGAGAAATACAATTGTTTTAAGGTCTTTTTTTTTGGGAAATATATTGTTTGTAATTTTTTGTAAACTCTTTTTAAGGGAAATTATTGGTGAAATGTTTTATAGAATTTTATTTTAAATTAAGATTTTTAATATACTTTTGCTATTAATTTGTTTATCTTTAAATAAAAAATTCAATAATATTAAGTTAATCAAGAAATGAAGTTATAGAAAAGAAGTTTTTTTTGAAAAAAAGATAAAATACACATCGGTTCCATAAAAAAAACACTATTTTTTAAAAAATTTTGGAGTTCTGAATGGATTTTGAAAACATCGTGTTTTAAACGGATACTATGCATGTGAGTGAGCGCCTACGTGTTCTATATTAGAGTGGTGCATCAAACCTGTGAATGGTGTTAGAAATTCAGGGGTGAAAAAAGACAAGAATAGAAAATGAAAGAAAAATAGAAGGGAATTCAATCTCTCTAAACTTAGGCAATGATTCTTACTGATATGAATCAACGCGCACTTAAGTTTTATCAGGCAAATTTGCCTTTCAGATACATAGGAGCAAATAATTGACGAAATTATCTGATCAATACCAATGCATAAGTATTATAAAATTAAAAGCACTCGAGTTATAACTTTTAGAGTAAAAAAATTCTCACAGACTCTTAAAAAATGTATGTATAAAAAACACGAGAGAGTAGGTCCCGAGGTAAAATGTTTTAAGACCACACTTGACTTATAATTTATGGCAGAGTCACTCATAGCAATTGAGTTTATATAGAGTTAACGTATATGGGTTATCTTAAATGGGCAAGCTTTCTATATTTTTTCGACAACATAAAGCTTATATACTTCTCCTTATCCAACCGTCCATTTTGAATGGAGGGCAAAGATTGCTCCAAACATAGTGTCACATCTCTACACTACTTTATTTTAAATTTTTTTTCTATAAACTATTTTGATACCAAATTTTGGACGTCCAATGAAAAGATAGCATGTACCAAATTTCCTATTCATAAAATTTGTATAAAAAAATCTAAAAATAAAATATTTTGAAACATCATATCTAAAATCAAACCATACGTGACTCTCTTGATCAAAATTGGACGATGTTGGAGAAACATTGACCTTTTATGCTGTAGGGGAAATATAGAAGATCTTAAATTAATAAAAAAGCCTTTTCAGACCTGGTATTTTAGGATGCAGTTTGTATAGAGCCTAGGCTCTAAACAATCAAATTAGAGCTTACCTTCAAATAGTATTGAGAAATACGGTTTCAATATTGGAAATTTTTGTGATAGCCTTAAAATATATTTTCATATTTATTTATAAAGTTTAATGCTTCAAAATATAGTGCAGATCGACAAATTCATGCACGCATGAAAATCTTAAAAATTGACGGTTCAAAAATACATTACATAATACACTATTTTCAAAACTTAAAATCTATTTTCTTTTCACGTCCATGCTTCTTGATGTTGAGATGATCGATTTTAAGATATTTGGGCATCAAAAAAATCGTCTTTAGTGAAATTTTTGATGTAGGCTCAAATTTGATTGTTTAGAGCCTCGGCATTTCTATAAACTTTTCCCTTAATATTTTATAAGGTACAGGTGTTATAACCATTTATGTATTGTAAACCAATTTGCCACGGATTCATACGCTATCCGTCAAACATATGCCGTAAGATAACTCTCAACTATCTTTTGGATACGATATTGCTCGGCCACTTGGCCTATGGTGACCATTTTAGAGAGAGAGAGCGATAAACGGAGTTTGGTTCTTTTTTTAGGAGAGAGAATGAAATATATACATATATTGTAGAGAGAGAGAGAGACAAACATAGTTTGATTCCTTTTTGAGGAGAGAGAATGAAATATATACATATATTGTAGAGAGAGAGAGATAATTGCACGTTCAGTTAGAGAGAGAGTCGCATGTTGTGTTCATTTCCTAAGCATGTGTGAGAGAAAGAGGTGAGCGAAACAAACAGAGTGTGTTGGGTGCTCTTTGATGAGAGAGAATGAGATATTCATGTGTGTACATAGAGAGAGAGATGTTGTTTGAGGAGAGAGAATGAGATAGAGAATTCCACGTTCCGTTAGAGAGAGAGAGAGAGTTGCATGCCGTGTTCCTTTCGTTCACATAGAGAGAGAGAGAGAGGCATAGTGTTGGTTACTCTTTCAGGAGAGTGAATGAGACGATAGATATATTGTAGAGAGAGAGAGAGAGAGAGATGCATGTTGTGTTGGTGGGCCTCTTTCATGGTCAAAGCAACACACGACGCATTCTCAACTAAACCAAACAAAAAGTAATCCCAGGAGAGAGAAACAAAAAAGTAGAGAGAGAAAGCAATGGTTCCACGTCAGCTAGTTTGACAGGTCCCCAACCAGCCATGTGACCCCAGATGTTTTTCAAAACAAATTAATATTGTATTTACATCACGCGACTCCCCTCTCACGTGCCCCACTACCCTACTTTTATTTCTTTATTAACCTATTTAAACCTTTATTTTTTTCATATTCAAAGTTCACCTTATTCAAGGTTTTGAGACCTTAACTCCTTCAGGTAAATGCCTCCTTGGCATATTTTCTTGATTATTTATATATTTATTATTAGAATCAGAAGATGTATATTTTCAGGAAATTAAGAATTAAGATTTGAGTTGTTGCAAAATAGACCATCTCTATTGCATCTCAAGATATTATTTTTTTTTGGGGAAAATGGCTATGTAAGGCATTAACCTTATAAAACAAAAATAAGACAGGCTTAAAAAATCCACTAAAAAAATTTGTTCTGATGTTGAAAAATCATTTAATTGATCATATCAACCTCGTGATATATGGATATCAAAAAGGATTTGAGTAGTACATTTCGAAACCCATCATCTGGATTGCTTATTTCTAAGATTTGTGATTATTTCTATATGTGCATGATCTGCATTGTTTTTAAGCCTTAAATTTCATAATTATTGGTAGAAATAGATTTTCATACTATAACAAGTATTTCTAACACCTAAAGGGCATCTTCCTCAGGGTTTGTAGTTACTACGCCTTGTTTTAATTGTATTCAATTGATGCTTTAGACAAACCACAATCTAGATAGCTATAAAGTGCTTATGACTCTCATCATCATTATCGTAGATTTTTTTCAATTAATTGGGATCGCTCTAAGAATATTGAAGCGTTATTTTGCTCTATTAAAGATCATACCGTCAATGAGGCTTATGACTCTATGAAATTTTATTTTATTTCTTATATTTTTTCTTATTTAAAGATGGTTTGAGGAGCTTACATCCAAAAAGCCAGGATTCAACACTCCTATAGAGCTCATTTGGGGTTATTTATTTAGATATATAGGGATTTAGGAGGGAACAAATGTAAAATATGGTCCCGCGGTAGCACGTATTATACTAGAACTTAAAGCCGTCTTTTGGGTTTTTTGAACTTTAACCCTTTAAAATTTATAAATCAAACCCCTCATGGCTCCAAGTTCCCACGCTTATATAAGCATGTGGCTAACAATATACTCTCCCATTAATTAATCATTTTTAGTAATAATAAATTGAAAAAAGTAGTTAATATAATAGAGATTCTATATCTTTTTACCACTAAAACCTAAGACATTAACATATGTGAAAAAGGACGGATCATATGCTTTTTTTTAGTATGTAATAAAAACCAGGTGCTTGCACGTGAAACACACAAGTGGACCATATAATAAACATAGAGGTTCAGTAAAATAGAGTTTAGAGCGAGTAAATGGAGACAAAAGGAATTGATATTTGGATGGGACCAAGACAATTGAACAGAGACAGGGTTAAGTATTTGAATATGTCACGCGTGACCGCATGACCATGCTTGGTGGTGCATAAGTGGCCGGGTTGACCCAACTGAGTGTGGGAATGGGTCCTGGAAGTAGACCTAGTGGGTGCTGGGTCGGGTCATGATTTGGGTGGGGTTTGAATTCTAGGGGTGGCAATGGACCCAGACCGGACCCCTAATCCGAGGGCTAGACCCGATCTAGGTCTAGATATGGGTCCAAATATTCGAGTCCTGGTCCAAATCTTAGACCCGAGTATTATTTGGATCCGAGTCTAGGTTTGGGTCCAGTATTATTTTTCAGCTCCCAATATATGAAATCTATCTAAATACAGTTAAATACATAGATATTTTAATTTTTGAATTGGGTCCAATCGGGTACGGGTCCCTCACTATATTTTTGGGTCCTGGTCCCATATCATTTTTTTGGGTCCAAGCCTAGGTCCGGCCGGACCAGGACCGGAGACAACCCCATCAATTTTGCTCGTGTTTGTGTCGATATATATATATATATATATACCCACCCCCACGCCCACTTGATTTTATTTATAACGAAAAATTCCCTTATTAATAATATCTATAAAAGTCAAAATAAACATTGATATATTTAATGCTCTTTTTCTTTTTCTTTTTTTCTCTCTAAGCTTACCTTCTATTCATATTCATCTCTCTCTAAAAATATCAATGAGTTTGTTGATTTCTCTCTAAAGCTCTCTCTACAAATGTAAATAGGATTAATTTATTTCTAACACACTCTCTTGAAAAGCATGAACAAATTTGTTTGTTTTGTCTCCTAATATATAATTGGGTTTGTTGGTTTCTCGCTCTTTCTTTCCCATTTGTCTTTCTCTAAGTAGATCCCAAATCCATTTATACCTCTGAAGAGAAAAACTAGTCTATTTATATTTTTAGAGCAAGATGTCAATATAAATGGGAATTTAGGCTTAGAGAAGGAAAATATGACAAAAAGATGGAGAAATAATCCTGATCAAAGTCAAAAAATCGGAGTCAAAAAATCGGATATAAAAAAAATACACCATATCAAACCTACTTAAATACATATAAAAAATAATACACCATATAAATTTTCTCATTAAATACTTTGGCAAATACCACACCTATTTAAGTACACACCAAAAAAGAGACAATTTTTTTATCATCAAATGCTGCAACCATGATATAACAACTTTATAACTATGGTTAGTGATTAGGGTTTATACATGCTTGCATTTGGGTTTGGGTCCTCTGTTTTTACTTTCTAGAAAGAGAAGACGTAGAGGAGAGAATGGGAGAACTGCTACAAAATTCATCGACATTACCATTTTTTCGGCAGAAACCAAGCGTTGAACTTCACGGAATATATTAATTGAGATTTGAGAGGGAAGGAAGTGATCTCTAAAGCTTCTTTCAAGCAAAAATGGCAGCCCATGTAGAAAAAGAGAGTGATTTTTATGCAATTTTAGGGTTGAAGAAGGAGTGCTATGCTTCAGATCTCATAAATGCGTACAAAAGGCTCGCACTTGTTAGAATAGCACCCTTCATTTATTTGCTTTTTCTATTCACTTAATCCTTTTTCAGTATTGTTGTTTCTTGATTCGAAATGTTACAGGGTAAATATTTTCTACGTTTTAGCTTTTTAAAACTTTGGCATTATGTTTTTTGATTGTTTTCAAAATTCCACATTGTATAGCTTTCATCTATTTTATATAAAACTTTTGCTATTCTTATCTTTTAGGATTTTCACCAATTCGTATCGAAAGTTTTTTAATTCTGTTAAGATAAGGCCATTTTTTTCATAGAGGTTGAGAGAGAAACATGACCCTCTTCCTTTTTTCACTAACTTTTTTTGGTCCCGTTTTATTCGTTTTTCAAAAACTCATGTTTTTAACGGTATTATGAAAAATACACATTTTTTTTATGAACTTTTCAAAAAAAAAAAAAAATGGTGCTTAAAACGTTTTCTACAAATTGACCGATTTTTTGAAAAATTCGACGTTTAGCCGTCGAATTGCTAACTATGCCCGAGACCCTTCCCTCTATGGAGTACACACTTTCCTTGAACTAGTTGAATGATATTTTTTTTTCTCCCAAGGTACCCCAAAGGAAATATCTTATCATCTCTTCGAGTAAATTAGACGTCGAAATTGGCAAAACCAAAAGTGACATTTGATATTATGGAAGATTTTTCAAAAGGGATTGTATAAGAAATAAAGATAAAAATTTGGCTTTCCACAAAACTAGCTAAACTTAAAATCTATAAATAATAGAATCCCAAGCTATACAAGATAATCTTGAATAAGATGATTTTGAATATGAAATTGAAAGGTCTAGATACTCGATGGGAAACATATCAACTTTACAACCCAATCCCTAATCCCTCTGCCTGCCTTAGGAATGCATGCATTCCTGAGAAAGAAGAAAACTGTCCGCATTCTTGAGGAAGAAGAAAACTGTCCTGGCTTGCCCCAAATCAAAGCAGGTTGACGAACGTAATAATCGTAAGCAAGACCTCTTTAAGTCTCTCATCCAAAAGTTCTGCAATAATCTTGTGAATGTTGATTACTAAACTAAAGGGTCTTTTGTCTCCAATTTGTAAAATAATTAGCCTTTTTTGGGATAAAGGCAACATATGTAAAATCGTTACCTTAAATAAAACACTAGCGCCTCCGTAATCTCTATTAGCAGTAATAGATCCCCTTTTTAGTGTACTCTAGAATTTTTAAAAAAAGATTAATGAAAAACCATCCGGATTTGAAGCTTTATCATATGTTTGCACAAATATTGTCTTATTCAATTTTTCTTCAGAAAGATCAACCCCTGAATTATACGCAGCAATCTTTGATAACTTGTTAAAAGGAACAATGTCTATTCTAATCCCTAAGTTAAATTGACTTGAAAAGGCTTTTTGAAAATGATTCACTATCTTATTTTCCCATCCAGCTAAAACCTCATCTTGAATATCTTGAAACAATAAACTAAAAATATCGTTCTGTCTTTCTCTGGAATTAACAATTGAATGGGAAAAGTTTGTATTTCAATCACCCTTTTTAAGCCATTTTATATGAGATCCTTGTCTCCAATAAATTTCCTCCAATCTAAAGTATTTATGCAATGAATTCAACAAGAGTATTTTTAGAATCCACTTGTTCGTCATAAATAAAACCGGCATCTTGCGCCTCATGCTCCAACAATTGTATTTACAAAACGGTTAGAATCAATTTTATCTTTAACATGATAACGAGTATCCTTTTTCTAGGCAATTAGCTTGTGCTTCACATTCAACAATTTTTTATGAATTTTAAAATTGTGCCACCCTACATTTAAGGTATTCTCCGTTTCCCATTCACCACGTACTAGAAAACGATCCAATTTCGGGAGAATAAGAGAAGAGAAGTGGTTATTGGACTAAGTAAAATGTGCCCATGTTACTGGTAGATCCATAAACCCATGTTTCATGATAAACCCATTAAATAATGTAATAGCAGATTTCGAATGAACTGCAGCTGTAGTCTCACCCCGTTCCCTAAAAAATTGAAGTACCCACCGATGCAAACAGGAAGATTAAAATTCAGACTACAATTAGGAAGATGTTTTATGCCTAAGGGTTTTCTGAGAGTTCTCTTTTGATCTACCTATACCAATATGGATTTGGATTTTTCAAGCTTTTCCTGCTTCATTGTTACTAATCACTGCGGTGTGTTCATAAGTTAACTTATGACTTGTTAATTGTGTTAGTAAGAAATGTTTACTTGCGAGTTTGTAATATGTTTTCGAAAACCGTTGCATATGTTTCTCAAATTGGGAGGTACCCCTCTGAAGTCCATAAGAAATACATCCAAAGGAGGTTTATACAGGAAGGTACAATGTATGAGATTGCCCTACAATTAAATTACAGTCTTGATCTCAATTTCAGATGGGCAAATCACAGACTTGATCTTAAGAGTAAAAAACCAACAATATCACGATGTCTTCTCTTTCTTAAGATTCATTTCATTTATATTATGTTTAGAACAATTGTTTCATGCGGGCTGGATCGTATTTCTACAATATGCGGTCCAGAGGTATAAAGCATTCATCTTAAAGATAGATGCAAATAGGTGGTCTATCTAAAAACAATTGTAATTAACGGTCCAAATGTTTTCTTAATATAATTATTATATCTAGTTGTTTTTTTTTTTTATTCATGTTCTCCGTGTTTAAGATTATATATTCTCTAAACGTTGAGATCAAATTATATTTAAAAAATACATTTATTGCCAAGCCCGCATTTCTACAATATGCAGGCTGGCCGCATGCTAACCGCCTCCTTCTGTTTAAGAGGTTTTTTCCTTCCATATGATCCACATGATTACCTATGGAAAAATCTTTCACAATAACTTGTGGATAAGGTGCTAACAATGATGTCTAACTGACCCCAATTAGTTGGAAAAATGCTTTGACGATGATAATGATGTGTGATTTGTTATCTTTTCTCTATTCCCCATTTCAACCCCTTAGCTGCATATGTCCGTGATCTATTTTCCACATCTTTGTGTGCTTCTGTTTCCCTGAATAATTTTTTTTCTTCTCCTGTTTTTCTCAACTAATATAGTCGTTATTTGTTTTCCCCATAATTATCTTTTTATTAATTGTTTTATTGTTGCTACCTACTGCAGTTTTCTGCAGAAGTCAATAGACGTTGTAGATGTTGTGGGGGTTTTGGGGCCCTGCTATTTTGATTATTTACCTCTTGTTTTTGTTTTTAATACAACATTTTTGGGTCCTTGGTCTTTATTCAAAATTTCTTACTCAAACATGAAATCTGATACTTGAATAGTTTCTTGAAACAGGAAAGAGAACTAAGTTCTTGATGTGGGATGATTTCTAGCGTGCAATTGGGTGCGAGTGTTTTTGCGTTTTCAATGGTAAAGCTCAGCCCCATTCATCAACAGTTTAAACCATCTAGTTTTGGGACACTTGAGTTCTCCAGTGGTTATTCTCTAGAAAACCAAGTTTCATGATGTCAAGATCAGTGCATCAATACCTTACAATGATGCTTCCGAATAATTGGTAGAGGAAACAATTTTAGCCACTGTGATTTCACTGGTTGGTCATTGTCCTGAAGTTGGTTTGCTTCATAAATATAGCAGGGAAGGTAGAATGATAATCCAATTTAAGGAGGGAGCTGTTAAATTGAAATGCTAGTGAAAATGAGGTAAAACATATGGATGATAGTGAGATGGGAAGGCTGTTAAATTGAATTGCTAGTGAAAATGAGGTAAAACATACGGATGATAGTGAGATGGGAAGGTGGTGATAAACTGAAAAGAGTGCCAGCTATGTAACATTGTGCAGAGCAAGAAAGATGAGAGCTTGCTATTTATTTTTGAGCAGTCTCTTAGCAGAGTCAGATGACCACTTGTTTAAGATCTATTGTAATTATGAGTCTCTCTCTCTTGGCTAGTTGGTAAACAAGGTCTTCTTTTCCGTGTTTGAGGGTGCAGAAAAGAGGGAGTAAAGAACGGTAGGAGAAGAATGCAAGAGCAACCGAGTCAGTAGATATCTCTTTGCGATCCGAAGAGGAGGAACTCAATTCATATCTCTTGAATGGCAGGGCCAAGAAAAGCAAGATTGATATCTCTTCACGCATGTACTTAAGATGCGAGATGAGATTATTGGAATTATGATTCTCTCTCTCTCTTTATCTCTCTCTCATTCTTATGAAGAGGAAGAAAAATCCTGCAACTAAGATGCCAATATGTCATGAGTGAGATTTTTATCTACTATCCGTTGTATGATAATGAAGCATAACCTTTTACCCAGAATCTCTCTCTCTCTCTCTCTCTCTCTCTCTGTGGCATGCACACATTCACACAGTCGTTCAGAAGCTCTGTAAAAAAAGGAACAAGTAGATAAGACACAAACAGTTGACAATGCCCATATTGCAATCTCTCTCACACACACAAGCAGTTGACAATGCCCATAATGCGATCTCTCTCTCTCCCCCAAGGAATGGTTCACGTCAATCTAAAAAATTTGGAGAGAGAGGGATAGAGCAGTGGCAATAGCTCAAAAGATACGAACATATACCGCAGCATCAACATTGGAAAAGGTAATCGAAGTTATCAATTCAAAAGACCAAACAGCATCATCACGACGCATAATCTTATCACATTTACCCCGAAACCAACATAGATTAAAATTGTGTTCTCAGCTGTCTGGCCTAGTTTCACTTACCCAATTTGCCCATTACTCTCTGGTTTTGAGAGGGGCATCAGCAATGGCTTTAATGTCTTTCATGCTCTTGACAACACATCTCTTCTTGGTACCAATGTCGAATTTGTCAATGTCACCAGCCAAACCAATGTATCCATAGAGCAAAGACGAATCTTCTTTTTCCGATGAATCACTAGTCTTGGAAGGCTCAGCCTTAAATTTTAGGTGGTTTTGCCACTCCTTTCTTCCTCTCCCTTTGTC
Organism: Amborella trichopoda; assembly: GCF_054954075.1. Taxonomy (NCBI): domain Eukaryota; kingdom Viridiplantae; phylum Streptophyta; class Magnoliopsida; order Amborellales; family Amborellaceae; genus Amborella; species Amborella trichopoda. Next base: position 1,964,283 of record NC_142346.1, on the reverse strand, counting down.
GAAGTAATGCTTGTGAAGCCTCTCGGCATCTTGTAAACCAGAGAAGGTGCCTGGAAATTTGACGAGAAGAATGCTAAGGCTCAAATGCTTCCCCTTCCACACCTTCACTTTACCTGTATTGAAACTCATCTCTGCTAAGAATACATACAGTCAAACATGAGGTTATGGGCACTACTGATCTCTCTCTCTCACCCAACACCACAAACCCCCAACCCCCCCATAACAGAAAAAAAATAAATCATAAGGTACTTTCTTTTTCAAAAGTACGAAGAACAGAAAAATTCAAGGTTGGCAGATGAGATAAAAAAGTAAAAGCTAATGAGAACAGATTCAGAAGGAAGTTGATTGCAAGTGAATGACCAACAAAATCAATTAAATTGGTTTATGGCATGTGAGTAGTTATTTGTGAATTTACGTGATTCCAACTGAAAGTTGTTTTCATGAATCGCTTTCATGAAAGGCTTAAGCTGATGTTCCTAAATAAACGGAACAAATAATAAAAAGAATCAAATCTACAACAAAGCAACTGAGATAGCCCAATATTAAGGGAGAATAAGAAGTCCTAAATTCGAAAAAGATAGAAGTGGCAACAATATATTGCCGAATGACGTGACCAACAAAAAACATCAAAAAGAAAAAAAATTGATGTGGCCAACAAGAGCCCGTCTTTGCAGCTTCATCAGGAAATGGTCAACTGAATTGGGTGGTTTGGTGATTTTGCATACCTCTGAGTATCTCCTCCATGCGATCAACTGATACAACCACCTGGCCTTCTGCATTCTTGTTTATTACAATGGATTTGTTATGGATCACGACTACTGGTGGCCACACAATTAGATCTTCTTTTTGGGCTGAAGCTTCTGCATTTGTAAGATTCTGGTAAGCCCTAGCAGTGTCTGGTGGCACAAGACTGTTCCACCCCATGAGAACACAAATAGCTCGGTGCAACCCCAAATGGTCGGTTTTTAACCCGACCTTTTGAGAATTGTATGTGTGCATCACCAAGTTGTGCGTGTCTGAGAACTCCTTCGAGAGGCTGCAATGTTTTGCAGATCATACAATAGATTGTTGGGTTAAGCATCTCCAAAAACACAGACCCACTCACACATGCACACATGATAGAGAGGCGTACAGTATTTGAAGCACAATTCTGTATGGTATATTCATGGAGTATAAACATATAAAGTGTGATTTTGCACCTGATTCTTCAATATACCAGGATTTTGGCAAGTGAGGAACAAATACAATCAATTGACTATAAAAACTCAGTACTACTACCCAATAAGCATGGATGCTTTTTTAAGAATGTCAACTCTATATACTTATGTTAAGCGTGGATATTAAGATAGCCATTTCATCTGGAAGAGCAGAAGGCTGCAGGTAAGGTGACCAACTAAATTGGTAGAGAACTAAGATCCAGATCATTCCACCCCATGTAACTCAACCCCCATTCAAAATGTGAGGCCTTCCTCCTCCCAAAATTGCAAGTATACCTTTTTCTACACTAGGCACTTGCCACCTTCCAAACGAGTAATGCTTACCATTCCATTATTCAAACAGAGCCTTCGATGACTTATCGGCTGGCTGCCTTGCTTAAGGAAGAGTTTCACGAAAAGGGAGACGAACTGGAATAACGTCCGATCTTGTTTCTGGATTGAGTGGAAAAGGGATATATGAAGTTCGTTCTGTCCCTCGGTGCATCTCTGTGATGGGTAAATCCCCATGAAAAAGGGACAACTGTAATTGCAAGAATACCTTTTTCTACACTAGGCGCCAACTACCCATTGACCTTGCCCGCATTTGTGAAATTTTTTTTATTAGTAGTTCAGCAGTACAATCCGAATATGGGACCCAGTGTACAATTCTCAACACCTTAACCAATCAAGCCCAACCCAGAATCCTCCATATTTGGTTACTCGGGCCATCAACCTTTGCCTCATTTTCTACCAGAGAGCTGCATCATGTCATTGCCTATCTCAAAGCCAACACCCCCATGCTGGTAAAGTATATCCTATAGGCCCAGCAGACAAAAGGAAAATATGTGTGAATATATTGCAGTACATAAAAAATCATTTTGGTGACCATAGCAATTCAAAGTCACACCGCTGGAGGGTCATGATGAAGAACAACTCTCAACATTCAATAAACAATGAGCATGATAACTAAACCACACTACCCGTTATGCCAACGCTCCAGCATAGCAGTTGATGATTCTGTCATCAATAAACAGATGATGATCACACAACTTACAACTAGAAATAACACCAAATCCAAGAGAGGTGGTCTAGGGCCCCAATTTCAGGTGAGAGAGGTAAACAATGAGATAGCTGAGCTACGTGGGTCACATGGCCTAGAGATGGTCCACAACCTTAAGGTAGAGTTTTCTGTGAAATGCTTAGTGTTTTCTTTCTAGTCCTCAAGATTGCCTTGCATAAAGTATTTTCAACTCTCCTCACTATTTAATGATTAGTTAGCTTGCAATCAGTTATATAGATCAATGTGCCCTTCTCTATCTCTGAGGGAGTATCTTGTGCTGCTCTTATTCCTTCATTCGCACATGTAATCATTGATCACATCTATGTTGCTAGTAAATATGTAACTTATTCGGGACTTCATGAACAATGATAACCTTTTTTTGGCCACATATGAATGACGAGAATCACTCATAAAAAATTTAAAACAAAAAATTAATAATGGTGCCATACCAGGGTGTAATATGTCAACAATATACGTGCAATCACATACCAGTTAAGCCATTGCTTACAACATCAGTTGATCAATGAACACATAATAGTAAAGCATGCATCAATTTCCATACAAACAAGGTTAAGTAGGATGGTTAGCATATTAAGAATGCTTGGGACTTGAGTTACAAAAATGTTACAAAATTTCATGTCACTTGGTATAACACAAGAATATGCAGAAACGGTCCTTCACCACTAATAAGAAATTCTAATACCCTAACTATTTATTATTTCTATTGTCGATCGTAGCAGTCTCCATTATGAAACCAGAGACAATGTACAGGATACAATTCACTAAAACAGAGATGAGTTCTCACTTTTGAGCATCTCTCTGTATCACCTGCAACTATAGACCATATGATAGAAGGTATGAAATCTTGTTTCGCAGGAATATATCTGCCAATTGGACCAGAGATGGCATTTAATTAACCTCGCGGGAACCAGAATAAAACATCTCCATCTCACTTGCACATGATGAAATTATTGCCAGGCTAAAGAAACATAGACAAGGGTCAAAATTTGCCCCGCAAATGAAAATTTCTTTATGGTAAATTCAGTCCTAACCAAATTCATCACAAAAAAGACCATGCCCATAAAAGGTACTGGATCAGCATCTCTCCAACATTATGCACAAAATCCCATTTAAGATATCAAAAAATCCAACAATGCCGAGAACAGACTTCTGACTGCAGCAATATCTCTCAAACTCCTGTTTCAAGGGAATTGAGGGCTCAATGTAGATGCATAAGCTTTACAGCTTTCATATTTTCCATTCACTTTGATTATTGCCAATCTGATCTCCCTTATTCTCAAACCCATTCCAAGAGTTCACCTGTAATGAATATAAAACTCACAAAGCAACCTATAATATGATAAAGCTCAGGCAGAAAACTGAAGCATGTTAGCTGATGCTCACTTGACAGTTGAATAACTTACCACAGTATCAGCAAAAGCGTCCTGGTAAAGTTCTCATGCAATTAAAATGCTAATACCTTTGAGGTCAACTGAAATGATATATAAGCAACGAGCCGAGCCAAAACATGTTGATAAATGAAGGGATCCATTATCAAAAACCTATCACGAATAAGAAGACACACCTGTCACATACGATGCATCGTACGCTACCAGCCTTCCCTTGCTCTTTGTATCTTTTTCTTTGTCCTGGATTCTCATTCAATTCTTTCGAAAACCTCAGGAAGGCCCTATGAACCAGCTGCTTGAACTCCTCCGAGTGCTCTGGTGGTTCAGGCTTTATTTGGGGTGTCATATCGTCATCTCGCTGCTCCTCATCTTGCAAGCTCAACCCTCCTTCATGCCTATCATCTTCTTGATAGCTCTTTCTAAATTTGAATAGCCTCTTATGATCATGACTATCGTTAAAACGAGAAGAGGGGTCGAAATCTTGTGGACTAAGCCTCGACCGCCTCTTAAAGGAGAAATTTCTTCCATAAGAGAGGCGGTCTAAGACAGCCCCTTTGGCCTGTTCAGTCTCATTCTCTCGAGGTAGCCACAGGCCAGAAACCCTATTTGAAGCAACCTCATTAAACGACCTCGATGTGCGATACTGAGGGTGATCAATATTTAGAGATTTAGATATCGATAACCCACCTTGAGCTCTATCAATCCATTTGTCATCCCTATCTTCAACGTCAAATTCATGGGTCCTTCTAGCAATACCACGCTCACTAGAAAACTCACCTCTCATGAGATGTGGCTCCCCACTCATCTCATCAACCACAAATTTCCTCTTAATCAATCTTTCACGTGGTACATCCATACTCAAATCCTCCTCATGCAACTTCCTTTGTGCACTCAAGCCGGGTCTGTAGACATCTTTTTCAATTTCAGACACTGAAGAACTCTTTAAGCCTTCTCTATAACTCAAAGGAGCTGGCTCTCTTCTACAAGAATAGTCATCTCTTGGGAGACTAATTGAGAAATCCCGAGATGGCTGCATCCCATAGTCAGGATGGTGCGTGTTTCCAGAAATGATAAGCTCCATAGCATCACTGGGTAATGGGGGGTCTCCAAGAGCATTTTCTCTCAAGCTCCTACGAGAAGCCCCAACATCATCCAACCTCTCTGAGATAGGGTTCACAAAGTGCTGGCCAAATGGTTCCCTGTGACCATAATCACCACGAGAGCTTGCATGTATCTTACCATAAAAAACACCACCAGATAAGCCAGAGCCTAATCTCTCTCCCCTTCCAAGTTCTGAAAAACCATAATCTAGAGCTTTGTCTCTTGGTGGAGGGCTAAGAGGAGGTCCCTTTGGGTACTTTCGCAAATCCTTGGAACCCATTAAATTGGGGTCGTCAAAAACATCGCTTGATCCTCTTCGTTCACAACTTAAGGGGTCAGGGAACTTGCTGCTCCTTCCATAACCACTGGATGGAGGCTCTCGTACAGAACCATAGAAGTGGTCCTTCGAAAGACTCGATGATGTGCTACCAAGGGCTTTAGATTGAGGAGGTAGATAAGGGTGTTCATCTCTTCGAAAATACGTTCGCTTCTCTTCTCCTTCGTAAGGATCTCTCATCGGTAACTTGTTAGCACGGGCATTCACCACGTCACGATATCGAAGATCCTGATTGGAACCCAAGTTACCACTCGATGGAAAGCCACCAATTCTACTTGAATTTGGCCCCTGAGGCAGGAAATTTTCTGGTGGTAAGGTAAAGAAAGGACGAATTGTGCCATCTAACGTAATGGACTTCTGAACTAGCATGGCTTTACCATCAAGAGCAGAACCATTTTCAGGACCTCCCTGAAATTCCTTATCTCTATTCTTAACCGATGCCATTGCTGCTCTTCCAACTCGTTTCGATTCGGGACCCACCGCTGAGGGCTCGGAGAGAAGGTAATTGCATCGAAAATCACGAGATGGTGAGTCTCTCATAAAAAAACCTTCATCGAAATGAGGCCTTTCGTCGATGTCTCGGCCCAATGGCCTTTTCGAATCAAAAGGAGAATGAGGCCTAAGAACTCCCCTTTTGTCATCCAAAATCCTCTTAAATTCACGCCTTTCAAGGGATGGGTTCCTTCGTTTGACACCCATAATCCTTCTACCATTTCCTCTATCTGGGCTGAGGCTTCGTCGTGAACGAGTATCAGGGTGACGTGTATCATCGTGCCTCCTTGAATCAAGTTCAGGGTACCAATCAGGTCTCTGATCCCTAATTTTTGGGGGAGGAGACCTGTTTCTCATAACTTCCAACCCTCTTTCTCTCATTGCCATGCAGAGAGAGAAAATTTTCTGAGTATCAGGAAGAGTTTATGAACCAGATCACTGAGTATCCCAATCAAAAAGCAATATTGTTTGGAGGTAGAAAGTAGTTTTGCATGACTTCAAACCTTCTTTCTCCCTTTCAAAGGTCTTCTTCTTATTCTTCTTACTGAAGAGACAGAAAGGTATAGGCCACTGGGTAATCCCAAGCAAAAGGCCAGAATGTTTATGGGTACGAAGAAATTAGTATAACTTCCAATCTGCTTCCATTTTCCTTTTACAATTTCAAAGGTAGCCTTCTCTCTTCATGACTATAAAAAACATAATGAGAGAGAAAAATGCTACAGAGCACTGAGTAATCCAAATCAAAAGGCAAGATTTTTCGGGTGAAGAGAATGGTTTCGCAGAATATCCAATCTTATTTTATCTCTCAAAGATATGAGAAGAAATAAAATAATAGGGCACCAGAAAGGGAATATGAACCAGGCCACTGAGAAACCCCGATCAAAAGGTGAGATTAGGCTTGCCGGTGCGACGAAGGATCACTCTATTGCCCCAGGTACATCATCAATTCTCGAAACCCTAGATCCGCTGTGGATGAAAGCAAGCGTCTCTGATATCAAAAAAGAACACGAAAACAAGAAACAGTACCCCAGAAATCTACTTGGGTGTTAAAAAACCCTAAACTTTATCTGAATAGCAGAATAGAATTGACAAATAGAGTTGATCTTTTTGACAATAACAAGGTAATATAAATGCTAAACAGCAAGGCCATGTAAGAAACCTAAAAATCCATTAGCCAAGAAAAACCCTAAAATCCGTCCCACACTATTAACCATGAGAAACCCCTAAAATTCATCAAGAAAAAAAAAAGGGAAACAAATCACAGCATGATGCAAAAGCTCAAGTTCAAGTAACCGAATGGTAAAAAAAAACCCTAGAAATTTCACATGCGACCATTAATTAGAAAAAAACTGGTTGCAGAGCGGATCCTAACCATAGGAGAAGATGGCTCAGAAGCCATCGGAAAACAACAACCGATCGATGCTAATCTTCCAAAAGTCACAAGTCCGATTGAACTGCAATTTTAATCAATGGAGATAGAGAATGGTAGAGAGAGAGAGTTGCAAAAGCCTAGAGAGAGACTTGTTATTCGTGATCGCATAAGAATCCCTCATTAATAGGCTTAGCGGCATCTGATTAAAGACGAATTATTTAAGTGTTCTTTTTACATGGAGCCGAGGCTCTAAACAATATAAAAAATTTAACTAAAAGCGGTTGTTATCTTCAAATAAATCATCTTAATATCAAGATGTATGGACGTAAGAAAAAAATGGATCTTAAATTTTTAAAATAATGTATTTTGTATCGTATTTTTTGACCGTCAATTTTCAAGATTTTCATAGATCTGTCCATCTATACTATTTTTGAAGCTCCAAACTTTATAAACAAACATGAAAATATATTTTAAGGCTATCAAAAAGATTTTCAATATTAAAACCATATTTCTCGACAATATTTGAAAGTAAACTCTAATTTGATTGTTTAGAGACTAGGTGGGCATACCATCATGTTATAAGAAATAGCAAGTCAAATGGGCAATGACTTTTGGCAAATATTCTCATAAATTTATTTTGGGCTTTTTAAAAATAAAAAATAAGAAGTTACTTTCATAATTAGAAAGGCCATTTACTTTCATAATTAAATTTTAGTATAACTTGAAGAATTTTATTAGAAAAATAATCTTATAGGACCCTCCCCCATCCATGTGTAGACCCTAAATGGTCACTATTAAATTTGACACGGATCTATTAAAAAAATCAAGTCTCACACCCATGTGATAACTTTTCTAGAAATTCATACTAACTTTAATGGTGATCTTATGGGGTTCTACACACATGAGTACGGGAGGGTTCTATAGGATTATTACTCATTTTATTATGGTAAATTATTTATTTTTTATACAAAGAGGTTACAATCATCATTAGATTTGAAATCAGATAATCTGATGATGTGTCATTGTTTGAACACAAAGTCTAAAATAAATTATCTCGAATGTTATGACACACTTTCATCCATTAAATTTCGACTAAAAATCATTCTTTAAACCATTTACTACCTAACTCATTAATAGATGTTGAAATTTATCATTTGGATGAAACTTTTTTGTTATAAATCATGTCAAAGAATAATATCACCTAAAGGCAACTGTCAAATGCCACATGAGTTAATAGCAAGAGACATTATGAGGCAGATATTATGAGAGAGAAGCTCTATAAGGGCGTTTTTATTTGTTAGAAGATAGAAAAAGTTTATATAAGGATGCAATCTTTTTTTTTTTACTAAGATTTATATTTTTCATTAAGTGATTAAAAGGAAATTGCATCGTCAGAAACAGTTAGAGAATAAAGAAAAACACCCCCTTTAGCCAAAGCCAGAGAGTCTACGGGCAACACTATACCATCAAAGATCCTTCTGTTTCTCTCCCTCCAAACTTCCCAGGGAGTCATTCCTTTTGCAATCTTGTAACCACTTTTTGGGGCAGTGATAAACAGAAACCAGTTTCACCAATTAACCAATGTCATATCTTCAACGTATATGAGCAATGGATCAATAGATGGTCAACTGACTCACTATCCAATTTGTAGAGTAGAGAAATATTGGGAAGAATTTTCCCCCGTTTTTGCAAATTGTCAATTGTTAAGATTTTATCTTGCGCAGTTAGCCAAATGAAAACTTGAATTTTATGTGGTATTGGCCACTTCCAAATTTGCTCAATTTTGAGGGACAATCATCTCCAACGGTCGTGAAAGAGAAGGTTATAGCATGATTTAATTGAAAACATATAATCCCTTTCAATTTTCCATACCATTATATCATCTGCCCCTTGAGAAATATAGACTTTATCCAAGAGTTCCATTAGCGTGCACCATTGGGGTATGTCCCACATGAATTGTTGATCTCTTCTCTCAACTACATCACTAATTTTATAATAAGGAGATGCAACAACCCTAAAAAGATCAGGGAAAACAAACTTCAATGGGTACTCCCCAAGCCATTTATGATGCTAAAACAGAATTTGATTGCCCACGCCACATTCCATCTAATGTATCCCAAGACCATGGCCCTGCAATTGAAAATAGCCCGCCACATATAAGACACCTCCTTCCCTCTACCACCCCCAATCCACAAGTTGTGTCTGTCTGTCCCATATTTTGTCCATAAAACTCGATACCATAGATGACTCTTCATGTGTAAACTCCGCCACTACCATTTACAAAGCCATGCCTGGTTAAACTTCATAACTTTTTGTATACCCAATCCACCTTGGGTGTGCAAACTCTATCCCACCTTAATAAATGAAACTTCATACTCTCCCCACTTGATCCTCAAAGGAAGTCTCTCATCGTCTTCTCAATTCCCTTTGCAATCGATGCTGGCATATGAATTAGGGACATTTGGTACACGAGTAGATTCGCTAGGCAAGACCTAAGCAAAGGTACCCTTCGCCCCCAGAGATAGGTACTTGTGTTTCCAAAAGTCAAGCTTGACTTGAATTCTCTCAAGTATCCTAATCCCATACTACAATAGGGAATTTTGAATTTGAAATCAAAAGGCCCAAATAAGTAATGGGGAATGAATCCACTCTACATCCCATTACTTTGGCCAACTCACTCACAGCTGACTCACTACAGTTGACACCCACCATAGAGGACTTATGAAAGTTAACCTTAAGTCCTAAAGTCACTTCACAAATTTCTAAAAATCTGGTGAAATTCCTCACTTGTGAGATCTCAGCATCAATAAAGATTAAAGTATCATCCGCATACTGAAGATGAGAGACGAAAACATCTGACTTTACGATTTGAAAGCCCTCAAATGCCCCTGCGCTCTCCATCTTGCTTAGCATAAGACTAATGCATTTAACATAAGTCGTAAATAAGAAGGGAAAAAGAGGATCTCCTTGACGTAAACCTATAGTAGCATAAAAATAGCCTATTGGGCTACCTTTAAAATAATAGAGAAATGTGTTGAGGATAAGCAACCAGAAATCCAATTTCTCTACTGATCTCCAAATCCCATCTTTTTTAAAATCTCTAATAGTACTCCTCATTCCACCCTATCATAGGCCTTTTCCATATCCAGCTTTAACAATATGCCTGCTTTCTTACTCAGAACTCGTGAATGAATACATTTTTGCGCCACCAACACAGAGTTTGTTATTTGACGGTCTTGAATAAAAGCTGATTGTGTAGTTGAAATGAGAAAAGGAAGAACCACCTTAAGGCGTTTTGCAAGAACCTTTGCAATAATCTTGCAGACACTTGTAAGCAGACTTATAGGCTTAATATCTGAGAGCTCATTAATCACATATTTCTTTGGTATCAAAGCAAGGAGGGTGGAATTGATACCCTTTAAAATATGATCATTGGTCATGAACTCTCTCACAACCACCAATAGGTCATATTTGACTAAGCTCCAAAATTTTTGAAAGAAAAGCATGGGAAAGTCATTTGGACCTAGTGCCTTATCACCAGACAATGCAAAACCACATGACGCAATTATTGGGCAGAAATCTCACTCTTAAGAGAACATCTCTGCTCTTCATTCAGCATCTTAAAAGGGACATTCGAAAAGGTTGGAGTTATCACCACCTATTTAGTAGAAGCTTTCTTAAATTGGTTGATGACACCCTCTGCCATGGCATTACTATCCTCAGGATCTAACCTAGGAATGGTCAGACCCGAAATATCATTCTGCCTTCCTCTCGCACTGGCTATAGCATGAAAATATTTAATGTTCAGATCATCATCCTTTAACTATTTATTCCTGGATCTCTGTTTCCAATAAAGTTCCTTAGATCTTCTCAACTCCTCTAGCTCTTGCAGTTTGAAAGAAAGACCTATGTGATCTTTTACTGGGGAATACATTTTTTTTTATTTTTTTTTCACCCCTTTCTTTTGGCAAAAGATCACTTACATGTAGTCTTTATTATAATAAGATAAATTTCAAGATAAAATCAACATAACAATAAAACTAAGATCTTAACAATTTGGTGTCATTGAAACAATTATACATTATGTTTGAGAATAAAAGATAAGATTGCAAGAAACAAAAAGGAAGAGTGCTGGATATTATGTCAACTGGGCTTATTACACCTTACACCGAGTCACCAATATCCAATGGCTTGGGATCAACTGTCTAGTTTCAATCTTGAACCAAAAAATCAAATTTCGACCAAGCCACATCAATGGAACATGAACCCCTTTGATTACAAACTCAAACCCTAAGTGAATTCTCTTAGTAACCTAGTTTGAGAGAGATGGATTCTCTTTTTGTTAAACCCTAAAATCCTTAGCCGTAAATCCATATTTGAGAGATAGGGGAGAAGAACTCTATAACCTAAACCCTTAGGTTCTTTCACAATATGTGCGAGAGAGAGATCAAACATGAGAGAGTAGTGCATGTCCCTCTTTTTGGGATATGAGAGAGAAAGATGAAAATTAGGTACAAGCGATAAGGTGTAGAGATTTTTGGGTTGAGATAATCCCTTTTTATAGGCTTTGAATAATATCATAGTTTCTCAGGGTTTTTCTTAGCCTGCTTCTTCTTGTAATATTAAACATAGACCGTTGATCAAGAGTGACGTGTGGGGTGAGAGATTTGAGCCATCTATTTTACAGATGGGCCATCAACATTATGGAAGGTGCATGAACCATTATCTCGCTTTCTTAAATCATTTTTCCATCAATATATTTAAATAAAATAAATATCATTCATTTTATAAAATTGCACGATCTATGTCACATATTCCATAAGGATATGTCAAATAATATCAAGTAGATAAATACTATCAAATATAAATAAGATAAGATCCATATCAATTCAAATTGATCATAGTTCTTTAAAACAAACTTGCTACAAAATAGATAAAGCCATAGTCAATATATCCCTTCCAAGATTTGACCACATGCCCAAATCAAACTAACATTATCTTAAAAGCAAACAAGAGAATCCAAAGAGGGTGGGGGTGGGGCATGCCACCCTTTTGTGACACATGTGGGCCCCCACCCACATGCCACATGGTGGGCCCATGTGCATTATAGGCCCTCATGGAATATTATAAAAAAAATATTATTTTTAAAATTGAATAAAATAATTTTAAATATATATTTGAATTTTTATAATTTTGTAAGAATAATAACTGTATTTTTATAAGTCCAAAAATCACAAATAAAATATTGAGAGATTAAAAAAAATTCAAATAATAAAACTAAAATCATTTCAATAATAAAATGAACACAATTAAATTAATATGATGGGAAAATGATCCATATAGTTTTTGGAATCCAATCTGTAGAAACGGGGTACTCCACCTTAAACTGTAGCCTACAGACCACACTAGCTTTATCGAACTGACCCAGTGTTTCCCATGACCCACAGTCTAAGCAGGGACTTATTAGACCAAAGTCAAGTCGATGAATCAAGGGGCTGCAATCCCAGTATGTGGATTACAGGTCCTCCCCTAGAGACGAGTCAAGGTGACCACGACCTGATGCGACCACAGCTCTATGATGCATAAGGGTATCTCTTGTACATGCATACGCTTCACCCAAAGGTGGATATCTGGCTTTCCCGAACGATCTATCAATATGCATGTCGTATGATGGAACATGGATGAGGTTTTGGCCCCCGTCTCAGTAGGCCACCATCATGCACAAGGGTCATACAGTCCCTCGGCTGACTCATCCGAGCATGTTTTCTGACCTCAAGGGCTAACTCATATACCATCATCGGTTTGTTTTTCGTGCCCAGGTAACATGGGTTTTTTCCAATCGACTGACCTTGATCGTCAAGCACAGATCGGAATCGACAAACCATAGTTTGCTTAGTATGGTCCACGAGAGACCACACTCCCACTGAGTTCATGTTCCACTATATCATTTCATTTTACAAACACTCATAAGGCCTTTAAAAGCCACATAAACCCAACAAGTTTCACCCTACGATCTATCATTGGTTGTTCTGTTAACACCCCACTCGTTTGAGTATTAATATATATCAGTTCAATCTCAGTTAGGACTCCATCGATCTTAGCCTTAAGATCAAATTTATTCTCTTTCTTCCATCCCAATATTTTGTGTTTTTTATTTGACTTTTTGTGTATCTGGAAATCCATGGAGCCCACCATGACAGTATTGGACCATGACCTCTTAATTAGCTCAACCACATTTGAATTTTCTAGTCAGCTAACATCAAATCTAAAAGGTTTTGGCCCACCCCTGAGAGAACCCGTATTGAGAAGAATAGGGAGGTGATAAGACAACCTAACCAAGGCTTTCACATAAACATACTTAACTTCGACATAGCCAGATATGCCATACTATTATTGGACCAAGTAAATTTGGAACCAATAATAGGTGGATCCAAAAAATCATTACTTTCAATGAAACTATTAAAATTCCTCGTGGATGTATTAATAGGGTGACCTGTAAGAGACTTGCACGGCCACCAAATCAAATTAAAATCCCCCCTATCACCACCAGATAGTGGGCATAACGAATCACCTCATTCATCGCATTTAAAAAAACAGCTTTCAATGGAGAAATAGAGGACCCATACACATTCATAAAACCCCAAGAGAACCCAGCAGTAGGGCCATAAAAACCCAAAAGTAAGAGATTAAGGGTCCCACAAAACCCATAAACCTCTTGAACTACCTAGTGCATCGATCCCACAAAAAAAAACCGCACCTGAACCCCACCTCCCTAGCACCCAAAGATTGGGACTAGGGAGTTTGTTCCCCTGTAATGCCAGAATCACAGGTTTGTACTTGGATACCAAAAACAACACATACTTTTCCTACTGGGATCCCCCACCCCCCTAACATTCTATGACATAATATTCATTAAAATTAAAGGGAGGAGAAAGAAGATGAACCTGATCCAGAAGGATCAGCCCTAGAAAACATATCTTTCAGTATTCGTGCCTCAATGAACTTGTCGTCTGTATCTTCTGAAGAAGAGGAAGAGTATGAATTTACATCCACCACCACCGGCTCACGGAAAGCAACAACAGCAGCTGAGTAGCCTCCTTTAGGGATTCCACGAGCCTCGAGCCTGGCCGAAGAGCGCACCCCTCTTCGAAAAACCTTGTGCTTTTTGCTAGAGGCGGCCATTTTTCCCTTCGCCATTGGTGTGACCACCAATCCTTTCTCAGCTAATAATGCAGAACGATGGATGTACCTCAAAAATCCATCGGAAAAGGTAGTTTTAATGTTAAAAAACCATTTCATTGATCATCTCGACATCGAGATGTATGACCATGAAAAATAAAAAGATTTTAAGTCTCAGAAATAATGCATTTTACAACATATTATCTACACCGTCCAATTTCAAGATTTTTATATGCTTATAGATCTACTAGATTTTAACCATTTTTGAAATTTAAAATTTTATAATTAGATATAAAAATAGATTTTGAGATAATCCTAAGAATATTTTACATCAAAATTATATATAATGATAAAATTGGAAGGTGCACTGTACCTCTACACCTACGGATGCATCCATATGCCAACTGCACCCTTAGAAGATAACGTTCCCTAAAAAAAAGAAAGTTTCTATTTCTTGAGAAGTGGAATGTCCTTTTTTAGAAGCTTAAAAAAGTTTGATAACCTACTGGAATGTTAATGAAGCTCTAGGTACTTGTATTTGATTATCTACTTAAATGTTGAATAAGTTATAGATACCTACATTTGATTCACCTTAGAACTTTTGAAAGGAAGACCTATCAATAACCCATTTTGAACCGTTTGTTTGCTTTTTTAGTGATATTGAGCCGATATGTCATATATGATGGAAATAATTATGACATTCCTAATCTTCAAGATGCCCAAAGAAAAATATGTCTTTATAATGTGCCATTTATATAAGGATAAGTTTTTATACTTCCCCTACTGTATATAACTTATATACTTCCCCCCTATCCAACCGTCTATTATGAATGGACGGCTGGGATGACCCCAATCACAATGTCATGCCTCTACACTATTTTATGTTTAATTTGTTTCTACAAAACATTTTGACACTAAATTTTGGGTATTCACTCCTCTCTTAAACTCGCATCGGTAAAGAATAAAAATAAAAATATTCCTAATAAAATAGAATGACCAAAATACCCTTAAAAATTTTAGGAGTATTTTGTTCATTGCATTTTATGAAAAAAAAATTAGGTGCATTCCATTAAGACGATAGCACATACCAAATTCTATATTCATATAATTTGTAGAAAAAATTGAAAATAAAATACCTTGAGGTGTCGGATCTAGATCAAATGGTTAGTGGCTCACTTGATCTAAATTGGACGGCTGAATTACATATGTGTGTTGGGGGGGGGGGGGGGAGGCGGGAGAGTATATATCTTTTTTTTCTTTTTTCTTTTTTGAACTTTAACAATGAAAGGGGAAGTATATATCTTCTATACAATGGGGGAAGTATAGAAACATTTCCCTTTATATAAATAAAGGGAAAAGTTTATATTAAGCCAAGGCTCTAAACAATCAAATTTAAGCCTACATAAAAAATTTCACTAGAAGAGATTGTTTTGATGACCAAATATCCTCAAATTCATCATCTCGACATCAAGATGCATGAACATGAGAAAAAAATGGATTTCAAATTTTGAAAATAGTATATTTTGTAACACACTTTTGGACCGTCAATTTTCAAGATTTCCAAGTTTTCATAGATCTCTTGATCTACACTATTTTTGAAGCTTTAAACTTCATAAATAAAGATAAAAGTATATTTTAAGGCTATCAAAAAGATTTACAATATTGAAACCATATTTCTTGGCACTGTTTGAAGGTAGGCTCTAATTTGATTGTTTAGAGCCTAGGTTCTATACAGACCGCACCCTATAATAAATGGCTTACCCTATAATAAATGGCATTGAAAGGATGAAAGGTTTTATTGTGGTAATTTTTTTTTGTGAAGGACCAAAGAATTGATAGTTTGATAACAACTATAACTATCACTTTACATCACCATAATAAAAGACTCAATATTATTTCTTAATAATACGATGAAATATTTAATCTTCATTTGCCTTTCCAATATTCCATTTATTTATCCATTTTGCATCCCAAAGTTGATATTAACGTCAATATATGGGAAATGTCTCGAGTTATTGTTATTGCTATTATTACTAACTCATTGAAAATGTCTCAAAACTTGTAAAGACAAACTAAGGCACTATTTTCCTAATCTACATACATAAATTGAAAAAGAATATGTTTTTATTCACTCTGTGGGAGTACAATTTGTTGAGTCTTGAAATAATGAAAAATTGTTTCATGCAGGATGGACTGTATTTCTACATATGCAGTCCAGAAAGTATAAAGCATCCATCTTAAAGATGAATGCAAGTAGGTATTCCATCTAAGAACCATGGAAACTAACGGTCCAAATGTTTTCTTACTAGAATTGTTATTTATAGTTTTTTAAATTTATTTATATTCATGATCTGTAGGCTAGAGATTAGATATCATTAAAAATTAAGTCTTAAAAAATCTATCTCAAAAATAAATTAATTAAAAAATTCGCATTTCTACATGGCCACATAGAAATAAGGTCCTCTAATAATTATGAAGTTTGGTAGGTGTTTAAATAGTGCTATGAGAGAAATAAGCTCTATAGGAGAGGTCCAGAGAGAGAGATAGAGGAAGGTGCTCTTTGAGTGATACTATGGTGTAGGGGGAGACTGAGAGGGGGGCTAGGTTCCTAGAGAGAGAGAGAGCCTAGAGGGAGAGAGTTTATGTGGAGAGGGGAAAAGTCCCTGCAACAAACATGGGAACGCTGCAAACTAGGGTTGTCCTCTCGTTCTGCTAGTTACCAAACGTGGCCTTATTTTTATGCTATTTAAAGAACTCCTTTTAATGGTTTTCTCGTGTCATCAATTTATACTAGGCAGGAAATTTTTGATAACCTTCTAGATTGGGAGATAATCCTTCTTTTTTAAACAATAAAATTTCATAATATTGTCAAAAAACAAAAAAGAAAAAAAAGAAAAAAAGAAAACATAGCCTTTCTTGTCTTATATTTTTTTTCATGACTAGTTCCCTTGTGTTTTTTAGTTTAAAAAATCTTTCTATGACTCCTCATGCACGTCAAATTCATATGTATTGGGTACTAACGGTCATCGAAGTCTTGATCGAACAACTATCAATAATGTCAATGACTAGTGCCAAATATTATTGTCAAGCTATAATTAATGATGACACTTTTGTTAATCCCCATGTACAGTCTAATCAAGATCTAAACATTATCTCTTCCCATATATATATATTAATTAGAGAAAATATCTCTATACTCCTAATTTTTTATTTTCATATCTCAATAGACCCAAATATTTAAAATATATCTCCTAACCCCTGACTAATTTTATCTACTTTTAACTATTGTTTTAATTCTAGCAAATATAAAAAGGACATACTCATTTTTAACCATTCATCTCTTTACATGATATATTCCTCCCAAATTTCTCTCTTTCTCTCTCTTTCTTGAGATTTTCCCATACCTTTTCTCTCCCTCTCTCTATTGTTCTACACTTTCTCTCTCTAGGTTTCTCGCTCTCTCTCTACCCTGTGTTTCTTGAAACCCCTATCTCTCAATTTGGGTTAAAAAAATATTCATAATCTACATACAATTAATCATCTATGCGAATAATATCCAACCAATCAATAGACAAAATCTACAGAAATCAAGCAAATATATAAAGAAAAATAAACCATGGAGAGAGAGAGTGGGAAAATAGAGAGAGAGAGTTTGAGAAAAGTCACGGAGAGAGAGATTTAGGAAAAAATCACGTGAAGTGAGAGAAATGATGGTGTTTAGAAATGATATGCCTATATTATATTTGTTTGGGGCAAACAAATAGGTTTAAAAGAGATAAAATTAGCTTAGAGGTTTAGCAGATACAAGACTTAAAATTTAGATGACTCCATATGTTTTGAAATTTTAGGTCTATTGAGATATAAAATTTTAAAATGGGGAGTATGGAGATATTTTTCCTATTAATTATATGCATACGAGGACCTTAGAAAGCTCTCCGTCTAAATTTTAAGTGCCACATACCCTAATATATAGACTTTGTCCTTTCTCTTCTTGGATTTATTGGTTGCTTTTCCATCAAAACATGAACGAGAAATTCATGAGGTTAAAATGGGCAAATAAGCAGTATGCATGCGTAAGAACTTTCACTAGGATTCCAAGTCATGGTTGGGTTGCTTAAAAATAGTGGAGATAGAGCCATCCTCAATGGATTTTATGAGTTATGCTGAGGATTTCCCATGGAAAAGATCTAAAACATGGAGGCATTCTTCTTTATTTTTATTTATCTTTTTTTTTTTTTTGAAGAATCATAATTACTTCATTATTCAACAAATGGTACCATATCATAATGGCGGAAAAAAAATGTGTCGGCAAATATTTAGAAGGGTGTGGTTTGTATAGGGCCTAGGCCCTAAACAATCAAATTAAGACGCACCTACAGATAATGTTGAAAGATGTTATTTCATTACTATAAATATTTATGATGGCTTAAAAATTTATTTTCATCTCTAATTATAAAATTTAAAGCTTCAAAAATAGTGTAGATCGAACAGATCTAGGAACACTTGAAAATCTTGAAAATTGACGGTCCAAAAAAAGCTTTACAAGATGCACTATTTCCAAGGCTTGAAATCCATTTTTCTCATGTCCATACATCTTAAGGTCGAGATGGTCGACTTAAGGATTTTTGGGCATTAAAAACATCTAGTGAATTTTTGATGTGCGCCTTAATTTGATTGTTTTGGGTCTCATCTTTATATAAAGAGATTGTATATAATAGGTCCATTTATCTTTTGTACACAGAAGTCACAATTACTTATAATCATCCAATGTGAAATCTGATAGCTTGGGTATGTCACAGAAGTCGAGAAAATTTCTTTTGAACTTTAAACTTAGTCAATGAGGTAAATGCAACCACCCTATTTCACATCTAATGGTTAAGATTAATTGTGACCACCTTATACCAAAGATAAATAACTTTATTATATACTTTCCCTTATTTAAAATTTGAAAGATCACCTTTCCACTTTAGTTAATTCATTACTCCAGGTTAATAAAGCATTTGGCCTCCTTTCCTAAACTACCTTCTCACGCCTACGTCCTATTTACTTGAACTGTGTGCCATATAGGATACTCTAGAGAACCATATTATTTTGTTTTGATAGTTCAGAGTAACTATATTCTAATCTCTTCTTTTTTCCCACTATGTTTATGTTTAGGGAAAAGTTTATATAGAGCCGAGGTTTTAAACAATCAAATTTGAACCTACCTCAAAATTTCATTAGAAGATGTTGTTTTGATACCCAAATATCTTCAAATTGATCATCTCGACATCAAGATGCATGGACATGATAAAAAATTGGATTTCAAGTTTTGGAAATAGTGTATTTTGTAACGCAGTTTTGGACTGTTAATTTTCAATTTTTCATAGATCTGTCGTTCTACGCTATTTTTGAAGCTTTAAACTTTATAAATAAATATGAAAATATATTTTAAGGCTATCACAAAGATTTCTAATAGTGATACCACATTTCTCAATACTATTTGAAGGTAGGTTCTAATTTGATTGTTTAGAGCCTAGGCTCTATACACACCGCACCCTTATGTTTATAATCAAAATCTTAGAGAATTTCAGATAAAATTAGCTCTAATTAGTGCTTTTAGCTTAAACAATTAAATTTATCGATGGAAGATATAAGGTCCATTGAAATATGGTTCAAAAACAGCTTCTGATCTTGAATGATCAGCCCTCTATTAGAACCGCCAACAGCACCGGCTTGAAATCGATCAAAACCAAAAGAACATGAAAGGAACTAAAGAAAAATAAAAACAAAAGAACTTGAAATTAACTAAATTAAACTAAAGAAAAGAAAAAAGAACTTACCTAAACCAAAGGTTAGTTGGCCCAGGACACTCAAAATCTGGAGTTGTGGCCTATATCAGGACTACTGGTTGATTTATACCTTTTGCACTTTCTTTTTCTTTAAGAATTTATTGAATTTGGACCCAAAGAAGATTTGGAAGTCGTAGACAGTTTTGGATTGTTAGGTTGCAGGATTTAGATCTCGTAGGATTTCTTCTACGGTTGTTCTAATTGTACGGTACCATTTCTCGACCGTAAGGGAATTTTGGATTTTTTTCTAGAATCTTCTAGGGATTTTATACTACCTAATTTCTAAGGAGTTTTTTTAAGATTTCCTAGTGATTTTCCTAAGGATCTTTTGTCATGTTTTACGTTTTATGAAGGGTTGGAGAGGTTTATATAAGTTTTGGAATTAAAAAATCTTTAGAGAATACTTCTATTAGGCTTAGGAAAAGGTTTCCTAAGCTTATATCTTAGGTTTTGATAGGATTTGAGTGGTCAAAATCCTGTCCAAGATTGCCTCTAGAAAATTCTAGAACCCTTGCCTAAGGAAATGTCAAGTTTTCTAGAATTTTCCGGAACTTTTTGAAAGAAATCGTGAGCAGTGATGTGCTATGTATTACAGCGCCCTCGAAGTCATGATTCAGTTTTACAGTCTAATTTGAGGTTTTCCGAGGAATTAGGATTACTGGATATGATAGACTGGGACTTACTAGACTATAATGGTCATGTGGTTCAGAGTTACAAATTTTTAAAAATTCCCTTAGCCAAAATTTCAAGAGTGTGTCCATATAAAGATGTACAAACATGGAGCTTTTCATATTTTTTTAAGATTTGAACTAACCATCTTTATCTAAAAGGGTCCTCCTTTTCCTTAACTATGATCTAATGCAAGTAATTACAGTAAAATGTAATGCAAGTCCAATAGTTGCCTATGCATAGAATTCAAATCATTAGCACGAACAACTAAGTCAAAATCAGTAAAAAAAGCTTTAAAGGATTATATACCATGACACCATTTATCGTTCACCTTTGTCAAATGTTAAATTGGGTGGCCTAAGGTATGTCTTTTCTTTGTATAAAGTTCGAGAGAATTTTTAATGAGAGTGGTCAATTGAACATCCTTAACCACCTAATTCACATCTGATAGCCAGGAGTAATTGAAGTTTTTTTTGTAACAAAAAACATTTTTTGGGATAGCATGGAAAAGCTAAATATCAAGTTTTAAAATTTATTTGTAGCCAACCGTTTTTTGCTTATAGCATTTCCAATGTGATTGGGAACCGTTGTTATGATTGAAAATAAATAGAAAAATAGAAAATTAAATTGTAGCAAAAAACTAAATATGCCATCTAAAAAAAAATCAATGAAGTGATTAAATCAATAATTTTACGAACAAAGCATCGACTTTTGAAAAGTTCCTAAAAAAATTGCAAAACATTAGCCTAGACTTCCTTTGTTTTGGTTTGAGCAAGCGCATTTTGGTGACCTACTCAAGTCACTCATGACATATGACCTAAATATTCCCATTTGTTTCTGGTTCCAAACCTAAATTATATTTTCTGAATTCTTGTTCTTGATATGGAACCCAGAATGATTAAGCCATTTTGATACTTTGACGCAATTTATGCCACCAGACCTAAAAGATGTATATATTCTTTCTCATTCAGGGTTCTAAATCGGAACATTTTTTTCTTTCTTAAATTAGAAATCATATTCTATATTTAGAACCTAGAACAAGTAGGGTATTTATGTCGTTTGTTTCCAAGAACTTCACTGCTAAACTATAAAAATGCCCTTACTTATTCAGCGTTCCAAACTTAGAATAGTGGCATCACGAGTACCTTCTGGCCAAATAATTGAAGAGGTACCTAATTGAGAAACCCTTTAAAAAGTGAATACTTTGTTGGTAAAACTGTTTATTTAAGCACCTCATTGATTTTTTGAATGGTTTGACCATTTATTGATATGTTTTCTAAGAATTATTGCTATTCTAGTTTTATCTTAAGAAATATTAACTACTTTTGCTTGGTTTAGTGGCAAAGTATAGATCAAGAATTCCGGTTAAGAGGGCTTCAATCAAATCAGCTTTTTTTTAGGATCCAACCAATTTAGTTCTCACAAATTCCATCAGGAAAAAACGAATTTCACTCAAAAGTAAGAATTTCTATCAATTATCAAAACAACAATACTCATCTCACAACATTAGAAAATAATTAAATTTTTTATAAATGTAATAAAAATATAAATATAAAATATTGTTCAAAAACCAACTAAATTATAGTAAATGACTGAAAAATCAGGATAAAAAATTATTTTAACTTACTTAGTAATTAAATAAAAGAGTTAAAGATCATTAAATTTTATGAGATATCTTAAAAAATACTTTTCATGTAAACTACGCCATCTGCAATGCACGTACTATTAGACAATTTTAGCTGTTTGAGAGGATTTTTAATCGATTTTTTGACCTTATCCTTATATTCCACAACATATCAAGCCAAAATTACCTAACCCAACTTCTAAGTTAAATAAAAAGATATCAATGTTAACGGTTCTCATTTAGGCTTGGAATCTCATTTTAGGTATAATGTCTCATCCATGAATTTTGGCATTTGCCATCCTATGTCATTTTCATCCATCATCTATTTTCATGGGCGTTAAGAGGGATAAAATGCTAGTTAGTTTCTTAGTTTTTTTGAGAAATAGTCAGTTTCTTAGTTTCTCTTTTGGGGAGAGAGGGAGAGAGGAACAGGGTATGGATCCAAGATTTAATTCTAAATTCAGATTCGGATTCAAAATTTAGATTGGAATAGTAATTTGGATCGGATCCGGGTACAGGTGGATCCGATATGGATCCGGCCCGATTTTTTAAATTGTATATATTATTATATATAGTTATATATATATATAACATATATAAATTTTTAAACTTTTAGAAGACCTAATCCGGATCTCTTATATTATTTTTAGATCCGCATCGAATCCAAATCCCATGCATAGTTTTTTATAAGGATCCAGATTTTTTTGGATCCAATCGGATATGGATTTGGATTCAAATCCAATGTATACTTTTCGGATCTAGATCCAGATTTGGGTGGACCCGGGCCCGATCCAAAAAATTCTTAGCCCTAGAGAGAGTTCCTCGTCTTCTTCCTCTTCTTGAAGGGTGCTTGAACCATACACCACAGGCAGAGTGTGTGGTAAACTAGCAATGCATTTATTTCCGTAGATCTCATCTCTATCTATGTGAATGGTCCTCATAAAAAAAAAGAAATATATATAATAAAATTACTTATTTTTTATATAATGAAGGCATAATCATGGTTGATCGTTAGATTTGAAATTAGGTAGTTGTGGATGTGCCACTGATTGGATACAAAGTCTTAAATAAATATTCTTGAATGTTGTGGCACATTTCAGTTTGTCAAATTCCACATCTAATTGCTAAGAGTAATTGTGAGTGGTCTTACAGTTTATAACATAAAAAAAAAATATACTTCTTATCAAGAATGACAATCACCGTTTATCATGTAAACTCATATACCATACACATGCGGTGGATTTTTATATGAATAAAATACACACACAACCTCCACCCATATTTGGGACCGGCATGACCAGCTTGGGGCCGGCCAACATAATGTGAGAAACTCTTCCCAATTTCCTCAAAGGAACATGATTCTTGGTTTATCATAGAACCCTCACTAGACATTTAGATTTGTGTTAAAAAAAAAAAAAAAACGTATTCGGTTTAGTTCAATTAGTAGTTCAACCCGTCAAAACTATAAAATACGCAGAGCATTTTTCATAAATTGCATTCAATTTTGATTCTCCTCAAGACCATGGTTCTTTTTGAACGAAACATGTTATGCCCCTAGTCGGTAGCCCAACCAGTCAGAGACGCAGCTTCAATACCGTTTTAATAATATTGTTTTGGACTCTGATATAAATTTTATTTTGTTAATCACCATTCATCAACCTATCATCATGAATATCATCATGATCTTGAATGGGGACCCCATATTTACAAAATAAGAGTTGGTTAGTCCTCTAAAGGGTTTCTTGGTCAAGTGAGAGATATCATGACCAAAAAGGGGAGACACTTGGATCTGGGTTATAAGATATCTTAAGTCTTGAGTAAGGGTGGCAATGGACCCGAGATCCAACCTAGGATCCAAGGGATAAATCCGATCAGTATGGGTCAAAAATTGAACCCAACGGGTTGGATTTGGATTCAAATTTTGAACATGAAGGCTATTCAAGTCCGGATCCGGGTACTGGTCCAGTGAATTCGGGACTGGTGGGGTCCAAGTTCTATATCATTTTTTCAGGTCTGGGTCTTGGTCCAGCCGGACCCAAATTCGACCCAACCCACCCCTGGTCTTAAGTTCAAGTACAGTATGAGGATATACCCCAAGCTTCTAGAACCCATAAATATCTAAGCCATCAGATGTAAAAACTGGATGGTTGGAGTGTCATTTTCGTATTAAGTCTAAAGAAAATTTCCTTTGACTTCAAACATAGCCAATGTTATACTCCTAGCCGCATGATTTCACATCTTATGGTAGTTGTGACCTTTTTGTACACATGAATGCAATCTTATTGCATCCTCATGCTGGATATTGAAAAAATAATAAAAAAGGAAAAAAAAAATTGGTAGGTTGAGGTTTTAGGTGGCCTACCCTTATGGCCGAGCTTGGGCTTTCTCAATAGGCTCGTGTGGATGTTAGGCCCAATTTTGTGGATAAATGTAGACCTTATTGAGTTATTTCTTTCTTTCTTTAGTTGGAGCCTTCGCAATGGATTATCTTGGGTTGGACTTGGGCTTCGGCTTAAGCTTGGGCTCAAGAAAGGCTCAAAGCCAATCCTTAGAAATAGTTAGAGTCTTTTTGTCCTGGTGCGAGCACAGTCTGCATCTTCACAGATATGTCTATTTCACCGTGTCTCTCATCGAGATAGTGTCTAGATCGTTATGTCTTTTATGTAAGTCGGAACTTACCCGACAAAGAATTCGCTGCCTTAGGACCATTATAGTTACGATCGCCATTCATCAGGGCTTTGGTCTTTGATTCCCTTGTCATCAGGTCACCAGCTTCTTTGACCTTTCGGCACTGGATAGGTGTCGGCCATTTTCTTTTTATAATGTTAATGCTATATTTTGTATTCACAAACAAACCAAGGCCTAGGTGCCCAGCCCTGAAACCATGGACATTCATTCTCTCTCTCTATAACAAAAAGTGTAGACCCTGAAATTCGACATCATTTTTTCTCTTTTGGTCGTCTTATTTACCTCATGCACCCCACATTTTATACCACAAGAAGGAATTTGGTGGTGGTTCTCTTTTCCAAAAGCAATTCTACACCCTTGAGGTTCACATACTATTCTAAACCATGGAACCCAAATAGAACAATTCAACAAAAAGAAATAGTTTACACTTTTGAGAGAGAAGAGAGAGCAAAACTTAAGGTGAAGAAGAGAGAGAGCAAAAACTAAGGTAAAGGGGAGAGAGAAAAGCAATAACTAGAGAGAGAGAGAGAGAGAGAGAGAGAGAGGGGTAAAGGTGTGATGTCCAAATTATGGAATGAGTTAGGGTTGCTTTGTCTGGCTGGCTTCGCCCCTACGGCTATCCTGCCCACTCCACTATACACACACCCTTTAAGACTATGACGTCATGCCTAAGCATCCCCACCCCTCTTGTAAAAAAACATATAAAATTACTTTCTATTATCCCAAAACTACCCTCAGTTTCATTTCATAATAACATATATACCCTCACCTTCCTCCTTCCTAAATGCATCCTTAACTCTTTTGGTTATCCAAAATTACCCTTCTTATTTTGTTTAGATTGAGGTTTATAAAAATGCTAATTGGATCGGAACCGGCTGATCTAGATTGAGAACCATAAGACAATTTGGTTGGGACGGGCTGGTTACCCCCATGATATGATTGGTTCTAACCAGTTTTCTGTAGGGATGGCAACAGGTTGGATCGGGTCCAGGTTCGGTCGGACCCGAACCGAGACCCAAAAAAATTATAAATGACTTGGACTCGGACCGGAATTCACAGGACCTGGACCCAAACCTGATTGGACCCTATCAGACGACCCAAAAATTAAAATATCTATGCATTGAACTATATTTAAATACATTTTATATATTGGGACCTGAAGAATATTACAGGACCCAAGCTTAGACTCGACCCAGCCCGATCGTACCTGGACCTTGACCCGGATAGGGTCTAGCCCTCGGGTCTAGGGTTAGGTTTGGGTCCATTGCCACCCCTAGTTTTTCGACAGATTTTGGTTAGAATCGGCCCCAATTTTTATTTCAATTTTTTTATTTTTTCAAGAATTCCGATCACCAATCTGAATCGCCTATCTACTGAATCAGATTGGAATTCAGGATATGCAATCAAGGTCACCGATCTCATTTTTAAAACTGGTTTAGATCTTGCAGGACAATTAAAGCCAAGGTATTATTGGATTTCATAAAAGCATGGGTAGTTTGGTAATTGAGAGAAATCAAGTGCATATGTTTTTGTTTTTGGGTAAGACAAGTGAAATTTTTAATAAAATGTTAGCTCTATTTTATCTCTTGAAGAGGAAGCTCATAACCGCCAGCTTTTGCCATCCTACGTAAGAATTGGAAGATGGTTCTTTAAGGGAATACTTCCTCTATCAAGAAAAAAAACTCCATAATATAAATACACCTCTGAATTATTTGAGAAAACGCATAAAAACAAGAAGAAAAAAAACAGAGAGAGAAAGTAGAAGGAGAGAGAGAAAGAAGAAGAAGAAGTGAGACAGAAGATGCAGAAGCAACAGTCATGGGATCACCAGCAAGTCCTGGCGGTAAGGAACTCGGCGAGCTTTCGAGAAAGCCCGAAGGAAGATAGAGAAGAAGAGGAGGGTGCACGATCGGCTTTGATAGCGTTCCGAGCGAAAGAGGAGCAGATCGAGAGGAAGAAGATAGAGGTTAGGGAGAAGGTCCATGCTCAACTTGGCCGAGTGGAGGAAGAGACCAAGCGCCTTGCAGAGATCCGAGAGGTAACCACCACCACCACCAAATTTCAGTAAGAAATTTTGTTAATAGAAAAGATTTACATCCTGAAGATACACCAATCTTTTACTGTTTGTTCCTGGTTTTCTATTTTTCAATTATGAAATTTTTTCATATTTAACAAGAAAACTTCTAGTATAGGTTCTTAGCAACTTGGATTCTCTTATACTTGAGAATGAAACTATTATGGGGATTGTTGATCTTTATTTATATTGTTTTCAAAATTTACACATTTTGATAAAAAAAGAGGAAAGAAAAAAATATCTTAGCGTAAATTCTTGGCAACTTGATTTAGCTAATTTCCTTTTAGAGTTCTTAATAATGAAACTATGGCTTCTTCCCTATAATACTTATCATCATCGTCAAATCTTTTTTCCAACAAATTGGGGTCGGCTACATGAATCTTGATCCGCTATTCTGCTAATGAGGCCACAACTACTATGTAATACTAAAAAATAAATAAACAACAAAAGCAATGGTTCTTTAGCATATATATAAAAGATATAGTTGTCACTTTTATTAGAGTCTTGAAAAAGAAACTATTGAATGACCAAATGACAAAACTTACTATTTGTCCTAGTGTTATAAGAATTGGGAACTCGTAATAGTTAGAGGGCTTAGTCGAAATTGGTCGGACCTCTAGTTAAACCGGTTGGTTATAAATAATTTTTAAAAATGGTGAAACACATGTAAAAAAAAAATATACTAAAAAATAATCCAATTTTATTTAGCTGGTCCAACTAAAATCATGAGTTAAAGCTTCTAAAATTGATCAAATGTTGAATTTAATCAGTTTTTTATCGAACTGGTTTTTACCCTAGACAGATCGGTTAAGGCACCAATTTTCAGTTTGACAAGTTGGATAGGCCAGTTCGATCTTCTTGAAAGCACTGGCTTTTGCCCTCAAGTTTTGAAGCTTTACGGATTGTATTAAAACTCTCTCTCTCTCTCTAACAGGAACTGGAAGCATTGGCAGATCCCATGAGGAAAGACGTTGCAGGCCTTCGTAAAAGGATTGATGCAGTCAACAAGGAGTTGAAGCCTCTTGGGTATAGCTGCCAAAGAAAGGTGTATACTTCCCTTTTCTTATTTTCTTTACTCTCTCCTTTTCCATTTAACTCTACTTTTTTTTTATGTGTATACACTTATTTTCTCATGCGAAAGAGCTAGTTAGATGAAATATTTCGATATGGAATTTTGATATTCACCGTAGAATAATGAAAAGGAAAAAAAATGATTTTGAATTTCTAAACACCTAGATCTGACTACCCAAAGTTATTTTAAGGTATATTTAGAGTTTGCATTATTATTATTATTATTTTATTTTATTATTAGAGTTTTGCCTGATTGAGTGGACATATTATATGATCCTGAGGGAGCATACAATCTTTTAGCTTAGTTTAATTTCCATGCATGAATGTTGTGTTGCATGCACACGTTATGAAGCATGGTATGTATGTATATGGACACTTATGAGTTATGATCAGGGGTTATGGTTATATGACTTCTATTCTATATGTTCATGGAAGTTCCGTACATGCATGTATTCATAATATACATACATGAAAGCATACTGAGGTATATGTGAAATGCGATAGGAGAGGGAGTATAGGGAAGCCGTGGAGGCTTTCAATGAGAGGAATAAAGAAAAATCCCAACTAATTGCAAAGCTAATGGAGGTAACTGATTTCATTTTTTTCTTTCCTAATTTTGTACATTCTATGATAAAATACATGAAGCAATTCAATTATGAGTTATTTTAGATGGTATCTTCCAAGTAAAGAAAAAGAAAATGGTTTGACAGTGCTGTAGCCCAATTAAAATACGTAAAACCTCGCTTCATAACTCGTCGAAAATTGTAAGTCAAGCATTGGAAAACCTTTATATCCATCATCTCGACTTGAACATTATGTTTGTTAAAAAAAAAAGTAGCGTTTCAAGCTTTAAAAATAGTGTCTATTATAATAAATTATCTAGACTGTCCATTTTTCTTAAAAAATAACTGTCAACAGATTTGCAAGATCTGTACTATTTTTTAGTTTCAAATTTTATTATCAGTGTTGGAAGTTAATTTTAGAGCCATCATTAGAGATTTCCGTCACCGAAAGTACTTTCCAAACGAGGATTTGAGGTGAGGCTTTATTTTATTTTCATAAAGCCTAAGCCTCATAAAAAACCTCATTCGAAAGGAAAATTGGCTTTATCTAAAGAAAAAAAAAAGAAGAACAAAAAGAAAGTGATTCTCCGATGTAGCCTCCTTGCTTGAAGCTTCATTTATTTTATTTAATTTCAGTTTTGTTTTTTTTTGTTTTTTAATTATCATTTGTGATGTGGTGGTTGGCAGCTGGTGAGTGAAAGTGAGAGATTGAGGATGAAAAAGCTGGAGGAGCTGAGCAAACACATTGATTCACTTCACTAACTGACTTGGCATGCAAAGTCCCTCTTAACTTTTTAAATTTCCCTTTTTTTTCTTTTACGTTTTCTTTTTGTCATTTTCATTTATCTTTTATTGTGGTTGTTTACTGTTTGTTAATGGGTTGTTTGGTGTGTGAATACTTTATCCTGTGGGTGCAATGTCTCCTCACTTGTGCTTGACTTGCAAGGAAATCCTTCGTACACATATTGCAAATGACAAAAAGATCCTGTTTATTTTCTCTTCATTTACAATTATGTTTTCTTTCAAGTTTGCCAAATAATCCCATAAGTCTTGATTTTTTTGACAAAAAAAATTTGGACTATTTCTCGATTTGTGCGTGTCATCCTTGCGCAAAGGCCATGCTGATCGTCTCTATATCGTTCCAATTTTATCGGATGTCTCCGAAGGGACCATAAGTCTAGAACTTAGGAGTTGCCATTTTTGTGTTTGGAATTTTAGACCGTTTTCATTCTTGCTCAAGGTGAAAATGCAGGAATTTATATGATGGGAAATGATCAAATTTACACCATGTCTATTTTTTTCGAACTTTAGCTCGTCCTTTTATTGCTTTCAAAATTGATGAACATGTATGTGTTTGTTTACAAAAAAATGGAGTCTATTTGTACTAGACACTACAAAATTAGAACTATACACCGTATCTCAAGTTCGATTCCTATTACTGAACTGTTAGTTTTTTCGGTTTGAAAAATGCTAAAGTGTATTTCAAAACAACTTTGGTTTTATTGTTCTTTTTAAAAAGCTTTGTAGAAAGAGAAAGATGTGGGTTTGAGTCCCACATTGAAGAGGAGAGAGTTTGTTGAGTCATATTTAAGAGTGTGTTTTTCCATGCAATATACTTTTAAGTACAAAAGGGAGAGAAGACACATATGCGAAGCACATGAAATATGTATGTGCGTATGGGCGTAGGCTCAAGGGTGCTTGTTGGGTGAAGCATGGAACCACCACTACACTCAATGGGCCATCTCTCTATCTACTATTTTCTTGTTGGGTGATGCATGGAACCACCACTACACTCGATAGGCCATCTCTCTCTCTACAATTTCTCTTTTTAAGCTCTGGTGCATAGAGCTTAGGAACGAACATTGAACATTGAAAAAGATATCTCTGTTTCATGTATCCCAAGGACAAATTGTCATTCTTATGCACATCAAATAATCCTCGTGAGCTTGAAAACAAGTAGAGTTCGAGATCCTATTTTTTGCAAATCGTATTATTTTTTGTCCCCATTTCATCCAACCAATTTCCAACCTGAACTACCCAAAAAAAAAAGAAAGAAAAGAAAAAGCTGAAAGGGACCCTATTGAATCTGCTTTGGAATTAGTTTCCCTAAAGAAGCATGCGATATCTTCTTTTAGCTTTGTGCTTTCTTTCGAAATCTCATCATAGATTCTCGAGGAGCCATTGGCACTCCAATGGCCCGCATATTCGTGTTTCTCGAAATTCCTTCAATTTCTAGTTTTCGTCCATCCTTTTTTTTGTGATTTTAAACCTACCTTTGTGACAAGACCCACCCTTGCTTCAACTTCATTCGCTGTACAACTTGATAGCAGACCATGATGGTCCCTAAAGATCCCTCCAATTCCAAATAGACTTAGATTTTTTCCAAAGACCTCCCTTCAAAAGGTCAATGTTAAAGTGCCTCTTGTGAGTGGGCTGCACTTCACATTTCCACTATTTTTGTGACATTTCTTAAAATTGGGCAATTTGCACTGAGATCACATCATTACTTTCTAGCCCTTGCCCATGAGATATAATTTTAGATTAACATATTTTCCCATGCCCTTGTGGTGAAGACCAGAACACAAATAATGTATGTCTCTTGGATTATTATAGTGGACCACATTGTAGTAGGTATTCTTGGTTTTTTAGAAAGGACATGGTTTTGGTAGTCAGCCGACTCACGTATTTTTGTACATTAACATTCATCTCTATGATGGATGTCAAAAATTGCCATCTCCTTTAAAAGTTAAACAGACAGTAGAAAAAGAAATTTAAAAGATACTATTTTTATTCTTTTTAAAAAATAATTTCCAAATTCATGATCATCATCACGGTTGACATTAACGATTCTTAATTTTTTTATATCCAAAATCCATTCTTAACATGAATTTTGAAAAGGCCAACACCCATAAATAAATGAATCCGCTGACTCATTGAAAAAAAAAGGCTTAGTCATTCTCGTCTTTTGACGAAGGTAAAACTGGACAGGATAAGAGGCATTATTGAGTCAGATTAGAGTTCAAGATTACGAATAGAAGATTTTCTAGCGGTAAACTAAGTAGAAAATTTAAAATTTTAATGAGGAAAAGTACACAATGAGATCATTTATCTTTGGTACAAGGTAATCACAATTAATTTTGACTATTAGATACGAAATTGGATAGCTGCATTTATTATGTTAACCAAGCTCAAAGTTCAAAATAGATTTCCTCGAATTTTGTGACACACGCGAGCTATAAAATTTCACATCATATACCTAGAGCAAGGACCATCCCAACCATCCAGACCAATACAAAAAGGTACACATACCGCATATGGAAAACAAACGATAAGATCATCCCAAAGACTGAAGGAAAGCATAAGGGTCAACCCATCGCCGTGGTTCATATGCCCAAGGGGGACAACCTATCGCCGTGTTCATATGCACAAGGTTGGGTGCGGGTACTCCTATTAACGCTATTCTTTAGCTTGGACAATGGCTTAGCCAATTACCGGGCAATGAATAGTGCTAATAGGAGCTCTTGCAACAATACCAACTCTCACGTACATAAAAGAAATACAGAAGGCAATTCTCTCTTTAAAGGAGATGGGTTTGAAACCTATCGAAGCTATCCAACACTTGAACGGGGAAGTTACTGACCAGACAACCAAGTCGAAGAGTGGGCTCTCAAGAAAGAGAAGATATGACAATTACCACCTTGAATGAACCGAAAAGTATACAATGTGATCATCCAATACTGCAAAAGAAATGAGAGAACCCAACCCAACTTCTTCGCTACAATTCTTTTTTAAAAAAAAAGGATGAAAAAAGACTCTAAACTACACATGTGACCCATACATTTTATGGTATTGTATATAATGAGACCGTTTATCTTCGACACAAAGAGGTCAATTATTTATAACCATCTAATACGAAACCTGATAGCTTAAGTGTGCCACGAAGTTTGAAAAAATTTACTTTGAACTTTGAGCTTGATCAATACATCCACCCAATTTCAAATCTAATTGTCAAAAATAATTGTGACCACCTCATACCAAAAATAAATGATCCCACATATATATATACTTTTTCACCCTAAGACCAAATTTATTCATCAAGATTTGCAATTTGGTTCAACTTTTTCCACATTCTCTCTTTTAATTATGAATACTTCTCCAAAGGACAGTTTGGTGCGTCAAATGTCGTCTCCTTCAAAAATCCATCTCAGAGATGGATTTCTATTTTAAACTTTGTTTTGGACCCCTTTCATCTGGTTCATTTTAATTCTTTGTAAATCACGGAATCTACATTATTTTTTGAGCTGCAAAATTATGGATCTAATGCAAAATGTATC
Organism: Amborella trichopoda; assembly: GCF_054954075.1. Classification (NCBI taxonomy): domain Eukaryota; kingdom Viridiplantae; phylum Streptophyta; class Magnoliopsida; order Amborellales; family Amborellaceae; genus Amborella; species Amborella trichopoda. The sequence continues at coordinate 1,931,283 of NC_142346.1, read as the reverse complement.
TAGAGTGACTTTGGATGTGTTTCAAATTCTAGAACTATCCCTAACATCAATTTTTGAAAGGCAAGTACATCTGAATAGGACCTCATCTAAACTTCTCCTTTCTCCAAATGCAGAAGCCCAACCAAGTAATCTCCCGATATATACAAAGTCCACGTCCCAAACCAAGTGCTAATTTGTAGTTGAAAACAGTCAATTGTTACATGAGTAAAGACGAAATGCTCGAACAAGGCCTGCATTGGTAGTACAGAGGAGGCAGATAGATACACGAGATTGAAGACCATGTTCACAAGCTTTAAGTAGCATGTTAATCAACGCCTCCACTTTCGACCAATTGTTTGTATTCACCAAGCAGCTTCGGAATGTCATCCATACGTAACTGAATAGAGAAAACCAACAAACAACACACTTCGGATAAGTTTATGAAAGAAAATGAATTATTGGTAGGCTTATAATTCATAAAAAGCTTATTGCAAAGGAAGAATGTTTTTTGTGCTGAAGGATCTGAGATGTTTAGAGAGAATTTTTTGGCAAAGTATAATACAGTGAATGTGATCGGAATCAATGCATCAAAAGAAAAACATGGTGAGTGTGAGTGGCATCAATATCTCTGATGAATCTCGGAAAATTTTGGGTTTCGTCCCTACAGTGAAGTGCATTAAGGTCCTCTTACATAATTGTAAATTATATGTGCATACTCATTTGGCATTTGTTAATGACTCCAAGTTATTCACACCAATAGAACTACTATCCCATTCAGTTTCCACATTAACAGAACTAATATCCCATTTACTTTCACCTTAATTGAATCAATCTCTTCCATGCAAACTCAAAGCAACATGCAGCACTCAAATTTTATTTCAAATCATCACGAGGCCAATCCAAGGACTGGAAAATAGAACATGCAAAAAATCATCATAACTTACCAATTGCATCCTATGCGTATAGAAGAATTGTTTCACATTTATAACATTCAAAACAGGTGAAACAAAGAAGCAACAATCAAGAAACCCAACAAAGATCAACTATCAAAAGAATCCATACCTGAGAAGCATTTCTAACATGATAAAAACGGCGAACTTGCGGCTTGGAAAGAACGAAATCACTGAGGCCTCCACTAGACTCTACATTTCTGGGGTAAAGTCGCGAAGTAAGAAAGATGAAAACAGAATCAAAATGTATGTACTAGGAATTAGTCAGTAGACCAATATTTTAAGTGAAATTGTATCTTAAATGAATAAGATAGAGAAGAATCTAAGATACGTAGTCATTGATTTTCAGAAGCTGGTAAAATACTGTGAGAAAAAAAGCTTCTCTACAACTATATAATTCGATATGCCTTCCGATCAAGTTTTTCATAACTAAGATACCTCCCCACATCATCTATTGGCTACACATTAAACACAAGTTTTTTCGCAAGGTGGATTGAAATCCATGAACTCAAGTTTGTAAAAGCAAGCACCTTTTAGTTGAGCCATGAGCTTGAATCCTCAACAAACAAGACCTTGTTCCCAAAGATTAATGTCCAAGTGTGTGGTGAAAAACTTACCGCAGAAACCCTAAGTGTGTGGTGAAAAACTCACCATAGAAACCCCCCTTCCTCTTTTGATGGGCATTTGTTTGACCCCTTTTGTGCGCACACATCCTCTAGCAAACACCCCCATGAAATAAATAAATCAATGAAAAAAACAATCAATCTCTTGATGACAGAGAAAATTGTGTTCACATCAGCCGTCTGTTTAGGGGCACTGTTGGATGTATGTCAGATGAGCTCAAAAGCTTTTATTTTATTTTTTCAATTTCTTCTTCTTCTTTTAGTGGGAGTTTTCCCCCTAGGTTTCTCAAGATCATCCAAAAATTGAGATCAAACCAATCCGTTTGGGCAATGTTTTTGAGGGTAGAATGCCAGATACTGGGTGTACACAAGTCCTCCCCACACGCACACATACACGTCGTACCTTCAAAAACTTATGTTAGGGGCATTTGTAAAACCCCAATTTCGTAGACGCACTCTCTTCATCCCAATATTTAATCTCAAACAGGGGGGGGGGGGGGAAAGGAAGCTACAAAATACAAAATTGAAATGGCACCCTAGCCAAATGAGCCCCGCTCCAACAATAAATGCAGGTTGTCCATTAAGTAGACATTTAGATATAGGTCCATAAGATTTTAAAAGCATTTTTAAAAGAAAAAAAATTGTTCCTCTAATGATGATAAGGCTATCAACTATATTTGGGCCAAAAAATCCCCCTCATACCCAAATCTAATCATCCCATTAAATGCATGGCCTATATTGCTTGAGTTCAAATAAGCAATTTTTAAGGCGTGTTTCAAGAGTGTTTGTGCTTTAATATGATGGGATGAAAACAGTTTAGGTTTAAAATATGGGGTCCAACAAATACCCCTAACATGGTTTGAAGTGTAGTGTTATTATATTACACTACAACCATTTCATAAAATTAGTCACTCATATGTATATATATATATATATATATATATATATATATAAAGATACCAATAGCCAATTATAATAAATAGCAATATAGGTGGAATCTCAGCCGTCAAATCTTCATTGGGTGGTTCAAAATACATGTTACTATCTGAATTTTAATATTTTTTTCTAGAAATCGGATCGTGATGAATTTTGGGGGTGTGTACAAAAAAACAGGGAGCACAAGGAAAATATATAAAATAAATATTTTCCAAAATATAAAATGACCAAAATATCCCTTAAAAATGATGAGGGTGATTTGGTCATTTTAAATACTTGAAAGTATTTTTTTTATATAAAAAAATATGGTGCATGCTGGTGTCAAGTATATACACCCAAAATTTCATTTCGATCCGATTCTAAAAATAAATATCAAAATTCAGATAGTGATATGTATTTTGAACCACCCGATGAAGATCAGATGGCTAAGATTCCGCCTATATTACTATTTATTATAGTTGCCACCTTTTGGTGTATATATACATTTGTATATATATATATGAAAAAGTTGGCGTAGGCCCACTAGCCTACCACCACATATTAGCCCAACAGCCTAGATTCAATCTGGGCCGATCCAATGATCACGATTGCATTTCGTGTTTGAACTTTAATATTTTTCTATAAATCTAATCACGTGAAATTTTGAGTGTGTGTTATTTAAAAATAAGAGAATCGAATAAAAATATCAAAAAAAATATTGACCAAAATACCCCCAAAACTTTTCAAGGATATTTTTGTTAATTTATATTTTACGAATTATTTTTTTTAATATTTTATTACATGCGAATTATTGAGAAGAATAGACACCTAAATTTCATATGATTTGAATTTGTCGAAAAAAATTGAAGTTAAAATACAAAATGAGGGTTTAACCGTCAGATTGGCCCAGATTGAATCTAGGCCGATCTAATGATCACGATTGCATTTCGTATTTGAATTTTAAGTTTTTTTCTATAAATCCAAATTTTTTGAAATTTTGAGCGTGTGTTTTTTAAAAATAGGAGAATCTAATAAAAATATTAAAAAAGTAATTTACAAAAATATATTGACCAAAATACTCATGAAACATTTCAGGGGTATTTTGATCAATTTATATCCAGCGAAATATTTTTTTAATACTTTTATTAAATGCGCTTTGATGAGAAAAACAAACGTCTAAAATTTCATGTGATTTGGATTTGTAAAAAAAAACTTAAAATTAAAATACGAAATGAGGTTGTGACCGTCAAATTGGCCCATATTGAATTTGGGCCGTTGGGCTCATATGTAGATGCAGGCTAGTGGGCATATGCCAGCTTTATATATATATATATATATATAGGAAGATACTACAAAACGCCTATAGGCGAAAATGAGCAGTAATTTCGCCTACTCTCATCACCGTCCAAAGTTCATCGCACAGTCACGATTGTCCAGTAGTGTTTCATTTTTAATTTTTTTTCTTACAAATCGTAATGTTATGAAATTTAAAGCGTGTGTTTACAAAAAATAAGAAAATCTACGAAAACTATCAAAAAAATATTTTACATAAAAAAATTGATCAAAATACCCCCAAAACATTTCGAGGGTATTTTGGTCAATTTATTTTTCACGAATTATTTTTTTTAATATTTTTATTAAGTGTGGCTTACAAAGATGTACACACGCTCCAAATTTCAGATCATTCCAATTTGTAAAAAAAAAATGAAAAAATGAAACACTACGGACAATCGTAACCGTAAACTTTGGACGGTGATGAGGGTAGACGAAATCACTATTCATTTTCACTTATAGGCGTTGGGAAGACTTTTCTTTATATATATATATATATATATATATAGGGAAATGCTAGTGTAGGCCAGTGGGCCTACGTCTACATATGAATCCAACGACCTAGATTCAATTTGGGCTGATCTGACGGACACGACCTCATTTCGTATTTTAATTTTAATTTTTTTTCTATAAATCCAAATCAAGTGATATTTTAGGCGTTTATTCTTCTCATCAAGGCGCACTTAATTAAAAATATTAAAAAATAATTCACGAGAGATAAATTGATTAAACTACCCTTGAAAAGTTTCGGAGTATTTTAGTCAATTTATTCCTCACGAAATATTTTTTTGATATTTTTATTGGATTCTCCTATTTTTAAGGATTTGGATTATCCTATTTTTAAGAAACACACGCCCAAAATTTCAAGTGATTTGGATTTATAGAAAATAATTAAAATTCAAATATGAAATACAATCGTGATTATTGAATCAGCTCCGATTCAATTTGGGAGCCGTTGGGCTCATATGTAGCTGTAGGCCCACTGGCCTACCTAGCATTTCCCATATATATATATATATATATATATATACCCAAAATTTCATCTTGATCCGATTTCTAAAAATAAATATTAAAATTCAGATAGTAACATGTATTTTGAACCACCCGATGAAGATCTGACGGTTGAGATTCTGTTTATATTACTATTTATTATAGGTGCCACCTTTTGGTGTGTGTGTGTGTGTGTGTGTATATATATATATTATGGGTGCAGTTGGCATACAAATGCATCAGTAGCTGTAGAGGTAAGGTGTGCTTTCAAATTTTATCATGGTATATAATTTTGATATAAAATGTTCTTAGGATTATCTCAAAATCTATTTTTATATCTGATTATAAAATTAGAAATTTAAAAAATGGTTAAAATCAAATAGATCTATAAACATATGACAATCTTGAAAATGGATGGTGTAGATAATATGTTATAAAATGCACTATTTCTGAGACTTAAAACCTTTTTATTTTTCATGGTCATACATCTCGATGTTGAGATGATCAATCAAAGGGTTTTTCAACATTAAAACTACTTTTTCCGATGGATTTTTGTGGTGCATCTGTAGCTCTACATTATAAGGTTACAACCTTATATAAACTTTTTCCATATATTATATATGATTTCTTCCAATGGTTTCATCATACTATAAAGAAACTACTCATTCAAAAAACTATGTAAGGGGCAATTGTAACACACCAAATTTTGCCCATGCACTCTTCATCCCAACAAACAGTCTAAAAGAGAAATTCACCACTAGAAAAGATCAAAATGAGTCCACTCCAACAATGAATCTCAACCATTCATTCAAGGGACATTGAGTTCAAGGCCTTAAAGAACTCAAAATCAATTTTTAGTTTTTAAAATTGGTTCTTTGTTATAGGCTGTAAAAAAGTTTAGGTAAAAAAATGATCCCCCAATGGCCCAAATCTAACCATCTTTTCAAGTGGACGTTCTATGTCCATTGTATGAAAAAATAAGTTTAGGGTGTATTATTGTTCATCAAGTTGAAAGAATTGTATATTAAAAATTTGGGTTAAAAAATATGCCTCTAAAATGGTTTTTGAAGTTGGTTTCACCTACTATGAAACTGTTGAGAGAGAGTAGGAAAGCTCTTCGTGAGCTGGTCTGCCCATTAAATGGAATAAGACCAGATGGCTCAGATTCGATATGGGCACATCCAAGGGCCAACATGTATGGGTAACCTTTCATTCTTAGTCATTTTTATAAATCATTTTCAGCTGAAATATTAAGGAGACTTGTGCTGAACCTAGGTGCACAAATGAAAAATATAAAAGAATCATATGCACAAGGAATGCTATTGAGGAACATGTTATTTTTAATATTTTTTGAATTGTCTCATAGACACCCTCAAAATGTCAAGTCAAATCCATTTGCAAAAAAGATTAAATTCAAACATTGACATGCATGTGCGACCAACAATCTCTCCTCTCTCTCTCTCTCTCACTCTCTCTCTCTCTCTCTCTCTCTCTCTATATATATATATATATATATATATATATATATATATATATAAGCATTCATGTATGTATTTATGTGTTAAACCATGATATATGTGTGTGTGTGTTAAACCATGAGACCCCTGCTCTGTGAACTTCAACTTGGTACCTTTCATGCTCAGAAAAAGGGAATGTATACTATAAAATGTGTATTGGAGAGAGAGAGAGAGGGGCATACTTTTGGGATTGGATAATTAGACGATGATAATCTTGAAGCAAAGGGCCTAGTTCCCGCAGCTGTATTGACCTGGCTGTGGATGTCTTCCAATGTTGCCGAAGAGCCTAATCATAAGTCATCAAGTTTCCAACCATATTATAAACCAAACTCCACTCACCTATTTTATCACAAAAATAGAAAAACTCCGAATTCACCTAAGTAACCTATTTCTTTTAGGTATATCACGGGGGAAGGATCCCCTCCCTGTGGTAGGAATGGAAATCAAGATGTCATGTTATGACACCCATCACCCTAACCACCAATGACTTGAGCCCATTAAGAACCTCTTCAAAGAATCAATGAAACACCCATTTAAGTCGGGAATACTCAGACCTGAATTAAAGCAACTGGATCACCAGATGCAACTTGTTCTTTAATTGCTATCCTTGATGAAAGGTCCAGATATTCTCTGTCACTTGAAACATCGAGAACACTAAGGTTGCTAATTAAAGATGGGGAGATAGGAATTTCAAGTCTTTTTTGTAGTTCTGCAATTGGCGATGCATCCCCCTGGTTTTCCTGTTGCAAACACATTATGGAATGCATATTTGAAATTCACCAAGGCACTAAAATATATATCATATATATATTATATATATATATAGTGCGGTTTCTATAAGGTTGCAACCTCCAACAATTCAATTAAGGCACACCTCCAAATTTTATCATAACATGCAATTTTGGTGCAAAAATTCTTAGGATTATCTGAAAATCTATTTTTATATCTAATTATAAATTTGTAAACTCCAAAAATGGTTAAAATCAAGTAGATCTATAAATATATGAAAGTTTTGAAAATGGACGATCTAGATAATGTATTGCAAGATGCACTATTTATGGGACTCAAATTTTTTCTTTTTTAATTTTCATACATCTCGATGTCGAGATGATCAATTAAAGGGTTATTTAACAGTAAAATAAACCTTTTCCGATAGATTTTTGAGGTGCATCTGTAATTCTACATTTTAAGGTTGCAACATTATATAAACTTTTTCGTATATATATATATATATATATATTTGAAGTTAAAGATGCACTACCTTAGTTACAGAATCTCTTGAGTCTAAGGCTTGATTACTTTCAGGAATATGGTCACGAGAAATTGGGACAAATCGTTTTGCAATAGGGTCATCTGCAAACAAAGTAAAATATCTGAACCATGAGAGACTGATGGCAGAAAATATATATACTCGATTGCCAATGTGAACAACCATTATTCTAAAAGTAAAGGCAACTTGTATTTTCTAACCATATATACTTGTTTTTAGTGCTAATGGGAATATCATTGGAAACTAATAGTAACCAACTCGTAAGGAATAGGGAATGCACATTGGAAATCATACCAACAAGCCTTTCCATTCTCCACCAAGCCACATTATTAGCCAGTGATCAATGGAAAAATCATGTTTTATGAGAGGTTTTGATGAAAAACCAGAGAAACACACAAATCCACCATAAAATTCTCAAAATAATTGATAAAAATTTATGGGTTCAGGAAGAGTTTCAAGCACTTGTGCGCAACCCGTTTCTTTTACAGCAAGTGCTCAGTGGGAGAGGAACAACCTTGATCGGGTCTCTCAAAACACTATGGAAAAAGTAGAAAATCAAAGCAAAAGCACAGAATTAGATACAACCCGAAGCCCACTGCATATGACTTGCGTATATAATGTAAGGTAGGGCTATACCTCTGCTGCATTCCTCTTCCTCTCCTTTGCACCTCGAAAAGGAGCTAGGATCTTGATCTTCTCTACACTAAAAATTGATCTCAAGACTTGAATTCACATGGGGATGCTCTCATTCAATATCTCCTAAGATCTCTTAAAATTCTCTGTTGTTATGAGCTTTCTATCTATTCTCTAAGTCCTTAGAAGGCTCTTGATGAAAGCTATTTTTTGTTATAAAAGCTCTGTCTCCATCGGCCACATTTCCCTAAGGCAAAGGGGTATTTATAGGCCAAGGATAGGAAAATTAGGGTTACTCCTGCCTAGGAAACTTATGGGCAAGATTGAAGGGCCAGATCCCTCAAAATTTCCTCATTCTGCCCAAGATTTTTTTGGGCCAAACTGCAGTTAAATGACCGGCGGTCTAGCGGTTAGGCTTGATGGAAGTTGCACCCTATCCTGTTTATTTGGTGTGCCTTTGTGCCACGTCCTTTGCATGAGATGATGAAGAATTGACTTTGAGTGTCCAAGGAATTGAATCCCAAACAAGAATTGTTCCAAACATTGGAGTTTTGCATCCATCGAGCACAGTTTCTCATTATACAGCAGACCATTTCTTTGACTTTCAATTTGATCTATGATTCATTCTTTGATCTTGGAATGATTCATCCTAATGCTTATATGGGTTTGTAGAGCAGTGAAAGAGCATTATTGCCAACAAATTTCAGCCCAAAAAACCCAAAAATATGGAGAAAATAACCATCGACAGTCTGAAGGTCAGGCAGCCATTAAAATGACCGACAGTCTCGAACAACTTTATTTCTTAAAAAATTGGGTCCAATGGTATCCAAATGACCTGAAATTTTGAGGATATGCTTGAAATCCTCTAGATTAAAAACCCACAATGTTTCATTTTGATTGGAGACCGTGTGATATGATACCCCTTTATATGGTTCCCTGTTCACACCAACTAAGAGTCTGGTCTTACAAAGAATGTGTGCCGCTAAAATGTCCAAATTCCATGAAAATTGGTGGAAATGTTATTCTAGCCATATCTTGAAGACCCTCGAAGTTTCATCCCATTCTGAGACCATATGAGGGTGGGTCTTGAGGAAAGTCTCATATCACCAGCGGTTCAACTTTATAGAGCAAGTACACCGCCTGATGGTCCAAATTTGATAAGAAGTGGCAAGGAGGTTCCTCCCACCCTGATTTGAAGATTCCCCCAAGTTTCTTCCATTTCAGTCTAATTTGAAATGGCTATATGTGGACAGGCGGACTGGCTTGTATAGCATATTGACCGCTAGATGGTTTAGATGACTAGTCTTCCTTGCAGAACCTGCACTATGTGGTTTGTAGACTGTGGAAGAACTGTGATCTTCACCCTCAGGGCTTTGTGCCAAAATTTAACGGTAGATATGGTCACCTCTGGGGCTTTGTGCCATGTTCGAGGGTAGATATGGCCAGTTATGTCCACTCCAAGGGCTCTGTGCCATATTTGGGCTGATGTATCTCTATCCTTCAGCATGATGCCACATTTTCGATTTATGATGATCCAAATTCCAAAACACACCCCAATAGCCAATTGTTTCCACCTGAGCTAATGGTCACTTCTCATAATGTTAATGTGTCAATAAAGATCACGAGATGCACCAAAATAAGTACATTGAGAAGCCAGGGAGATTACTATTCTTGCTCAGACCGCTTATATAAATTGGGGTTATCCCCTACAATCTCCCAAAAGTGCATGAAATGGATAAAAATGAAACCTATAATCCTACAAGAATGCATCTCTCTTGTAACTACTAAGTCCCACACTATCAATGTTCAAGAAAGTGCAGGCGCCCGCCTAGGCCTTTCGGGGGCCTGGTTGCCTAGCCACTCGCCTAGGAACAGGGTACCAAAAAAGTAAAACAAAGATAAAGATATAACATAATTATTAATTTATATAACTTCACAGAAGACTTAACTCAATAAGATAAAACATAATAATAAAGATAAAGATATAACATAATTATTAATTTATATAACTTCACAGAAGACTTAACTCAATAAGATAAATAATTACTAATTTATCAAATAAATTAAAACAAAAATAATAGTATATCAAAACATTAACACATTGTATAAAAAAGGAATCAACTATTCATAAAAGAATATGATATATGCCCAATTTCATTGTCCAAATGAGGAAAAATTCAACAATCACGAAAAATTCAATCTTTCAACTACAAACATGTCAATATATCATAAAAGAAAAAAACATTAAAAGAAAAAACAAATAATTCACAACATAATATATTATTGCAAAAACAAATCAAAACCCTTATTAAAAAATGATAATAATTTAAAAATATTAAAAATCAAATCGATGTCAGTGCAAACCTCATCTATTGGGTCGTCTAAAGTCTTCAAAATCGACTACTAGAAGAACTATTGCCTTTGTTTTGGGAAGAAATCGAAAAAATAGAAAATTTATTGATCTTTCGATAAATCACAAAAGAGAGGTTTTTAAGGAGTTTTTCTCTCCCTAAATGGCACGGATTTGGTTTTGAGGGTTTAGAATTCTCCCAAAAAGCAAAATGATAAATTTTGACCCTAGCCGAGGGTTTTTTCCTCTATTAGACAAACTGCCTCGAGGCGGCCGCCTAGACTATAGCGCATAGGCGGCGCCTTGCCTGCCAAGGTGGGAGCCTAGACGCAGGCCGCCTAATTGTCCTGCCTAACTAGCCTAGGCATTTTAGGAATATGGCTGCCTAAGCGAGCAGCCGAATTTTCGAACATTGCACACTATATAATCAAACTTGTATAGACATGCTCAGTCAACCATAAACATGCCTGAATACCTTAGCTGAACCTGAAATCCTGTTTCAAACATCGAAATTAAACTTATAAGGACAAAATAAAACCATATCAACTAGTGGTCTTCCCTTCTCCTGGTATGACAAGCCTAGGAACTCTATTAAAAAAGGTGAGTGCGCAGTGAAGGGAAATGCAGCCTAAATTATGAGGTTTGCAACTTTGCATAAGATGATTAACCTCTCTAGGTGATTCCTGATATCATTGATATTCTATGCATCCCCATTTGAATACAAAATGAAAGCAGCTAGTTCATCATCATCATCATCTGAGCCTAATCCAAACTATTTGGGGTCATCTACACAAATCCTATTCCAATATTCTGCTTTATCAAGGGCTATACCCTCAGTCAGACCATAAGTTACCATATCTCTTCACACTACTTCTATCTATGCTCTTTTGGGCCTTCCCCTTGCTAGTTTAGAGCATTCTACTTACACCAAATTGTCCCTCCTAACTGGTGCTATTCTAGGTCCACGTTGCATTGGCTGGAGCACTTGAGTCTATTCACCTCATCTGCGATGTTGATCATATTTTTGTGTTTTTTCTTTTCTAACTCTATTTAGGCCAAATGTCATCCACCATACAATGAAATTTAGGGCATTTTAAATACTAACCTATCTTCACGAAATTTTAAAAGGGAAATTAGTATAACAAAAAGGAAATTGTATAGGGAATACACATTTGACATACTGCTCGTAATATGCATCTTTTACTAGGCCCACTTTCACAATGGGGGATGCATAAATATCATTAATGGATCCTATTTGCCTTTTAGAACTACTGTAGAAAGTGGAAGAAACTCTTTAGTGAATATTGAGGATCATCTTCACACCATTATACTCCAGAAGTTAAACCATACTCCTTAGATTTGTGCCATAACTTGGTTTTGCGATCATCTACATTGAGGAAGCGCAATAACTTGGAAAGCTAAACCATACTTCACATTCTGTATCACTACTTGGTGTCTGCAGTAAACTAAAATGGCAAGAACATGGTTATCAGTACATCTTATTGTACTACTATTCTATAAAGTTGCCACAATTCGCTAAGAATAATTGTGTGATTTACCAAGATTTCCAAGCATAGTGTAGTTGTAAGCATCACAATATTCTTTTATTAGACTACATTATGAGGGAAGTAAAATTCATTTCCACAGGTCATCCAGAGTAATATAATAACGTTACTAGACCCTTCTCAATAAGGTTACTAGACCCTTCTCAAGACCTTATGCTATGTGTAAGTTATATTTGATAAGTTCTAAACTACATGCCAGAACTCTAAATAACATCTTCACACTTTGCCAAATTCCCTAACACTAAACAGCTCACCAGGGCAAAAGTTCAATGTACCATATAAAATGTTATTACCTTACAACTTCACTATTCAAATAAACGAGCCAAGGTTATAGAAGATTCATCCAGCCTATGTAATAATTATTTCTTTACAGTCAAAGAAATGACCAGACAGTACCTTCAGGTACCAGCCACCAAAGATCTCCATACGTTGATTTTCCATCATAACCTCCAAACAACAAGTATTTTGAACCAACACAAGTCATAGAATGATACGCTCGAGCCAAGGGTGGTTCATTCCTGGTAGCTAAGCGTTTCCACTGAACAGATACTGTTAAGGAAAAAAAAAAAGGAGAAAAGAAAAGCATGAGTGCCACTGTTTGTAACAGAAAAAAATGTAAAAGCATTCACAGACATCCTTGAGTCACATCAACAAACTATTAAGTGCACCAGATAACAAGATCTTACATGAATATATCATTAAGCAGACATTCCAATATAGTAATAGACTCGAACCCATTTAAAAGCTCACGAATACTTTCTATTAGTTAAAAGAAGGAAGAATGTCTTGGTTCTTTTGCATTATGAACAACCTCATGGAGGGATCTCAAAAAGCATTTTCTAAGGGTGCAAGGATCAGTTAAATATGTAGTTTCTTAATGTCATGCATGGGGCTATAAGGAAAAAAGAATTCTCCATAACAACTTGTTCGGGTACAATTTATTAAACATCTGTGGAAATAAAGGAGTTTCAGCAAAGAGACACTTCATGTTCTGCTTGTGATCAAATCCACCATGGAAAATCAATCTGTTTTTGCTCCTCTATTAGATTTAGACCTTTAAGTTGGTATAACTAGCTAAGGCAAGGAATGAACCAAAAAAAAAAAAGAGGGGGCTTTTCTCCAAGGTAAATGTCAGCATGCACAAGTCACTAATTTTAATCCCATGGTGGACATATTTTCTTATTACTATTTACCAGGAGGAAAAGAATAAACTCTGAGTAGAATTGTACCTTCAAAAACATTGAAAAAATCCATGTAATTCTCCTCACTTCTTTCATTGGTCCTCCATAAAAGAAGTCAATTCATTTAATAAATGGTGAAACCAATGGTTTAAAAAACGGATCGGTGACCCGGATCGGGCTTTCAAAAAACCGATCCGGATCGGCGAATCGGCGATCCGGATCGGGAATAGGGTGAATCGGTCAGAATAAAGCTTAAAAAAAATTCGAAAAAATTATTAAAATTCATTATAAATATTGTTTTTTAGGAATTCAATAAAAAATGAGGGTACTCCATTAAGAATTTTCATGTTTTTGAATGAATATGCGAATATTGATATGTTCTTTCCCTGCATGAACCGCCATTCAGCATTTAATTTACAGTATTTCGTGCTCATCCCTACACTGTTGCTGTTGGGACTCGATATGTGAATAATATGGCTGGGATAGGGTGGCCTCAGAATCATCATCTCTCTCGTTTTCTCTTTGAATAATATGGATTAAAAAAAAAATAACAAATTTTCAAAAAAATCGATCATGGATTAAAAAAAAAATCACAAATTTTCAAAAAATTCTATCATGGATTACAAAAAAAAATTCGATCATGGATTAAACAAAAAAAATCACAAATTTTCAAAAAATTCAATCATGGATTACATAAAATTCTATCATGGATTACATAGAATTCGATCATGGATTACATAAAATTCGATCATGGATTACAAAAAAAAAACAAACAAATAAAACAAACAAAAAAAAACAAAAAATTCAATTGTGGATTACAAAAAAAGAAAAAAATAGTTCGATCATGGATTACAAAAAATTCAATCATGGATTACAAAAAAAAAAACAAACATTTCAATCATGGATTACAAAAAAAAAACAAACATTTCGATCATGTATTACAAAACATTCGATCATGGATTACAAAAAATTCTATCATGGGTTACAAAAAAAAAAAAAAACAAAAAAATCGATCATGGATTACAAGAAAAGAAAACAAACATTTCGATCATGGATTACAAAAAATTCTATTATGGGTTACAAAAAACCAAAAACTTCGATCATGGATTCCAAAAAAACAAAAACAATTCGATCATGGATTACAAAAAAATCGATCAAGTATTACAAAAAAATCTATCATGGATTACAAAAAAAAAAAAAAAAAAAAAAAAAAAAAAAAAAAAAAAAAAAAAAAAAATCCGTACGGGATCGCCGATTCACTGTTCGGACTCGCCGATTCCGTACAGTGAATCGGCGATTCACTGTTCAGAATCGTCCGATTCTCTCTAGAACCGGACGATTTCCGTTTTTTTGGGCGATCCGGTCCCCTTTTCACGATTTTCGAGTCGAACCGGGCGAGTCCGGTTCGACTCGGCGTTTTTTAAAACGCTGGGTGAAACACAAACTGGAGCTAGGGAAAGGGAGAACATAACATTTTTAAGTAAAAATTTCTCGATTAATAAAACTGACACAACAGCTCGTGGAGCTTCAGTAATAGAAGCTCCAAAGGGAAGTACTGGTCCCCCGCTATCAGGGACAGGGCAACTGAGTGATGGATAAGTTAGCAAACATGGAGTAATTAGGGAAGAGATAGCATTGGGGGAATTTTTATGTCAATGTCTAGAATTAGTACCTTTTGTCTGTTCAAAGTTTTTTACATTAGTTAATTATAAAAAAAAAAAGATTTTGACAAAAAGTTCTTCGCATCCAATGTAACTGGTATTCTTAACTTCTTATGGAAACCAATACATATTTGCATGCATGCATGTATAAATCCTTCAAATCTACATTTACACATTTGTATGCATTCATATGAGATGCAAGCACCAAGACGCCATACTTATAGTAGCAACACATCATACGACTCATGGTGATAAAGGGCTTCACTTGTTGCTACCTGTCACATGAGCACCATGATGCGCATCATCTTTGAACTCTAGCAATAAGCAAAGCCAACGGAGGTCATGTAGCATAAGGTACAGCCTCACCATGGAGAAAACAACTCTGGGTTCCATAAAAAGCCTAAACAGTTTTACATCAAATTGTAATTTCAAAGAAAGTATTATCTTACTAGTAAGTATATCAAGCAATATTGCTTCTGTTGTCTCTGTGATAGTAGAGAACATGGTTTTCTTTTTCAATTCAAATTAGCTCCAAACCATGATGTACCTGGCATAATACAACTTGAAATGGCACCTAATAATCTAAATGTAAAAGCCTATGATGAAAATTAATGTTTGACTTTATTTGGCAACATGATAATTTGACTTCATATGATCATTGGGTAGCTTCTATTAGCTCTAATACAAGTGAAGCCCCAATATGGTAAGCCCTTACCTCTATCCAAAATGGTACAGTCATTGTGATAGATGTCATATCGAGTCAACCAACCACCCATGCCATGTCCACCAAATAACAAAAGCTGCAGATGTAAGCATGCCAACCATAAGCTCTATTGAAAATATGATGAAGAAAATAAAATAAAGTTTTGACATCTTTTGGACTGAATTTTCTTTTTTTGTTTTGGAGGGTATTTTGGGGGTTTTTCTCTGCAATGGACTTTTCTGGAATTTATAGAAACAGTCAAGGGGGTTATCTTAAATTTTGGGTGGGGAAAAATTAAGAGGGAAATGTTTGAATTTGAATGGTATTGTGCATGGCTTGGGAAAGTGTATTTTGCATGACTTGGGAAGGGGTAAAGTCTATTTAATGTCCCTAGGAAAGTTAAGAGAGCTTTGACTTTGAAGCTAAGCCAAATCTATTAAAAGGGGACATCTTACCCTGCTGGAGATCAATGTTTTGGCTGTAGATCTCAGAAAATCAGGAACTTATGTCCCATTTGGAGTGTCTTTGGACCCTCATACAAGCCATTGAAGCTAGGCTTTGTTAACTTCAACCCATTGTCTTTAAATCATAGTTAAGTTCCTTTCATTCTACCTTATTTTAACCTATTTCTCTCTCTCTCTCTCTCTCTCTCTCTCTCTCTCTCTCTCTCTCTCCTGCATCAAGTGGTACCATGAGCAGGAATCTTTTTGGACCTTGAATTATGGCCAATAGAGGAGGACGTGGAGGCTGAGGAGGAGGTGGGGGTGCTGTGGTAAGGGCAGAATATGAGGACTTACTGAGGAGGTTCAATGAAATGGGGCAATTGGTGGGTCGACTTGCCCACTTTGAACGAGAGTCGGTCACTCACGAAAGAGGGGAATCGAGTGAAGAAAGTACAAATCCTTTCCACAACCGAAGGGAGAACCCTTCATTAGAAAATAGGTTGGTTCGTGCCCTACCTGGGTTGGATCAAGGAGTGAGAGAGGATGTCCATGAATTTTCGGGAAAATTTCAGCTCAATGAGTTTTTGGACTGGTTAGATAGTATGGAGGCCTTCTTCGGATGGAAAGATTTCCCAGAAGAAAGGAAGGTCAAATTTGTGGCTACCTGACTAAGGGGCATGCCCAAAATACGGTGGCAACAGGTGCAAGCCAGTCAAGTGCAAAGGGGAAAGTAAAGATAGTGACTTGGTGGAAATATAGTCGAACAAGTGGCTGGAAATCAACTACAGTTCAAAGGGGACAAGTGGCAAATCAAAGGACACGAGAAGTTGGCCACCGGTTGTACGAGTACCGGAAATGGCAAGCTGGAACACATGTCCTAGATGGGGATGATGCAAATGAAGGAGACTTTGTCACAGGGCCAGTATTCAATGAGGACCAGGTAGGGGAAAATGAGCAAGATGTTGCTGAAACTGAGGCTAATGAGGGGTGGGTTTTCTTGTAATTAGTCAACTACTCACTACCCCAAAGGTGATCGAAGAGCCGTGGCTCCAAATCAACATCTTCCAGACTCGTACAGTCCTTAGGAAGGTGTGCACTATTATCATTGATAGTGACAGCTGCAGTAATATGGGGTCTCAAGAGGTTGTCAACAGGTTGAAGTTGACATGTGAGAGACACCCATAGCCCAACAAAGGAGTATGGTTTCGGAAAGGTAACTTTTAATGATTCAGTTTGATGTGATATCCTTCTCATAGATGTATGCCATATCCTTTTGGGTCGTCCTTGGCAATATGACCGAGCTGCCATACACCATGGGCAACACAATACATACTCTTTTTGGGGAGATGGGGTGAAAATTGTTTTAAAACCGTTAAAGGTGAATAACAAGCATGAACCCAAGAGTGGGAAAGGAGATGTTGTCCTTACTTTGAACCGGTTTGTTGAAAAAAACAAAGAACAAGGGGTAGTGTATGCTTTGATTGCCAAAGAAGGGTCTTGCCTAAATGAAATACCCGCAAAGGTTAAGCCCCTAGTCACAAGGTTTAAGGATGTGAAACCTGATGAACTACCTAATGAGTTGCCACCAATGAGACCATTCAACATTGCACTGATTTGGTTTTGGGTGCCCCTCTCCCTAACTTGCCACATTATCGAATGAGTCCCAAGGAACACGAGGGGTCACCTAGGCAAGTAACAGAGTTGTCGGAGAAAGGGCTGATACGAGAGAGCATGAGCGGATGTGTGGTAACTCCAAACAAAAGATAGTTCACAGAGAATGTGTTTAGATGGTAGAGCAATTAATAAAATCACCATCAAATGCTATTTTCCAATCCCCTCAGAGAGATGACATGCTTGATATATCATCAGGATCAGGGGTATTTTCCAAAATTGACTAGAAATGTGGCTATCACCAGATTCGTAAAAGTCCCAGAAATGAGTGGAAGACTGTGTCTAAGATGCGTGTGGGCTTAGATAAGTGGCTGGTCATGCCATTTGGGCCTCTAATTCTCCGAGCACTTTCATCAGAGTAATGAATGAAGTGCTATGCCCATTCATCATTAAGTTTGTAGTGGTGTATTTTGATGATATCCTCATTTATAGTGCAAGCACTGATGATATTTGTTGCATTTACAGCAGGTGTTAGAGATCCTTCAAAAGAAAAGTTATTTGTAAACCTCAAAAAATATTTATTTTTGACTGATAACTTAGTATTTTAGGGCTTTTGTGCTGTCATGTGAAGGGGTCAAGATGGATCCTACCAAATAGAAGCTATTAGAGTCTGGCCGACACCCAAAATAGAGACTGAGGTGAGAAGTTTTCATGGTTTAGCAATATTCTACAAGAGATTTATCAGAAACTTCAGCAGCATAATAGCACTCATAACTGATTGCATGAAGAAAGGGGTCTTTGAGTGGACTTTAGCTGCTAAAAACAGCTTCAAATTGGTGAAAGAAAGGATGGCAAGTGCTCATGCCCTTACACTTCAAAACTTTGAAAATGTCTTCCATGTGGAGTGTGATGCGTCAAAGGGGGGAATTGGAGGTGTCCTAAGTCAAGAGGGCAGATCCATGGCCTTCTTTAGCGAGAAACTGAGTGGGGAAAAGATTAATTATTGTACTTGTGTTGTGGAGTTCTATGCAGTGGTTCAAGCCCTGAGACATTGGAGTCACTACCTCATTCAAAGAGAATTTATCTTATTCTCAGACAATGAAGCTTTGATCTATCTAAGTCCTCAAAAGAAACTGAATCGTAGGCATGCTAAGTGGGTCTCTAACTTAAAAAGAGCACACTTAGCCAAAACAAAGTGGCTGATGCCCTCAGCTGGAAGTGTCACCTCCTTGGTACTTTTGCCACCTCAGTTGTGGGTTTTGAGTCCCTACCCCAGACTTATACTACTGACCCTTACTTCTAAGATCCTTAAGCAACTTGCACAAGAAGAAAGGGAAACAAGTGCTGTTTTTGTTTTGCACGATGGATTTCTCTTCAAAGGGAATCAGCTTTGCATTCCCATGGGGTCACTTCTATTATGAAATTGCAATATCTCTGATTCTTTTTGCACTAAACCATGGGAGTACATGGCGTATGAATTCTTATAAGATCAGCTGATCTGATCAACAAAATTTTGGAAGGACCTCATGGTAAATAGATCAACTATCCAGTCCCACTGTTGGGGACTCTCAACTCTGTTTTCATCCTGGGCTTGGGCAGAGATAAGCTGATATGGACTCCCACGCCAAGTGATAGTGACCTCCTTTCACAAGCAAATCACATTTCAAAACTTGCCCTCACCCCTCCATACCAACAAAGCTTGGCTGCCCCCACGGTTGCCAAAAATTCAGGCATTCAATTGGTTTGGGGATCAATTGCAAAGAAGAGGCATCCCTTTGCCAAATAGGTGCATCATTTGCAAGGAAGACAAACAGACCACCTCTTCCTGCACTGCCTGGAGGCCCATAAGATTTGGTCTGCATTGCTGAATGATTTTGAGTGTCATTGGGCAACTTTTGATGGCTTGCTTATCTCCCCCTTTCCCTGCATCAGGCCTCTTCATGTGAAGAGACACAGACTCCGCCACTATATGGTGCATGTAGATATAATGGAACAGCAAAACATTCAAGGGTCAGGGGACTAGGGTGGTGAAAACTGTCTATCCAATTGTGGCCGAAGTTATTTTCTGGGCAAGAAACACTAAGGCTTTTGCTGTTTTCCCTGCAAAGGATTTCCTAAACAATTGGAAGACTATTTTGCTATCAAATCATATGTGTGCTACATGGGCGGGTTGCAGGTCTTCCCTAGAACCAAGGGCCATCAAGTTAAATTTTGGCTGTTGCTTTCTTGGCAAGTGGCAACCCTGGTCCAGAAGGGGTGGGAGGCTGTTTTCGCAGTAGTCAAGCACAAGTTTTACTCACTTTCTCAAGCCCAATGAGAGTGACAAATCCTAATGCTGCAGAAACCGGTGCGAAGAAGGACTGAAACTATTTGATTGGGCAAGGGGGTACACCATTTTGATAGAATGTGATTTCAAGAATGTGCACTCATGGGCTTTGGGTTCATCTACAGTGCCATTGAGACTCCAACACATCTCTGAACAAAATCCAAGCTATTTTGTTGATTATCTTGTTCACACATTTTGGCAAGAGGCAAACGAGATAGCAAATGGACTCGCGAAACAGGAGGGCAAGACCTCGTAGATCACTATCCATAGGCCAGAGTAACTTCCACCTAAAGCACCGAGGTTTGGATTACTAAGGGTTTTTTCTGGTGTAATCCCAACTCCATCCCCCTTCGTCTTACTCCTTTCCCGTTTCAGTGATGTTTCCCTCCCCCTATTTACCTCTTAGAAGCCAAAGCTCTCAAGGCTTGCATCTCAAGGTGGGGTGCATAGAGTACTTACAAGGATGACACACTTTGTGCATGTATACCCCTCTCTTCTTTTACTTTCTTTCAATTACAGGATTGGTTGTAAACGAAAGGCCTTGGTGCAATTTTGTACAAAAATAGTATTAGTTAGCTGCACTAATACAATACCGTCAACATTATTCTTAGTAAGAGAGAGAGAGAGAGAGATTCTATTTCTAGTCATACAGTAGACAGTAGAAACTCAAATTGTTCAAAACAATGAGACTTGCTAAAAAGGAGGAAAATATGACAGGAATGGGCAACAATTGCATAATACCCAAAAAAAAAAAGAAGAAAATTAATCAAATTACCCATAAAAGACTAACTATTTAACATTTTACCCATATCTCTCCATTTTAATTTCAAAATACCCTTAAAAAAAATATGGTCTTGAGTTGGAATGGTTCCAAATGGGTGAATTGGTAAATACTTGATTTCTTATGGGTATTTTGCTAAGGAAAAACTTTCTATGTGCCACCACCCACATATATGGTATATGTGACCCCTGACCTTAGCCATCAGATCTGTGTAGATGACTGAGATGGCGTGAGTCACAATGTCACAAGCTGGCTCTTAAGTGTCAGATCTTGATCCGATAGCTCAGAGTGTTTACTTTTATTTTTTATCTATAAACCATTTTGCAGCGAAATTTGGGGCATCCATACATCTGACAGGGGCGCATATGATAAATAAAATAAAATAACCTGCAATAAAAAAATTACCCCTCAAACTTTTAAGCCATTTTGGTCATTCATTTTCATGAGAAATATTTTTTTCATTTTTGTTAGGTGTGCCCCATGAAGGAGAGCCAAATAAAATTTTTAGAAAAAATAAATAAAATCAAATAGTGTTTTGGCGTAATATTGTGACGAACAATCCTAGCCGTCGATTCAGATCCAACAATTGAGAAGTGAGGTCACATATAATTTATGTCGTTGGGATCAGACAGAAAGCTTTCCTTTTTGATAAATTTCCCCCAAAAAAGAAAAAAGGAGAATGGGTACGACAAAAGGCCTTGAGAAGTCATTACATGATTTCCTTTGAAAGTTATCGTGTGACCACAGCGAGCAGATGGAGATTGCCCAGGAAGTTTCAATTGTGTCCACCCTGGTGTCTCATTCTCTACCTTCCGCAAGAAACACACTTTGTTAATGAACAATCATGCAGGAAGCTCATAAGAAAGAGATCACTGAGACAATATTACCGTTAGAATTAGAGCAATCGACCAATTGTAAGTTGGCTATAAAGATAAAAGTTTCTTTATAGCATACATGCAATTGAGAACCAGAGATACATTTACCTTCTTTGAACAAACCCTTGAAAGCCCATAGATCACCCATGATCGAACCACCAGCCCCTGTCAAAAGTCAATATCTCAACCGAATAAATCCAAGCAACACAGTCTCATGACACAACACAGTTACCAGCAGTGATTCAAAAATTGCCTGTCCAACTTAGGAATCACCCAAGTAGGATCGGATTAGGCGGGCCGGCGATTCCAGGCCAAAGAACCTCAAAATCGCCCAAATCTCCTGGTTTTCTAGCTTTCTTATAACTTACTTTTGTTAAATATAGCTCTGTCTGACTCGGGAATCACCCGGTTGAAATCGAAGCCCTGGCAAGCAGGAGCCCGATTCGGATACTTAAAAAACAGGTTTCCAGTAATGAAAGCAATCATAGCAATCAATAAATTATGTTTTTTCAACAATAGTAACACCATAGTCAATGCAGTTTCTTCTTGTGATGGAAATGGAGTGAAAGGAATGCACATAGGTGACAATTTATAATAGGAAACGGACATTAGCATAACCATGGTTATCACTAATTGCAAAAGTGTCAGAAAGAAGTCTATAAATAACACAATTATCCCTTTGTAATGATGCCAACATAATATATATTTTGAAAACAAAGAAAGTATAATGTAACTAGCATAATGAACACTTCCTCCTAGCACGGGAGGGGGTTTTTGAGATTACAACTTCTTATTGTTACAACAGAAAATCTCCCTCCCTCTCCGGGCCCATCTGTGAGTAATTCTTTTGCAAACCACTACTCCTTGTTCTAATTTCCTATCTCAAGGATGTTCACACAGGCCCTATGCATGTATATCTCATACAAGACAATAAAGTTAACCATCAAACAGTCGAAATAAACATTAATCTGGAACAAAAAATATAATAGAACCATGATAATTAACATGTTTCTATAAATTTTTAAAATCTGAACGAAAATGATAATAGAACCGTGAACCATGATAATTAAAATGTTTCAACTCTAGGAACTTAATCGATTGATGATTCAATCAGTCACAGGCTCATAGGCTGAATTTTAATCCTAAAGTGATGACAGAGGAGCTAAAGTTAACAAAACATATATTGATTCTATAAAGAGAAAGAAAATTACTGAATATAATCAAGGGAAAATATCTCCTTATCCCCTATTTTTAACTTCCATATCTCATGAGACCCAAGAATTGAAAATATTACTTGTAAGCAAAAAGTCTCCATCTTTTCTAGCTTACAACCCCTTGGACACCTTTGACCATAAATTTTTTACCCAAACAAATACTAAAATGACATCCTTTCAAACTCCATCTCTCTCTCTAAAACTCCATCTCTCTCTCTTCACTTCTCGGTGAGTTTACCAGCCAAGGGGTTTAGCTTGAGCTCGAACACAAGCACACATTCTTATGTGTGAGAGAGAGATGGAGTTTGGGTTTTAGCGAGAGATGGAGTTTTAGGAAGAGAAAGAAATGGAGTTTGAGTTTTAGGGAGAAAGATGGAGTTTTGAGAGAGAGAAAGAGATGTGAGAGAGAGATGGAGTTTGGGTTTTAGAGAGAGATAGAGTTTTGAGAGAGAGATGGAGTTTTAAAGAAAGAGAGAGATAGAGTCATTTCATAAGTTGTTGAGGTCAAAAGGGTTTAGGGGGTTGGAAGATAGAAAAGATGGAGTCATTTTGCTTACAAATAATATTTTTAATTCTTGGGTCTGATGAGATATAGAGGTTAAAAATAGGGGATAATAGGATATTTTCCCAATAATCAATTATCTAAAGAGAGCATCTAAAGAACCCTATGCCATAGCCAGATACGAGTAGGGAAGGACATGACAAAAATCTTCACCTCTTCCACCAAAAACAAGCAGACGTTTCTCAACCATAGTTGCTGTATGCCCGCATCTAGGTGGTGGCAATGTACCCAAAACAGATAACTCTGTCCATTCAAGAGACACTGTTCCACATGCAATTAATTAATCAATGTCAACCTCTTTGCCTATAACAAGAATTCCAAAATGGATGGAGTGCTTAAAGATTGCTCCTCGAGGGTTTTTGTTTTAGCTTGAATTAGTCCACCATCAAATCCACAATCACAATCTTAAGCAAAGACAAGACCATAGGAAGCAGAAATTACTTGTGTCCAAAACATACACATCTGAGAGCCATTTTTTACCATCCCAGCCACCATATCTGCATTCAGTATGATACCGTAGTCCAACATCAGAATCCATTGATAGCCAGCATTAATAAATGCATTTAAGGCAACTACAGTAATACCCACAAAACAATTTTTCGATTCCCAATGGCTGCTGCAGCAGAAAAGTCCCTCGCTGAGGGTAAATCACCATAAGTAGCTAATTCTGACCACTGCCAGATATCTGAAAGGAGCGACACCAAAAAACGAAATTAGGAACAGAACAGCCAAACAAAATTTACGATCATGAAGCACATAAGAATAACTCTTTGAAAAATGCATCAATACTAAAAGAAACACACATGAATAGTAAAACATACCAAAACAAAAATTCAATAATCTACCCAAGAGACATTTCATACATGTGGAACTCACTAGCACTTTTTTTTTTATTAAATTGACACTAGTACTGAACACTAAAATAACAAAATAAACCAAATAATCGATCCTAAATGAGCCCATACACTCATTCACTTTAGCCCTTAAGTAACAAGGATTAATTCAAAACTAGATTAAGATTTATAGCATAAACTGATGAAGTGTCTCATTTCTCATAAAATTAAACCTGAAGAGCTTAAATGCAGTTACCTCAGAGGCAAGTGACTTAGATGCCCATATAAATATACAAATGGCTAAAATGATACAACGCATGGTGCCTAATTACGGGCTCCTCTTTCACAAAATTATATTTGTGATGTATATAATTAGAAAACATAGTAAACAATGATACAACCTTTGACTTGGGATAACCATGAGAACCATGAAGCCTTTCATTTCATGAATCTAATTATTCAGCAGATGCCACATAGAGTTCTTACTAAACTAAATTTCTTCCATTAATCAAGGCAACTGATTGGTACTAATCCATAAGAGTCAACTAAAGTATGAACCTTTCATAAATAATTATGCATACAAGATGGTAGCTCCTGCGAGGAATAAAAAGCAACATCCATAAAACCATGGTCTTCCTCTAAAGTAAGTTGCACAGAAGACCTTTACCTGTATCAAGCATCCAGAAATCACCCAACCTGAACAACCATGCTAAAGTTTATTAGAGATTAATCCACATAACGTCTTGTAAGCAGTAATAGAAACCATATACATAAGGAGGTTGAGGATAAAGGTTACACATGTCAACGAACCGTTTATTACCAGAACGTCCACCAAAAATAAACATGTTGCAATCAATAGCAACAGCAACATGAAATGCGCGTGGAGATGGACCAACTTGTCCATTGGACTCATTGCCTGTACACTCTGGCCGGAACCATAATTTGTTCTCTGCATTATTTAACAACACCAATGCACCAAAGAACCTCAATATTTGGCAAAGGGCAATATTACTGAATGCTCATGAACGAAATACATTGCACTCTTGCTTGTCATCAGGACCGCCAATTGTCATGATTAGCCTATCAAGAATTTTATACACAAGAATAGAAAAATAACTAAAGAGACTTTCTTGTATTCATTAAAGTGGTACATATCAATTTTATCTCATGATTTGACCTATTCCACTTTCTTCATGTGAAGTATTTGATTAATTATATCTTAACATTGTTTTGAGATTATCTCCTAACATTAGTAACAATTAAAGTTTTCCATAAATCCCAAGTATAAGGAAAAATAGCCAGATGCCTTTTCTTATTGATAACAAACTTACACAGAATTTTAGAATTTATCCACAAAAAGAGTAAAAAAAAAATGAGGAATTAGAAAATTTTGCAATGTTTTGGAGTATTTCTAAGTTCAAACCAACAAGTTTGATTGTTTCTAGTGAAGCCTATTAATTTGCAATTCTTAGAAACTACAAATAACTGATGGATTTGAATGATATTGAAGATCAATTACAGCCCAATATACGAAAACAAAAAAAATGAATTTCGTGATATGATAAAACAGCAGAATAAGAAAGTAATAAGTCATGACATCAAGGAATTACATGGTAAACAAAAAAAAAAAAAAAAATTCATGAAATAAATAAGAAGAGAAGTGAACTCTTAGAATGATAGAAGGAAGAAGCAACAAATGCATGATTTTTCTTCACAGTAGAAGGAAATGAATCCATTTCAAATAGCACAGATGCAGAACCTATAGAACAAATACTATGAGCTAAAAAACCTACAAAATGAAAAGCCAAAATGCATCTTACAAGGAAAGATAAGAATAATTCAACCAAAAAGGCAGAGATACAGCAGAAATCATAAAAAGAAAAAACGCAAAAATTTCTGATTACGAACAAAATACAAATGGATTTAGAAAAATAAACATACCAGTATCATAAACACTGATATCATTAATGAATTTCTTCTCAGCAAAACCTCCAAACACCACAATCATCGATTTCCCCACATTTACAGCAGTGTGGCCACTAACAAAATAAAATAAAATATTTTGACATCATTATTAATAACCAATAATCAATAATCAATAAACAATAAACAATAACAAATAAAATTAGTAACTAACAATCAACATAATCATTATCAATAACCAATAAAATGACGGAAATTTTGATCAAAGCATTAGTAAAACAAAGATCAAATAATGAGGGAAAAAAACCTTCGAGCCTGAGGAAGTGATCCACCATAATCTTCTGAATTTGCCTGAACCCAATGCATTGTAAAAAAAAATTACAAAATACAAAATTCAATTAATTTTTCAGATAGGAAATTTGCCTCGGAAGAAGGGATCTCTGTTTTTTTTTTTCCTGATGGGGGCATTTGAGACTACTGTTGCAGTGCATACTTGGTCGACTTAACAAATCGAAAAGGACGGAAATGGCCCCAACTTTGAAACTATTTGTCATAAATATCGTTTACGTGAAAACGAGGACCTATGTGTGCGAAGGTCGAGCTACCGGCTCGTTTTAGCAATCGAGGTTGGGTTCAAGCGGTTACCAGCTGCCGTGATATGGATCGGGTCGGTTTCGTATGGGTCCGGCAATCGAGGTTAGGTTCAAGCGGTTAGCTGCTACCGTGCTACGGATCGGGACTAAACCCAAAAATTAAAATGTGTGAAATATATATTTAAATATAGTGTGGGACCTGAACCAAATAAGACCCATCGAGGCTGAGTAGTTTAGGGTCATGCAGTATGGACTGACGTTGCGCAGTTTAGGGTCATGTAGTATGGATCGAGGCTGAGCAGTTTAGGGTCATGCCGTATGAATCGAGGCTGGCCGAGGTTGAGCAGTTTAAGGTCATAAAGTATGGACCGAGGCTGAGCAGTTTAAGGTCTTGCAATATGGACCGAAGCTGAGCAGTTTAGGGACATGCAGTGTGGACCGTGGCTGAGCTGTTTAGTGTCATGCTGTATAGACCGAGGCTGAGCAATTTAGGGTTATGCAGTATGGACCGAGGCTGAGTAGTTTAGCATCATGCGGTAAGGACCGAGGCTGAGCAGTTTAGTGTCATGCAGTATGGACAGAGGATGAGCAGTTTAGGGTCATGGAGTATGGATCGAGGCTGAGTTGTTTAGGGTCATGCAGTATGGATCGAGGCTTAGCATTTTAGGGTCATGCAGTATGGATCGAGGCTGAGCCATTTAGGGTCATGCAGTATGAACTGAGTCTGAAATGTTTAGGGTCATGCAGCATGGACAGAGGCTGAGCAGTTTAGGGTCATAAAGTATGGATCGAGGCTGAGCAGTTTAGGGTCATGCAGTATGGACCGTTGCTGAGCAGTTTAGGGGCTTGCAATATGGATCATGGCTGAGCAGTTTAAGGCCATCCAGTATGGACTGAGGCTTAGTAGTTTAGGGTCATGCAGTATGGATCGAGGCTGAGCAGTTTAGGGTCATGTAGTATGGACCAAGGCTGAGCAGTTTAAGGTCATGTCGTATGGGCCGAGGCATAGAGACTTAGGAACGAGGCAGAGCAGTTTAAGGTCATGCAGTATGGAACTAGTCTGAGCAGTTTAGTGTCATGCAGTATGAACCGAGGCTGAGCAGTTTACGACTATGCTGTACGAACCGAGGCTGAGCAGTCGAGGGTCATGCAGTATGGATCGAGGCTGAGCAGTCTAGGGTCATGCAATATGGACCGAGGCTGCGCAGTTGTGGGTCTTGCAGTATGGACCTAGGCTAAGCAGTTGAGGGTCACTTAGTATGGATTGAGGCTGCGCAATTTAGGGTCATGCAGTATGGACAGAGGCTGAGCAGTTTAAGGTCATGCATTATAGACCGTCGCTGAGCAGTTTTGGGTCATGCGCACTGTCCGAGGCTGAGCAGTTTTGGGTTATGCACTATGGACCGAGGATGAGAAGTTTAGGGTCATGCAGTGTGGACCGAGGCTGACCAGTTTAGGGTCATGTAATATGGATCGAGGCTGAGTAATTTAGGGTCTTGCAGTATGGACTGAGGCTGAGCAGTCTAGGCTCATGCAGTATGGACCAATGCTGAGGGGTTTAGGGTCATGGAGTATGGACCGAGGCTGAGTAGTTCAGTGTAATGCACTATGGACCGAGGCTGCGTGGTTTTGGGTCATGCAGTATGGACATAAGGTGAGCAGTTGAGGGTCATGCAGTATGAATCGAGGCTGAGCAATTTTAGAATCATGCAATATAGACCGAGGCTGAGCAGTTTATGGTCATGCAGCATGAATCGAGGCCGAACAGTTTAGGGTCATGCATTATGGACCGAGGCTGAGCAGTTTTGGGTCATGCAGTATGGACCGAGGCTGAGTAGTTGAGGGTCATGCAGTATGGACCGTGGCTAAGCATTTAACATGTCATGCAAGATGGAACGAGGCAGAGCAGTTTATGGTCATGCAGTATGGACAGAGGCTGAGCAGTTTATGGTTATGGAGTATGGACCGAGGTTGAGGGGTTTAAGGTCATGCAGTATGGACCGAGGCTAAGGAGTTTAGGGTCATGCTGTGTGGACCGAGGCTGAGCAGTTTTGGGTCATGATGTACGGACAGAGGCTGAGCAGTTTAACATCATGCAGTATGGACCAAGGCTAGGGAGTTTATGGTCATGCAGTATGGACCAAAGCTGAGCAGTATAGGGTCATGCAATATGGACCAAGGCTGAGCAGTTTAGTGTCATTCAGTATGGACCGAGGATGAGCGATTTAGGGTTGTGAAGT
Source organism: Amborella trichopoda (assembly GCF_054954075.1). NCBI lineage: Eukaryota > Viridiplantae > Streptophyta > Magnoliopsida > Amborellales > Amborellaceae > Amborella > Amborella trichopoda. The sequence continues at coordinate 1,902,213 of NC_142346.1, read as the reverse complement.
ATTAACCGAGGCTGAGCAGTTTAGGGTCATGCAGTATGGATAAAGGTTGAGCAGTTTAGGGTCATGGAGTATGGGCTGAGGCTGAGCAGTTTAGGGTCTTCAAGTATGCACCGTGGCTGAGCAGTTTTGGGCCATGCAGTATGGAACGTGGCCGAGAAGATTAGTGTCATGCAGTATGGACCGAGGCTGAGCGGTTTAGGGTCGTGCAGTATGGACCGTGGCTGAGCAGTTAAGGGTCATGCAGTATGGAACGAGGCTGAGATGTTCAGGGTCATGCAGTATGGACAGAAAGTGAGCAATTTAGGGTCATGGAGTATGGACAAAGATTGAGCAGTTTAGGGTCATGCAGTATGGAACAAGGTTGAGCAATTTTTGGTCATGTTGTCAGGGCTGAAGCTGTACAATTTAAGGTCATGCAGTATGGACCGAGGCTGAGCAGTTTCTAGTCATGCTGTATGGGCCGAGGCTGTGCTGTTTACGGTAAAGCAGTATGGACCGAGTCTGAGCAGTTTAGGGTGTTGCAGTATGGATGAAAACTGAGCAGTTTAGGGTCATGCAGTATGGGCCAAGGCTGAGGAGTTTAGTATCATGTAGTATGGACCGAGGATGAGCGATTTAGGGTTGTGCAGTATGGACTGAGGCAGAGCAATTTAGGGTCATGTAATATGGACAAAAGCTGAGCAGTTTAGGGTCATGGAGTATGGATCGAGGCTGAGCAGTTTAGGGTCATCAAGAATGGACCGTGGCTGAGACTTTTTGAGTCATGCAGTATGGAACATGGCCGTGCCGCTTAGCGTAATGCAGTATGGACCGAAGCTGAGCAGTTTAGGGTCATGTAGTATGGACCGTGGCCAAGCAGTTAAGGGTCATGCAGTATGGAACATGGCTGAAATGTTCAGGGCCATGCAGTATGGATAGAGGCTAAGCAGTTTAGTGTCATGGAATATGGACCGAGGCTAAGCAGTTTACGGTCATACAGTGTGGACCGTAGCTGAGTAGTTTAGGGGCTTGCAGTATGGATCGTGGCTGAGCGGTTTAGGATCATGCAGTATGGACCGTGGCTGAGCAGTTTCGGGTCATGCAGTATGGACCTAGGCTGCATAGTTTAGGGTCATGGAGTATGGACCGAGGCTGAGAAGTTTAGGGTCATGCAGTATGGACCGAGGCTGAGAGTTTAGGGTCATGCAATATGGACCGAGGCTTAGCAGTTTAGGGTCATGAAGTTTGGATCAAGGCTGAGCAGTTTAGGGTCTTGTTGTATGGACCGAGGAGGAGAAGTTTAGTGTCATGCAGTATGGACCGAGACTGAGCAGTTTAAGGTCATACAGTATGGGCCAAGGCTGAGCAGTTTAAGGTGATGCTGTATGGACCGAGGCTGAGAAGTTTAGGGTCTTGCATTATGGACCGAGGACAAGCAGTTTAGGGTCACGCAGTATGGAATAAGGTTGAGCCGTTTAGTGTCATGCAGTATGAACCGAGGCTGCGCAGTTTAGGGTTATGTAATATGGACCGAGGCTGAGCAGTTTAGGGTCATGCATTGTGGACCGAGGATGCGCAATTTATGGTCATGCAGTATGGACTAAGGCTAAGCAGTTTTGAGTTATGCATTATGGACCAAGGCTAAGAAGTTTAGGGTCATACAGTATGGACCGAGGCTGACTAGTTTGAGGTCATGCAGTATGGATCGGGGCTGAGAAGTTTAGGGTCACGCAGTATGGACCGAGACTGAGCAGTTTAGGATCTTGCAGTATGGACTTAGGCAGCGCAGTATAAGGTCATGCAGTATAGATCGCGGCTGAGCAGTTTAGGGTCGTGTAGTATGGACCAAGGCTGACCGAGGCTGAGAAGTTTAAGGTCATGAAGTATGGACCGAGGCTGAGCAGTTTAGGGTCTTGCAGTATGAACCGAAGCTGAGTAGTTTAGGGCCATGCAGTATGGACCGAGGCTGAGCAGTTTAGTTTCATGCAGTATGGACCGAGGGTGAGCAATTTAGGGTTATGCAATAAGGACCGAGGCTGGACAGTTTAGCGTCAGGCAGTAAGGACCGAGGCTTAGGGTCATGCAGTACAGACAGAGGCTGAGCAGTTTAGGGTCATGGAGTATGGACCAAGGCTGAGCAGTTTAGGTTCTTGCAGTATGGACTGTGGCTTATCAGTTTTGGGTCATGTAGTATGGAATGTGGTCGAGCAATTTAGGGTCATGCAGTATGGACCGAGGTTGAGCAGTTTAGGGTCATGCATTATGGACCGTGGCTGCGCAGTTAAGGGTCTTGCAGTATGGATCGAGGCTGAGATGTTCAGGGTCATGTAGTATGGACAGAGGCTGAGCAGTTTAGGGTCGTGTAGTATGGACTGAAGCTGAGCAGTGTAGGGTAATGCAGTACGTATTGAGGCTGAGTAGTTTAAGGTTATGCAATATGGACCGTGGCTGAGCAATTTAGGGTCGTGCAGCATGGACCGAGGCTGAGCAGTATTGGTTTATGCAATATGGACCGAGGCTGAAAAGTTTAGGGTTATGTAGTATGGACCGAGGTAGGCCAGTTTAAGGTAATGCAGTATGGATCGAGGCTGAGCAGTCTAGGGTCATGAAGTATGGACCGAGTCTGAGCAGTTTAGGGTCATGTAGTGTGGACTGAAAGCTGAGTAATTTAAGGTCATGCAGTATGGACAGTGGCTGAGCAAATTTGGGACATGCAGTATAGACTGAGGCTGAGGAGTTTAGGGGCATGCAGTATGGACCGACGCTGAGAAGTTTAAGGTCATGAAGTGAGAGAGAGTTTAAGAAGGACTATATACTATGAGACAACTTAACTTTGATACAAGGAGGTGACAATTACTCATAACTATGAGAGTTTAATCTGATAGCCTGGGTGTGTCATAAAGTTCGAGAAAATTTATTTTGAAGTTTGAGCTTAGTCAATGGAATGACTGCAACCATCCTATTTCACATCCAATGGTCAAGATTTAATTATGATCACCTTGTATCAAAGATAATTGGTCTCATCGTACACTTTCCTTTAAAATAATTCGACCACAAAAGAAAGAAAGTTACATGAGTTGATTTTGATGTAAATTTGATTGAGAAATAGCTATCAATAATAGGGGATTGTATCGAAGGTAAACAGTCTCATTGTATACAATCCGAGGTCACAATCACCCCTAGACATTACATGTCAAATTAGATAGATTGGGGTGTGTTAGGAAGTTTGTGAATTTTTTTGAACTCTAAGTCTAGTCAATGATACTCTTACAACAATTCGATTTAAAATCTAACTGACAAGTGTAATTGTAAACTTCTTGTACCAAAAGCAAATGGTCTCTTTGTATACTTTCTCATAATAATATCAAGGCTCTAGCAGGTGCCACAAACACAACCAGTAATCTCTAACTTTGACAATTTTTGTAATTTTTTTTTTTTTTTTTGGGAAAAAAGTTTATATAGAGCTGAGGCTCTAAACAATCAAATTAGAGCCCACCTCAAAAATTTCATTAGAATAGGTTGTTTGGATGCCCAAATATCATCAAATTGATCATCTCGATATCAAGATTTATGGACATGAGAAAAAATAAATTTCAAGTTTTGGAAATAGTGTATCTTGTAACGTGTTTTTGACCGCCAATTTTCAAGATTTTTATAGATATGCTCGATGGACACTACTTTTTAATCTTTAAATTTTATAATTAAAAATGGAAATATATTTTAAGTTTGTCACAAATCACACAGATTTTCAGTATTGAAACCATATTTCCCGACACTATTTGAAGGTGTGCTTTACTTTGATTTTTTAGAGCCTCGGCTCTATACAAATGACAACTTCTTTACTTTTCTTTTCTTTTTTGGTGAATCAATGGGGATATTGGCCCCTACATGTTTTATTAAAGAATCAAAATAACTATTACATGAATAGTTTTAAAAAAATCCTTAGCAAATGAATACTAACAACATGAGATAGAATGAAAGGCATTACAAAATCAAGAGCCAAGCACACAATATTGTTGTTTCTTCCATAGAACCTTGCTTTGGCCAAAAGAATCCGCACCCATATTAGCCTCCTTTCTTGTCAACGAACCAACATAAACAAACCAAACCAATCCCTCATAAATTCATAATAAAATGAAACCGACATCACTCCCATGAATAAACAAATAAACCAAAGTAGTTATGTGGTCCCGTGAGAGCATCGTCCATCCATTCCGTTGAAGTTCTATCTATGCATATTACTCAGTGGGGAACCCCAAACAGATATAAATAATTTATAGAGAAAATTACGTAAAAAGTCGTTACACTTTGCATTATTATGGATATACCAAATAATTTATGTTATTACAGCTGTGTCCGACTTTTATCTTCTATAACGCTATTTTTTTAAAAAGACAACTTTACCCATTTTCAGATGTTGAACATCCGAATATTTGGGTTTTCCGGATGTCCAACATCCGAAAACGGGTGCAAGTTAAAACATTCAATTTGGTATTTCCGAATGTTCAACATCCGAATTTATGGAATTTTTAGATGTTGAACATCCGAAAATAGCTCGACAGATAAAAATTTCATATTTTGATTTTCGGTTGTTGAACAACCGAAAATATGTTGAATTCGGTTGTTTAACAACCGAAAATTTTCACACTACATTTTCCCGCTCATGGTGGAAAGTTTATTTTTAATTTTTTTTTATAAAGTTGGAGAAAACGGACAAATACAGTATATTTCGTGCATCATACCCCTTGTATTATCCTCTAATACAGTAGCCCACAAAATTAATGAGATTGACTCACTATTTGGATGTGATTGGTACCGTTCATACTCTTGCCTTATACTGTCGATTAATTTATGTTTATTTTCGGATATTTTATAGGACATTATATTTTGTCATTAATATTTGTTGTGTATTGTTGATTAATAAATAAAATTTGTTTAATATTGATGAAGTTGTTTGTTTTATATAATTATTTGTTGTTTGTATTATATTGATACATTGTATTCCTTGTTTTGGCTAAATATTGTTCGACTTGTTTGTTTGTATTAAAGTTTGTTGTTTGTTTTGTATTTGTTTGAGTATTTGTTGTTTTTTTTGTTTATTGTTTACTAGTCACATTTTTAGTAGTACACTATTTCAATCTATCATGTAATACTCAAATTTTATGAACCCTCAAGTAGTTAGAAGTATC